>NC_060125.1:370093906-370398987 GCF_021461395.2 Schistocerca americana | reverse complement strand
TGTCACCGTAACCCCCGGACATGCTTCAGCGACCAGCGTATGGCGCGGTGGAATGTTAGGTGCTGCGGGGAATGGTAATCTTGGCTTGACCGCCTGGATTGCGAGGAAGGCCAACCTCTATAAAAACCCCTCAATCTTCCGGTGTGCTCCGCGCCCATGAGATGCATGGCTGTTGAGGTGGAACAGTCGCAAGCGGGCAACCTCTGGGGCACCTGCCGCACCCCAGTTGTGTATGGCTTACTCAGGCACGTGGGGCTCTGTCTGACCGGACCTTTAGTTCCCTAGCTGCTCGTGGGACCGCAATGGACCCTTCGACCTCTACATTTCCCCCTACCAGTGGCTTGGGTGGGCCACTGGTAGGAAAACACACCCCATCGAAGAAGCGACTTCGTGCTGCGAGTCCTCCAGTGCCTAGTGTTGATCGAGATTTATCAGACTGTCGTAACAGAGCACATGCTGATAATCAGAATGTGTTTTTGATTATTAATCGGAAGGAGGGTAGCTTTGAGAGGTTTTCTCCCTTTTACATCCACAAGGGTCTTGAGGGAATTGCAGGAACACTTAAATCTGTGAAGCGACTGCGCAATGGGACTCTGCTAGTTGAGACATCTAGTTCCCGTCAAGTCGCTTCTCTTCGGAAAGCAACCTGTCTCGGTGAGTACGCTATCGAGACCGAGCTCCACTCCACTCTGAACTACAGTAAGGGTGTTGTGACATGTAGGGGCTTGGTTGATATCCCCACAGACGAGTTAAAATCTGAATGGGCTGATGAAGGTATTGTTGACGTGCAGCATATTATGAAATGAGTCGATGGGGACCTAGTCAAATCCGACTCGTTTATTCTCACGTTCAGTTGCCCACGACTCCCAGAGCATGTTAAAGCGGGGTTCTTACGTGCTGTTTTAAATGTCAGCGCTTTGGGCATACTACGTTGGGGTGCAATGGGATAGCCACTTGTGGTAAATGTGGTCAGCCTGCCCATGAAGGAGCTGATTGTTCATCGCCTGTGAAGTGCGTGAATTGCTCTGGGAGTCATCCTGTCTGGAGCCGGGTCTGCCCCATCTATCTCGACGAACGGAAGATACAGGAGATTAAAACATCTAAGCGCATCCCCTATGGTGAGGCCAAGAAGCTCTTTAAGGCGATGCAACCTCCTGTGTTTACCACATCTTTCGCTTCCGCTCTGCAGAAACCGGTACAGTTGGCCACTGTTGCTACGCAAACGGAGGTTGCTAGTGTCAGCACTAATACCTGCGTTTGCCAGTGCACTTGTGCTGCTGCGGTCGTTTTGCAACCTGCAGCTCTCCCCGCAACGTCGGACAAGGCTGTAGTTGCTGACATTGGGGTACTTCCTCCCTCTCCCCATATGGGGCCTTCTGCCCAGGCGAGTAATGCTCCAACTGTTGACAGGCTCTGCATTCTAAGCCCCCCAAGACAAAGACGCCGAAGCTGAAGGTTTTGCCACCTGAGGAGTCCAGTCAGGGTCGGTCCGATGACGATGCCATCGTACTGTCTGACATCTCCCGTGGGTCGTCATCGGAGCTGATGGACATTGATGTCGACTGGGGGCGATCTTCTCGCCCCAGGAATAGATCTCCGGCCAGTACGGGCTCTCCTCCAAAGCACAGAGGCAGGGTGAGACTTCAGCCCCCATGGTCACTGGCTCCCATATTACAGTGGAACCTGAATGGGTTCAGGACGCATGTGGCCGAATTACAACTCCTTGTACGAGAGTGCCCTTTGTGCTTATGTCTCCAAGAGACACATTTTCGGGCCACTGATGCTCATTCTTTACGGGGCTATACCGTATATCGAAAAGACGATCTGACGGGGGAAAGGGCAAAGGGTGGTGTTGTGGTTTTTGTCCGTGACATGCACCCATCATCTGAGCTCCCTCTCGTACAGACTTGCAAGCAGTTGCAGTTGACCTTCTTGTGGGTCGGAGGCTCACAGTCTGTTCACTTTACTTACCACCTCAGGATGCGCTAGACTCTGAGGCTCTTGCAGACCTTATTAGCCAACTCCCCCGCCCATTTCTCCTTCTGGGGGACTTCAATGCTCATAATGTCTTATGGGGCTCTTCGACTACTTGCCCCAGGGGTCGCATTGTGGAAAACCTCATGATGTCTGAAGAACTGTGCATCCTCAACTCTGGTGCTCCCACTCATTTCTGTACTGCTTCTGGGTCATCATCAGCTATTGACCTTTCCTTTTGCTCTCCAGCACTCGCGGATTCTGCTCTGTGGGAGGTTGCTGCTGACCTCCATTCTAGTGACCACTTCCCCCTTTGGATTCGCCTCCTGGATGAGGCTATGGCATTATCAGTGCCGCCCCGGTGGCACCTCTGCGGAGCTGACTGGACACTTTTCGGCCAACTGGCTGTTTTAGAACACCGTGCCAGCGTCCACGAATGGGTAGACCATGTTACAGCCATGATCTCCCATGCTGCTGAATTGTCAATCCCACGGTCATCCGGTCTTCCCAAGAGGCGTCCTGTCCCTTGGTGGACCACTGAGTGCCGCTCAGCCATCCGAGCCCGCCGTGCAGCTCTGCGCCGCTTCAAGTGCCGTCCCTCAGCTGACAATCTTGCGGCCTTTCGGGTGGCAAGGGCCAAAGCTCGGCGAGTGATTAACGAGAGCAAACGACGGTCATGGCAATCGTTCTTGAACTCCATCTCCCGCTCCACTAGTTCTACGAGAGTATGGGAAGCCATCAGGAGGATTTCCGGGAAACTCGGACAGCTACCTGTCACGGCATTGCTGCATCAGGGAAGTCTTCTCACGGCTCCAAGAGACATTGCCCAGACACTGGCCATGCATTTTGCGGCATCTACCGCCACTATTCACTGTGATCCAGATTTCTGCCGCTACCGCACTGCCATCGAGAGGGGTCACTTGGACTTCCGGTCTCCAAATTCTGAACCCTACAATTGCCCCTTCACAATGTGGGAACTGGATTCGGCGCTGTCTGTGGCTCATGATACTGCGCCTGGTCATGATCAAATCCGGTACAGCATGCTGCAGCACTTGTTACTGCCTTCCAAGGAAGTTCTCCTGAATTGTTTTAATATGATATGGTTATCCGGCACGTAGCCTGACTCGTGGAGGGAGGCGATTTTGGTTCCCCTCCTCAAACCGGGGAAGGACCGAACGCATCCCAGTAGTTATCGGAGTATTGCTTTGACGAGCTGTGTCGGGAAGACGTTGGAACGCATGGTCAACCGTCGCCTGGTCTGGCTGCTCGAGGCCAGGCAGCTCCTTAGCCCCTCGCAGTATGGCTTTCGGAGATGTCGTTCCACTATAGACAACTTGACTCTGCTTGAGGCGGCCATCCAGCAGGCCTTCCTGCGTAACCAGCACTGTCTAGGTGTATTCTTTGACATTCATAAGGCGTATGACACTACTTGGCGCCGCCATATCCTCAATCAACTCCATGAGTGGGGCTTTCGTGGCAGTCTCCCCATCTTCATTCGGTCCTTTCTTTCCCACCGCCTCTTTCGATATAGGGTTGGTAATGTGCTATCTGATTTGTATGTGCAGGAGAATGGCGTTCCTCAGGGAAGCGTTTTAAGTGTCACCCTCTTTGCCGTCGCCATTAACAGTATCACGTCCACTATCCGGAGTCCTGCCCAATGCTCCTTGTTTGTGGGCGATTTTGCTGTTTTCTGTTCTTCCTCCAGTCTTGTCACTGCTAGTCGGCAGTTGCAGCTTACGATACAGCGATTAGAGGCATGAACTGCGAAGACGGGTTTTACCTTTTCTGCAGAAAAATGTGTGTGTGTTCATTTTAATCGTTCTCGACGTCTTTTTACCTCCCCTGAATTGCGTCTGAGGAACACCTTTCTTCCTTTTAGCGACGCTGTGCGGTTCCTGGGCCTCACTTTTGATTCCAAGTTGTCGTGGTTGCCTCACCTTAAAGACCTCAACGTGCGGACCCTGAAGGCACTGAATATTTTGAAGTGTCTGAGCCATCGGTCCTGGGGAGCAGATCGGGCGCGTCTGCTGCAGTTTTATAGGGCTTTCGTCCGATCGCGTTTTGACTATGGTTGCACCGTGTATGAGTCAGCACGGCCTTCGTATCTGAAGATTCTTGACGCAGTACACCATGAGGGTATCAGGCTGGCCACTGGTGCCTTCCGTACCAGTCCCATCCCCAGCTTGTGTGCTGAGGCAGGGGAACCGCCGCTCGTCATGCGGCGGAAACTCCTCATGGTGCGACGGGTGTGTCAATTCCTTGCCTGTCCTACCTCCCCTGCGTACCCTACTGTTGCCCGACCGTCTATGGAACATCTCTTTTCCAGTCGTCCAAGGGCAACGAGACCATTTGGGATTCGTGCCAAGCATTTGCTTGAGTCCCTTGGTGTGGAGCGTGTGGCCCCCCAACGCCAAGACTTTACTCGCCTGCCTCCCTGGTTGCTCCAGAGGCCCAGCGTCCTTTTAGACTTATCGGAGTACCGGAGGAGCTGCACTCCTGCGTTTGTTTTTACCTACTTATTTTATGATATTTTAAACCAGCATCCCGACTATGTACCAGTATTTACGAATGCCTCTTAACAGGGGGACTCTGTTGGTTGTGCTGTTGTTTTCCTTGATCGAGTCGTCAAGTTACGGCTTCCTGCGGCGTTTACCATCTTTGATGCCGAATTGTTTGCGATCTTGCGGGCATTGGAGCAGATGAGATGTGTTCCCAGTCTTAAGTTCCTCATCTGTTCTGACTCCCTGAGTGCCCTTCAGACCATGCAACACTTGTACCCAGCGGATACGGTCGTCCAGAACATCCATGATGCCCTACTCCACCTGCAACGGCAGGGGAAGGAGGTTTCCTTCTGCTGGGTGCCGGGGCGCGTGGGTATTAGGGGAAACGAACTGGCGGATGTGGCTGCCAAAGATGCATGTTCCCTCCCTCACGTTGTTGCATGTGCCGTCCCCCTCCATGCTGTTACCACCCTCCTGCGTTTTCGCGTTCTGCGTCAGTGGGAAGAGGAGTGGCTGGCAGTCGGTGAAAATAAGCTGAGTCTGGTCAAGGCCTCCACGCGGCCATGGCGTACGTCCTACCAGTCATGCAGGCGGGATGAGGTTCTCCTCACTCGCCTCCGCATCGGGCACAGTCCCTTAACGCATGGTTTTTTACTCCGGCGGGAGGACCCCCCAATCTGCAGTGCTTGTGGCGTCCAGATTACTGTCCGCCACATTTTACTTGACTGTCTTTTATTCTCTGACCAGAGGACGGTGGTTTCTTTGCCACCGGATTTGCCCTCTATTTGCCGGCCGCGGTGGTGTCGCGGTTCTAGGCGCTCAGTCCGGAACTGCGCGACTGCTACGGTCGCAGGTTCGAATCCTGCCTCGGGCATGGATGTGTGTGATGTCCTTAGGTTAGTTAGGTTTAAGTAGTTCTAAGTTCTAGAGGACTGATGACCACAGATGTTAAGTCCCATAGTGCTCAGAGCCATTTGAACCATTTTTGCCCTCTATTTTACAAGATGACGCAACGACTGTAGTTAAGGTCTTACGGTTTTGTGTCCTGTCCAATTTGTTGCCTCGGATTTTAGGGAGAGGGTTTTAATGTGCTGCTGGGTGACTGGCTCACCCAGGTTTTAGGTAAGAGGTCAGCCAGTCACGATTACCTCCTTGTTTCCCTTCGGTTTCTGTTCTCTTTTCCTTGTTTCCCTTCCTTTTTAGTGTGTTCCTTCTCCTCTTGTTTTGCCTCTGTATGTGAGGATTTGGAACTGCGTCAGGTCTGTGTCTTTTAGCCGTTCTCCTTGTTCGCTGTTCGTCTTAGTCCCTTCACTGCATGTGTTCCTGTTTTTATGCGTTGGGGCGCTGATGACCACGCTGTTTAGCGCCCGTAAACCTCAAACCACACACACACACACACACACACACACACACACACGCCAAGTAACATTGTAAATTTAATAAAAGTTCATCCGATTACACGTATTTTTCTCATTTCATTTATTGTAATATAGGTAGTAAAGAAACTGGCTGTGTTGGAAATAAAAAAAACATGACGAGCGGGACTCGATGCAGTAACCCAGCGACTACAGATGGTTCAAATGGTTCTGAGCACTATGGGACTCAACTTCTGAGGTCATCAATCCCCTAGAACTTAGAACTACTTAAACCTAACTAACCTAAGGACATCACACTCATCCATGCCCGAGGCAGGATTCGAACCTGCGACCTTAGCGGTCACGCTTTTCCAGACGGTAGCGCCTAGAACCACGCGGCGGCTACAGAGTTTGAACACTAACCACTCGGCTGCCGGCGCTTCATGGTAAAAATGGCCACGCACAGGTATATATTTGGCGACCGAATTATCTTGAGATTTTCTCAATAGCGCTTGAGAAGTACGCGCTACTGCTTACACATTTTGTTGTCTTAATGGAGTACTAGGAGTGTACGAAGTTTGCAGTTCCGAACGTCGTGGCCTCCCCTTGTGAGTGCACCCCGTTTGCCAAGAGCACATGGCAGACCCGGATGGTGACCCATCCAAGTGCTAACCAAATTCGACAGCGCTTAATTTCGGTGATCTGACGGGAACCGGTGTTTACACTGCAGCAAGGCCGTTGGCGTGCCTACAAACCGCCAGCCCGTAATTCAGTTGCAAGACCTGTGCGTTGACATCTGACGGCACCTATCTCCGCAAACCTATCAATGAATCGTCGAATCTATTTTACACAGAATCGCTGGTATATAGCGTTCAAAGGGGGACAAACGCGCGGTTAAGCACGTGATCTTGATATTTGTCTTATCAGTGTAAAAGTGAATATTGAAAAGACATATACAGGCCGCAGTTACTTGGTGTGGTGGTAGGAACGCGAGGAACGAGGCAACAAATCTCCTGGAGCAACTGTACGTATCCCCCCCCCCCCCCCTCTCCAAATCTCTCTTCTCTCTCTCTCTCTCTCTCTCTCTCTCTCTCACACACACACACACACACACACACACACACACACACTCATAAACTCGTGAGAGGGAGAAGGAATGAAAACTTAACAGAGAGAGAGAGAGAGAGAGAGAGAGAGAGAGAGAGAGAGAGAGGTAGTAGGAGCAGAGAGACAGCGGCGGGCCGCAGGCGTATACGTGGCGTAACTTTTGAGATGAGGAGAGCTCCGGCTGTGAGTGGCAGGCAGCGTCTCGAGTGTGTCCTGTGCAGGAAACGGCTCGAAGGCCTCCCGGAGGCCGCTGTCCGCCCGTCCTCCTCCCACGGCCACCACTCCTTTCCGCGCAAACCTTCCACATTCCACACTTGCGACCCACAAGGCCACCACCGCGCCTTCTCTCATATTTGCTGTACGAAGAACTTCACGATGCAGCGAGAGAGATATTTAGATAACTACACTGCTTGACAAAATCAGTCAAGCAACCAGGAGGGGAGGAGAAACCGTAATGAAACTTCACGGACTGAGAAGGTGCGTGCTGTTATTTCATTGATTATAAAACTGAGTAAAATTTACAAAGAATGAGGCAGTATTAGTCCACTTCGTTGCACCCCCTCCGTCCTCTAAGCACACACTGATTCTCCTGGAAACGCGCTGTACTGACAAAGTATCTTCTGCTGAGGCAAGCTGGCCCACAATATTGCAACTGGTCCCTGACATCCTGGACGCTAGAAATGGGACGTAGTTGACATCCGAGCAGGTCCCACAGATGTTGTGTTGGAGACAGATACACTATGTGATCAAAAGTATCTGGACACCTGGCTGGAAATGGCTTACAAGTTCGTGGCGCACTCCATCGGTTTTGCTGGAATTCAGTATGGTGTTGACCCACCCTTAGCCTTGATGACAGCTTCCACTCTCGAAGGCATACATTCAATCAGGTTCTGGAAGATTTCTTGGGGAATGGCAGCCCATTCTTCACGGAGTGCTGTAATCGGGAGAGGTATCGATCTTGGTCGGTGAGGCCTGCCACGAAGTCGGCACTCCAAAACATCCCAAAGTGTTCTATGGGATTCAGATCAGGACTCTGTGCAGGCCAGTCCGTTACAGGGATGTTGTTGTCCTGTATCCACTCCGCCACTGGCAGTGCATTACGAACAGGTGCTCGATCGTGTTGAAAGATGCAATCGCCATCCCCGAATTGCTCTTCAACAGTGGGAAACAATAAGGTGCCTAAAACATCAATCTAAGCCTCTGCTGTGACAGTGCCACGCAAAACAAGAAGGGGGGAAAACCCCCTCCATGAAAAACACGACCACACCATAACACTACCGCTTCCGAATCTTACTATTGGCACTACACACGCTGGCAGGATACGTTCACCGGGCATTCGCCATACCCACACCATGCCATCGGATCGCCATGTTGTGTAGTGTCATTCGCCACTCAACAGCCGGCCGGGGTAGGCCGAGCGGTTCTAGGTGCTACAGTCTGGAACCGCGCGACCGCTACGGTCGCAGGTTCGAATCCTGCCTCAGGCATGGATGTGTGTGATGTCCTTCGGTTAGTTAAGTTTACGTAGGTCTAAGTTCTAGGGGACTGGCGACCACAGAAGTTAAGTCCCATAGTGCTCAGAGCCATTTGGACCATTTTTGAATCGTCACTCCACACAAAGTTTTTCCACTGTTCAATCCTTCAATGTTTACTCTCCTTACACCAAGCGAGGCGTCGTTTGGCATTTACCGGCGTGATGTGTGGCTTATGAGTAGCCGCTCGACCAAGTTTTCTCACCTCCCACGTAACTGTCATAGTACTTGCAGTGGATACTGATGCAGTTTTCGAATTCCTGTGTGATTGTCTGGATAGATGTCTGCCTATTACACATTACGACCCTCTTCAACTGTCGGCGGCCTCTGTCAGTCAACAGATGAGGTCGGCCTGTGCGTTTTTGTGCTGTACGTGTCTCTTCACGTTTCCACTTCACTATCGCATCGGAAACAGTGGATCTAGGGATATTCAGGTGTGTGGAAATCCCGCGTACAGACGTATGACACAAAAGACACCCAGTCACCTGACCACGAAATCCGTGAATTCCGCAGAGCGCCCAATTCTGCTCTCCCACGATGACTAATGACTACTGAGGTCGCTGATATGGAGTACCTGGCTGTGGGTGCCAGTCCATTTCACCAAATATGAAAAACGTATGTTTTTGGGAGTGTCTGGATACTTTTGACCACATAGTGTAACTGTCGCTCCTTTTAACCGTCGTTCGAACGTCGAAATGGCAGATATGCAGATAGCCGATCGTGGAATTGAAAAGCAGCTACAAACTATATTAGTGGAAAGGCATCAGGACCAGATGAGATACCTGTAAGATTCTATAAAGATTATGCGGAAGAACTTGCTCCCCTTCTAGCAGTAATTTGTCGTAGATCGCTTGAGCAACGGAAGGTACCTAACGACTGGAAAAAAACGCAGGTCATTACCGTTTTTAAGAAGGGCCGTAAGACAGATCCACACAATTATAGACCTAAATCTTTGACCTCAATCTGTTGTAAAATTATGGAACATATTTTATGTTAAAAATTGACGGTTTTGGAAAATGAAGATCTCCTCTACAAAAATCAACATGGATTTCGCAAACGGATATCTTGCGAAACTCAGCTCGCTCTGTTCCTACGTGAGATCCACAGAGCAGAGGACAGCGGCGCTCAAGTTGATACCGTGTTCCTTGATTTCAGTAAGGCATTTGACACCGTCCCGCTTTGCCGTTTGATGAAACAAATTCGAGCTTATGGAGTATCGGAGCAGACTTGCGATTGGAATCAAACTTTGTTGCAGATAGACAGACGTAAAGATAATATCCGGAGTACCACAGGGAAGTGTGATAGGCCCCTTGCTGTTTACAATATATACAGGGTGCTACACAAAGGTACGGCCAAACTTTCAGGAAACATTCCTCACACACAAAGAAAGAAAATATGTTATGTGGACATGTGTCCGGAAACGCTTACTTTCCATGTTAGAGCTCATTTTATTACTTCTCTTCAAATCACATTAATCATGGAATGGAAACACACAGCAACAGAACGTACCAGCGTGACTTCCAACACTCTGTTACAGGAAATGTTCAAAATGTCCTCCGTTAGCGAGGATACATGCATCCACCCTCCGTCGCATGGAATCCCTGATGCGCTGATGGAGCCCTGGAGAATGGCGTATTGTATCACAGCCGTCCACAATACGAGCACGAAGAGTCTCTACATTTGGTACCGAGGTTGCGTAGACAAGAGTTTTCAAATGCCCCCATAAATGAAAGTCAAGAGGGTTGAGGTCAAGAGAGCGTGGAGGCCATGGAATTGGTCCGCCTCTACCAATCCATCGGTCACCGAATCTGTCGTTGAGAAGCGTACAAACACTTCGACTGAAATGTGCTGGAGCTCCATCGTGCATGAACCACATGTTGTCTCGTACTTGTAAAGGCACATATTCTAGCAGCACAGGTAGAGTATCCCGTATGAAATCATGATAACGTGGTCCATTGAGCGTAGATGGAAGAACATGGGGCCCAATCAAGACATCACCAACAATGTCTGCCCAAACGTTCACAGAAAATCTGTGTTGATGACGTGATTGCACAATTGCGTGCGGATTCTCGTCAGCCCACACATGTTGATTGTGAAAATTTACAATTTGATCACGTTGGAATGGAGCCTCATCCGTAAAGAGAACATTTGCACCGAAATGAGGATTGACACATTGTTGGATGAACCATTCACAGAAGTGTACCCGTGGAGGTCAATCAGCTGCTGATAGTGCCTGCACACGCTGTACATGGTACGGAAACAACTGGTTCTCCCGTAGCACTCTCCATACAGTGACGTGGCCAACGTTACCTTGTACAGCAGCATCTTCTCTGACGCTGACATTAGGGCTATCGTCAACTGCACGAAGAATTGCCTCGTCCATCGAAGGTGTCCTCGTCGTTCTAGGTCTTCCCCAGTCGCGAGTCATAGGCTGCAATGTTCCGTGCTCTCTAAGCCGCCGATCAATTGCTTCGAACGTCTTCCTGTCGGGACACCTTCGTTCTGGAAATCTGTCTCGATACAAACGCACCGCGCCACGGCTATTGTCCCGTGCTAATCCATACATCAAATGGGCATCTGCCAACTCCGCATTTGTAAACATTGCACTGACTGCAAAAACCACGTTCGTGATGAACACTAACCTGTTGATGCTACGTACTGATGTGCTTGATGCTAGTACTGCAGAGCAATGAGTCGCATGTCAACACAAGCACCGAAGCCAACATTACCTTCCTTCAATTGGGTCAACTGGCGGTGAATCGAGGAAGTACAGTACATACAGACGAAACTAAAATGAGCTCTAACATGGAAATTAAGCGTTTCCGGACACATGTCCACATAACATCTTTTCTTTATTTGTGTGTGAGGAATGTTTCCTGAAAGTTTGGCCGTACCTTTTTGTAGCACCATATATATATATATGGTTCCAGACTGTAGCGCCTAGAACCGCTTAGCCTCTCCGGCCGGCGGTACCAACTCAGATGCATCGGAAGAATGTTACGGAAATGTAACTCATCCACGAAAGAAGTAGCTTATAAGGCGCTTGTTCACCCGATTCTTGAGTATTGTTCATCTGTCTAGGATCCCTATCAGGTAGGACTGACAGAGAAGATAGAGAAAATCCAACGAAGAGCGGTGCCTTTGGTCACGGGATCGTTTAGCTGGCGAGATAGTGTTACGGAGATACTAAACAAACTCCACTGGCAGACGTTACAAGAAAGGCATTGTGCATTACGGAGAGATTTACTTTCGAAATTTCGGGACAGCACTTATTCGCCCTACGTACATCTCGCGTATTGACCACTAGGAGAAAATTCGAGAAGTTAGAGCCAATGTAGAGGCTTACCGACAATCATTCATCCCACGCATTATTCGCGAGTGGAACAGGGTTGGAGGGGTCAGATAGTAGTACCGAAAGTACCCTGCACTACACGCCATTAGGTGGCTTGCGGAGTATTATGTAGATGTAGAACTTTATGGCTACAGGAGTACCTAAACATCAAGTCGATCGTTCATAGAGATTTTTTCTTTTTTTTATCTTTTTTTTTTTTTTTTTTAATGTTCAAATGTGTGTGAAATCTTATGGGACTTAACTGCTAAGGTCATCAGTCCCTAAGCTTACACACTACTTAACCTAAATTATCCTAAGGACAAACACACACACCCATGCCCGAGGGAGGACTCGAACCTCCGCCGGGATCAGCCGCTCAGTCCCGCCGAAGACCGCTCGGCTAATCCCGCGCGGCGTTCATAGAGATTCGTGCCATGTATGTATCCTGTCGAAAAATGGTACGACGATACTAGTTAACACATGAGGACGCAGGATGTCCCTGACGTACCGTTGTGCCTGTAGAGTTCTTTCGGTCACTATTTGCCGTGACATAAAGTCATACTCGAGGGCTCCCCACGGCAGGATGCCTGGACTTATACCGATGCGCCTCACCAAATCAGCGGAAGATACGGTCACCTCCCCCGTCGCCGCCCATCTTTCCTACAATGGTCATCTGCAGTAGTGCAGAGCCATGATTCATCGTTGGATACAATGCAACGCCATTCATCAACAGTCCATGTTATCCGACAACGGTACCACTCCCAACGCAGCCGTTTGTGTCATGGTGATAACGGCAGTCTACTCTTGGGACGGTAACTTCCAAGTCCAGCTGCTGTTTGTGTGGCATGACGTAGAATGTTGCAGGTAGCCCATGACTTTATCTTGGATAGCAGGGGCGTAGTTGAAGGGGTTACGATGGACTTGTTGTAGAATACGGCGATCCTCCTTTGTAGTGGTCAGACCAGAATCTTGACGATTGCGCCTGCCCTCAAGATTCCATGAATCCAACACCCAACAACTGTCACATCCCAATGCCAGACAAATCTGCATATCGCACCATTCCAGCAACTGGTCAAATGGAGTCCTAAACTCTGTCACGTGTTGATAATGTTGTGGCCCACGAGTTCGCGGCGGCTCCGTGTGCTTCACCGTGATCACTCAACAATGCTGCTGTTCACTTCCCTTGTATAGCTACCAAGCCTAGTAACAACACTAAAGACGATCAATACCAACTCACTCTGGGACCTTTCCACTTGCCACAGAGAATTTCATCAGTAATCATTTATGAGTACGTACCCGACGATGTACGTACGTATAAGAAGTTACATTGTCAGTCGACCATGCATTCTCGGTGTTTAACTTTTTTTTTGTCAAAAGGTGTGTTATACAAACACCTATTCCAAAATTGGTGTAAGCTATAGGGAAAGTCGGATAACGTGTAATATGTACAAAAGCCGAAAGGGAACTATAAGGACGCTCGGCTTAAAAGGGTGTAAGAGAGGGATGCAGTCTTTCGCTCCTATTTTTTTCTAGTAGAAGGCGATGATTTACAATCTTTAAATATTAAAGAAAGTCTTAAGGCAAGTTGGTGTGGTCATTTTTTGTTCTAGTATGACACATATTAATAAATACTGTGCTTCAGTACTCCCTTAATGAGACATAAAGGATTTTATGAAATGATATGGTTTAATACTTGTTTTAAGTGTACACATATATTTGTTATGTTTTTGGCAAGGTTATATGTTGAGTCTTGCTACATGTCTTACAAGGTGGTTATATTTTTAGCTGTCACATACATAAACATTATGACTGCTAAGATGATAAACTAGTTACCTCTTCGGAACTTTAATCATTTAACTCTCAAGATATGGGTAGGTGCCAGGCTCGTACACGCCTGAGAAGCGGCGAATCTTGTCTAATGTAATCTACGGTAATATGAAGCTGTGAAGTGATAGACACATACTGAAGTGTCGTGGACGCAATATTTAATTAACTTTTTTTGATATTTCTAAAATTTTTGTGATCATATTTTACTGTGTAAATTATTGAAGCAGTAAAATTCTCACACATATTCAAACAATGGCGATTTATCTTTATATTAAAACTAAATATGGCTGTGTATATGACCTGTAGATTAAAACTGAAGAAACTGCAAAAAGGTGGGAATTTAAGGAGATGGGACCTGGATAAACTAAAAGAACCAGAGGTTGTACAGAGATTCAGGGAGAGCATAAGGGAGCAATTGACAGGAATGGGGGAAAGAAATACAGTAGAAGAAGAATGGGTAGCTTTGAGGGATGAAGTAGTGAAGGCAGCAGAGGATCAAGTAGGTAAAAAGACGAGGGCTAGTAGAAATCCTTGGGTAACAGAAGAAATATTGAATTTAATTGATGAAAGGAGAAAATATAAAAATGCAGTAAGTGAAGCAGGCAAAAAGGAATACAAACGTCTCAAAAATGAGACAGACAGGAAGTGCAAAATGGCTAAGCAGGGATGGCTAGCGGACAAATGTAAGGATGTAGAGGCTTGTCTCACTAGGGGTAAGATAGATACCGCCTACAGGAAAATTAAAGAGACCTTTGGAGATAAGAGAACGACTTGTATGAATATCAAGAGCTCAGATGGAAACCCAGTTCTAAGCAAAGAAGGGAAAGCAGAAAGGTGGAAGGAGTATATAGAGGGTCTATACAAGGGCGATGTACTTGAGGACAATATTATGGAAACGGAAGAGGATGTAGATGAAGATGAAATGGGAGATACGATACTGCGTGAAGAGTTTGACAGAGCACTGAAAGACCTGAGTCGAAACAAGGCCCCCGGTGTAGACAATATTCCATTGGAACTACTGACGGCCGTGGGAGAGCCAGTCCTGACAAAGCTCTGCCATCTGGTGAGCAAGATGTATGAAACAGGCGAAATACCCTCAGAATTCAAGAAGAATATAATAATTCCAATCCCAAAGAAAGCAGGTGTTGACAGATGTGAAAATTACCGAACTATCAGTTTAATAAGTCACAGCTGCAAAATACTAACACGAATTCTTTACGGACGAATGGAAAAACTAGTAGAAGCCAACCTCGGGGAAGATCAGTTTGGATTCCGTAGAAACACTGGAACACGTGAGGCAATACTGACCTTACGACTTATCTTAGAAGAAAGATTAAGGAAAGGCAAACCTACGTTTCTAGCATTTGTAGACTTAGAGAAAGCTTTTGACAATGTTGACTGGAATATTCTCTTTCAAATTCTAAAGGTGGCAGGGGTAAAATACAGGGAGCGAAAGGCTATTTACAATTTGTACAGAAACCAGATGGCAGTTATAAGAGTCGAGGGACATCAAAGGGAAGCAGTGGTTGGGAAGGGAGTAAGACAGGGTTGTAGCCTGTCCCCGATGTTGTTCAATCTGTATATTGAGCAAGCAGTAAAGGAAACAAAAGAAAAATTCGGAGTAGGTATTAAAATTCATGGAGAAGAAATAAAAACTTTGAGGTTCGCCGATGACATTGTAATTCTGTCAGAGACAGCAAAGGACTTGGAAGAGCAGTTGAATGGAATGGACAGTGTCTTGAAAGGAGGATATAAGATGAACATCAACAAAAGCAAAACAAGTATAATGGAATGTAGTCTAATTAAGTCGGGTGATGCTGAGGTAATTAGATTAGGAAATGAGGCACTTAAAGTAGTAAAGGAGTTTTGTTATTTGGGGAGCAAGATAACTGATGATGGTCGAAGTAGAGAGGATATAAAATGTAGGCTGGCAATGGCAAGGAAAGCGTTTCTGAAGAAGAGAAATTTGTTAACATCCAGTATTGATTTAAGTGTCAGGAAGTCATTTCTGAAAGTATTCGTATGGAGTGTAGCCATGTATGGAAGTGAAACGTGGACGATAAACAGTTTAGACAAGAAGAGAATAGAAGCTTTCGAAATGTGGTGCTACAGAAGAATGCTGAAGATTAGATGGGTAGATCACATAACTAATGAGGAAGTATTGAATAGGATTGGGGAGAAGAGAAGTTTGTGGCACAACTTGACCAGAAGAAGGGATCGGTTGGTAGGACATGTTCTGAGGCATCACGGGATCACCAATTTAGTATTGGAGGGCAGCGTGGAGGGTAAAAATCGTAGAGGGAGACCAAGAGATGAATACACTAAGCAGATTCAGAAGGATGTAGGTTGCAGTAGGTACTGGGAGATGAAGAAGCTTGCACAGGATAGAGTAGCATGGAGAGCTGCATCAAACCAGTCTCAGGACTGAAGACCACAACAACAACATGGCTGTGTGTTACGTGTGTCCCTCTGAATATAAATAATTCTGATGGACCAGATGCTCAAGCATAAGTCTACATGGTTTTACTTTGCCGTTCAAATGGCTCTGAGCACTATGGGACTTAACAGCTATGGTCATCAGTCCCCTAGAACTTAGAACTACTTAAACCTAACTAACCTAAGGACATCACACAACACCCAGCCATCACGAGGCAGAGAAAATCCCTGACCCCGCCGGGAATCGAACCCGGGAACCCGGGTGTGGGAAGCGATTTACTTTGCCGTATTTTACATTTCAAACTGCTCTTTGACATCAAAGAGACATTTTCTACGACTGCTGCTTTATCAGTGGTAAGCATAGAAGTCTCTGTAACATTCGACACTGTTTCTACAGGGTGTCAGTTATTGAACTATATGAAAGAAACGTAAAATAATTACAAACTACGGGGTGCACACACTTTATTCAACATGTAAACGTCACTACAGATACTCGGATTTAGGTTATGACATGTTCGATATATCTGCCAACCTTGGCAATGAGAAGTGTCGGAACATCGATGTTGTCGGTGACCTTCTGAATGGCTGTTTTCAGCTAAGCAATGGTTTTGGGGTTATTTCTGTAAACCTTGTCTTCAATAGAGTCCCATAAAAAGGAGTAGCATCTGTTCAGAGCCGAAGAAAATGGCGGCCAATCGAGGCCCATGCTAGTGGCCTCTGGGCAACCCAGAGGCAGAATGCGGTCCCGAAAGTGCTCCTCCAGGATATCAAATATTCTCCTGCTCCGATGCGGTCGAGCACCGTCTTAAATGAACTACAGCTTGTCGAAATCAGGGTCACTTTGGATAATGTGGATGAAATCATCTTCCAGAACCTTCACGTACCATTCGGTAGTCACCGTGCCATCAAGAAATATCACACCGATTATTCCATGACTGGAGATTGCACACCACACAGTACCCATTGAGGGTGCAGAGACTTCTCCATTGCGAAATGCAGGTTCTCAGTACCCCAGATGCATCAATTTTGCTTATTGAAGAACCCATCCAAATGAAAGTGGGCTTCGTCGCTAAACCAAGCACTGTGTTTCTCATGAAACAACGTTGTTACGTTATACACCGCCATGTTACACGTTACAATTCGGAGCCCTATAGCGGCAGAGGGCTTCAACTTACAACGGGCGTTCAAAAAGTTTTGCACAGTCGTCTCTAATTTTTTTATTTTTTGCAGGAGGAGAAGGAAACTTTTTGTGAACATACTTGGAACATTTAGCTATAAGTTGGTGTATAAAAATATTTCCTTTATGTTCCGGTGAGCCATAATGGATAGAGAAGTAGATGTCAGGTTGCGACAACGGTCAGTAACGGAGTTCCTCTTCACAACCGGCGATAACTCTGCCCCATCGATTCACAGGAAGTTCCTCCCTGTTTATGCGGAAGACACAGTGGATCGCAGCAGTATCCAGCGGTGGTTGCAGAGGTTTAAAGTAGGTGATTTCTGTCTACTGGAGAATCCACGTTGCGGTAGACCATCGGCGGCAGTGAGTGATGTGAATAAGGAGACCACTGATCAAATGGTTCAAATGGCTCTGAGCACTATGCGACTTAACTTCTGAGGTCATCAGTCGCCTATAACTCAGAACTAATTAAACCTAACTAACCTAAGGACATCACACACATCCATGCCCGAGGCAGGATTTGAACCTGCGACCGTAGCGGTCACGCGGTTCCAGACTGAAGCGCCTTTAACCGCACGGCCACACCGGCCGGCCACTGATCAAATCATCCAAAATGACAGATGTGTGACGACACGACAGCTTGCTGAAATGACTCGTTTGTCATTGGATAGTGTGGTATCACTGGGACAGTCACTAGAGTACAGAAAAATCTGTGCACGTTGGGTGCCTAGATAACTGACAAGAGAAATGAAAAGAGAAATGAAAACGATGATCAAGAATGTGTGCGAGGGTCTCATCAAGACCTTTACTGAAGAGTGGAAACAGTGTTTTGACGGCGTTATTACCCAGGGTGAGACATGGTTGTTTTTGTCCGAACCTGAGAGCAAAACCCAATCGATGGAGTGGCGTCATCCGAGTTCCTCTCCGGAAGAAGAAATCAAGACTTTCACGAACAGCAGGCCGAAAGGTGATGGCCTCCTACTTCTGGGATTAGTGTGGTGTCATTTTCATTGACTTTTTGGAACCTGGCCCCGCAATTAACCGGTACCGTTACTGTTTCTCATCGGACAAGCTGCGACGTGCCATAAAGACCCACACACCACAGCTTCAGGGTCAGCTTATCAGACTACACCATGACAATTCGCATCAAACTCCTGTTCGTCATTTCTGTGGACAATAGTGTTGGCGAAATACAATTGCTGTTCCATGGCCGTGAGGCTTAATTTTTGAAATTAAATTGAATTTACTATGGGAAGAGATGCAAGTCTTCAACAATAATCTATCGCACTGTCTCCCGGTTGATTCTCACCTATTGTGCAGCTCGTCTGATCGACTTCCTGGGGCTGGTTTGAAACGTAGCGCGTGTCTTCTCGAAGTTTTTAGGCGTTTTTACCCTTTTTGAATGACCGATATTACCAACAGTGCCGTCACTAGCACTACCCGTTCTCTCCAACTTGCGACTCAAATTCTTGATTGTTAGCACACTTGCACCGGCTTTCTTCAGCTTGAACTCGGTCGCAAACTTCCTTATTGCTCGCTTAGTCGCTTAGTGGGCCTTCACAAGAGCTATTAGCTCAGGTACAGTGTACCGTGACATTTTCACGTGTAAATGGCCGACGACAAGGCGCGTGCCCATGCGCATGCTAATTCCCATCATGCTCCGCGGCCAACCGTGCAGTTTGAACGTCCTAACGTAAACCGTTCAGAAGTTATGAGGATTTCATTTCATAAAGTTCAATAACTGTCACCTTGTATGAACGAGAGAAAATGTCATTTCCGTCTGGCCATGTACTTCACGCTGTCAAGACGTTATTGTATGTATACATTGGTTACTTTACTGCATTACGTAAGCCCGTTGCAGGTAATGTAAAACGTCCATCTGGATACAAATGATCAGTATTGGGCTTATGTTCTGTAATTATCGTCGTTTTCTGTAAGTACTGGTTATATCTCCATTATTTTATGGAAATTTATGATAGGTATATGTACCTTTGCACTGATGGGAAACCTGCAGAAGTAAGAAATCTCTTAATTGTTCACTATGTATTGTATTTCAAATTCGTCTTTGCATAGCTATTGTATACTGTAAAATGAAAACGTATTATGTAGTGTATCTACAGGCGAATCTTGTTCACTTTAACTGTATATTAACTACGGACATTATGGGTACACAATGAAGAACTCTCGCTTATTAGTTTTGTTACGGAGAAATTCTATGTGTCGACTTATTGTTCACATACACCGTACAAGAAAAGAATGAAGGACAGAATTGTCTGCGCCGTTATCTTTTACAAAGACTCCAACATATTGGAAGCCGTTTACAGCACTATTTGAAGGAGAAAATTATGCACTGAGTCTTGAAATATTTTTCTGTTTAAAACTGCTTGGATAATATATATTTTCCCAAACATATTTAAAGATAATGCCCTCAAACGGCCGGTATTATTAACAGCGTTTGCATGAAGACATTGCCTTGCAAGTTATTGCTTCTGTAATTGTGTAGCAGCTGCAGGCGGTCATCAGATGTCACCGCGTAATAAATGGAGAACATTCCTCTGAGATCTGAGTGAAGAACTGTAAGCTCTGCCTGTTGTAATAACCTTTCTTTCAAATTCGTTAATAGAGTAGCATTCTTTTGTGGAATAACTACAACGAATAGGCGGTCAGAGGTAGAATTTGTCCTTTTAATAACAGGCCTATGGGAGCTGTAGAGTCATACAGCATTACCTCCAGCCTCTGCGAAGGAACAGGCGGCGATTGGGGAGGGTAAGTGGTAAAGAATCATCCGAGTACCGGCGCAGCAAATTCACCGTAGATCCAACTAAATATTTTTTATGACAGTGTGATGAATGACAAGAAATGGAAACATTTCAGACAAGCCAACACATTACTACCTCTTTTCAGGGGCGAGCACGCAATTTCTCATGCTACGCTCATGTGCAAATGCGTCGTTTATAAAGTCACTGAAGCACCAAAGAAACTGGTATAGGCATGCTTATTCAAATACAGAGATAAGTAAACAGGCAGAATACGGCGCTGTGGTCGGCACCACCTATATAAAACAACGAAAGTCAGGTGCGGTTGTTAGATCAATTGCTGCTGCCACAATGGCAGGTTATCAAGATTTCAGTGAGTTCGAACGTAGTGTTATTGTCGGCGAGGGAGCGATGGGACACAGCATCTCCGAGGTTGCGATGAAGTGGGGATTTTTCCGTACGATCATTTCACCGGAATACCATGAATATCAGGAATCCGTTAAAACATCAAATCTCCGACATGGCTGCTGCCGGAAAAAGATCCAGCAAGAGCGGGACCAACGACGACTGAAGAGAATCGTTCAACGAGACAGAAGTGCAGCCCTTCCGCAAAATGCTGGGCCATCAACAAGTGTCAGCGTGTGAACCATACAACGGAACATCATCGATATGGGCTTTAGGAGCCGATGGCCCCCTTGTGTATCTTTGATGTGCAGTCATCACACGACACAACGCTTTACGCCTCGCCAGGGCCCGTCAACATTGACATTGGACTGTTGATGATTGGAAACATGTTGCCTTGTCGGACGAGTCTCGTTTCAAATTGTATTGAGCGGATGGACGTGTATGGATATGGAGACAATCTCATGAATCCAATGACCCTGCATGTCAGCAGAGGACTATTGAAGCTGGTGCAGGCTCTGTAAGGATGTGGGGCGTGTGCAGATGGAGTGATACGGTATCCCTGATACGTCTAGATACGACTCTGACAGGTAACATGTACTTCAGCATAGTGTCTGATCACCTGCATCCATTCATGTCCATTGTGCATTCCGACAAACTTGGTCAATTCGTGCAGGACATTGCGACACCCTATACGCCCAGAATTGCTACAGAGCGGCTCCATGAACACTCTTCTGAGCTTAAACACTTCCGCTGGCCACCAAACTCCTCAGACATGAGCATTATTGAGCATATCTGGGATGCCTTGCATCGTGCTGTTCGGAAGACATCTCCAGACCCTCGTACTCTTATGGATTTATGAACAGCCCTGCAGGATTCATGATGTCAGTTCCCTCTTGCACTACTTCAGCGGCACTTCTGCGTGCTCGCGGGGTTCTACACGATATTATGCAGATGTACCAGTTTCTTTCGCGCTTCAGTGTAAATGCAACTGTTGCGAGCTTATCATGTCTACCAGGGGCAAGTTGTTTGACAGACAGACATTCGTTTGATACTGTAATGCAGACGGTGACCAGCTTTTTTATTCGAGCGTCCTTCCGTTTCCATGTAGCCAGTGGATCGCTTAGGTCTAAGTGCAAGCAGTCAGCACTGTGAGAAACTGCTAATTAAGCAGAGGATAAGTAACGTGAGAAAGAATATTAGCAATTAACACAGAGGAAAAGATGGTAATAAAAACCGATGAAGTATGAAATGTTTCAATTTAACCGTTTCGCTGCCATTGCTACGTATGTGTTCCAGGATAGGTCAGAGAACCAGTGGGAGTTTGCTGAATGTTATTGTTATGTATAGCTGTAACAGCAGTAAAGAGAAGTATTCTAACGGTTCGCAGACTTCTTATCATTACGGCTCGCACTTGCGGGTTGTGCCGTCTTCGAGCTTCATTGCTGACCCGCTGCTCCGCTCCGTACTGTCGCATCGAATTAGTAAGCGCCTGCAGTTAGGCAGCCCAATGAACAGATCTGCAAAGCCGGCTGCTGTGTCGCCTTCCCGGACATCAGATCTGCCGAGTCACAGACGGCGGTCATACTGAGCACCTACAAGACGAGTTAAAGTTTGGAGACATAGTCTGTCCACTGACGTGTTTCTGTTTTCTGTACGTCTTACAGCTTTTGCGCAGATTTCTTATGTAACTGAAGAGATATTTATGAATAACTCTGTTCTGCTACCCCTGCTCGCATTGAAAACTGAAACAACAGAAAATATTTTTTATGTATTTGCTTCTGACTACGACATTAATTCAAATAATAGTCTTTCACCCCGAAAAGGGCGGAGGTGTTGCAGTGGCTCAAGTAGTTCAATTTGACGACCGAGTGTGATTAATAAGAAAGAGTAATTTTCCTGTGCAATGTTTCATCTAGATTTTCGTCATTTTCATGGGGAATATTCCAGAGTGAAAACAGTTATGTAAAAATAGTGAAGAGAGTGAGTGCGAACTGGAACCGTTAAGGTTTAAAATTTTTGCTTCATAAAAGGTGACTAATTTACATTTTTTGTTCGTCTGAATTACTGGATATAAGCCGTGCACATTACAGCTTCTGTTTGAATTTAAATGATGAACAATCAAGATTAATTTGAATATAACAGGGATATGTAAAGGGTACTAGAGATACGGTCCCAGCTCTGAACCTTCCCACCTGTTTAGTTGCATGCGAGTTCAGCCAACTGTTCTCAACTATACAGGGCTAAATGGGAACAAACTGCAGGAAATGATTCCTGAGAGGACTAGGAGCAAAAAAGTCTGATGGACAAATTGCGGCAATGCGTTCTAAAGGAGATACACCCACTTGAAGATTGTAACGTTTCTTCTTTATAATTCTGTGTATGGTGTAGTGTAGAAAGTACGTACGCGAAGCTAATTGCAGAAAAATGTGATAACTTAAGCCCTGTACTAATCAGTCGAGTGAACAGTGGTTTGTTGCCTGACGTCACAGTGGACAGTTTTCAACACCTCAAAAGTACGCCAAAACAGTAGCGATAAATTACACATCAGATGCACTACTAAATTTTGTCTGAATAAATTATCCAAATTACTTTGATAAGAGTCCACAGCTGATTTACGTAGCTAACTTGCGAAACACAACTCAGAATACGAAAAATGTTGCAAGCACGGATACACTACACTCTTTACTGGAATGAGCTTTTTATAACAAGAAAATAACTTCCAAACTGAATGTAACCTCTCTGGTCTAATCACTGATTAACTGTGTGGTGACGTTGTCCTGTATACGTAGTGTAATTGTATGACTATGGGCCTGAACTATTCTTGCACCTACTTCGATAGAGTAAAAATTTTCTCTCGAAAGTGGATCACAACAAACAGCGCAGGAGCAAAATTAAATTAAAATGGTAAGCAAAAAATGACATTGAAAAGTGTGGGTACTACCACGTGCAATGAGGATACAAGCAACGTAATATTTCTTGCGTGCGAATAATTTTGGGTGCTATTGTTCTGCAAATGATTTTTCTAAACCAGTTTTATAGCAAAGATCGTGAACAATACTGAGTTTAAAAATTTACTTTACAAAAAAGATTAACCTCCCCAAAACGATCTCTGTTTCTTCACGAAAGGTATATAAGGGGAAGGAGAACTAACTTCTGTAGTTGTGAGAAACACATGAGAGAAATGCTTCAACCAAATCTCGGGACGACAGTTAATTTTAAAAGAGAGTGCTAACTACGTGCAAGTATGCAAAGCTGCGTTTTTACCTTGAATTACAATTGTTCTCGAAAGTCTTTTCAAAATCTATAAATACCCTCATCATCATCGTACTCACTCTTTTCCAGCAAATCTGTATTCAATATTTAGCAACTCAATTCCAGATAAAAATTCGCTGAACATTCAAATCCACGTCTGCTTCGCAAAACATCTTGACTAAAAATAGTGCTCTCACTGTGAGCGCCTTCAGGCAGAGACGGTGTAACAACACAATCAAAGATCGCGGATCAATGTGGTTTACTCTCAGATATGCACATATTTATACTTGAAAGTAAGAAGTTAACAATTCTCTAATAGACAAGGCCGGCCGCTGTGGCTGAGCGGTTGTAGGCGCTTCAGTCCGGAACCGCGTGACTGCTACGGTCGCAGGTTCGAATCCTACCTTGGGCATGGATGTATGTGATGTCCTAAGGTTAGTTATGTTTAAGCAATTCTAAGTTCTAGGGGGCTGATGATCTCAGATGTTAAGTCCCATAATGCTCAGAGCCATTTGAACCATTCTAATAGCCAAGATAACATGGACATCTCAAGTTTAAGATTAATGAACATTGACATTGTTGGTTCCAATGATCGAAAGTAGCTATGAGAACACATCAGGGAAGTAGGAAGGTGGTTTGTGTAGGAGTGTTTTAGCTCCACACTCGGAAGGGCAGTGAGCTCGAGCAGTATCATGCAGCAGGTACGTTACTCTTTATACTACCAAAGGCTCGTCTTCCTGCTGGGGAGGGTGGATCGCCCGCAGGAAGTACAGAGATGTCTCGCCTGTAAGGCGTCGCAGGAGAATGACTAGGCCCACTAGGCCGTCGCCAATAACTCCTGCCCTCACATTGATGCTGAACTGGTGCTGGCGATTTGCGGCCAGCGTAGCTTGGGGATTTTCCATAGCCCACAGCTGCGTATTGTTGACGATACTTCCGCCCGTATAGGTAACTGTGAATAGGATGGAAGACAGAAATTCCAATTCCATGATGGTCAGAGTGACGAGCCAGCAACTGGGATGCAAGTTCGCGGGTAATAAGGCCTCCACGCGATGTAAGCGATACGGATAGTGGCAGCTGTCATGGAGAATGTCGCCTGGAGAACTCCCGTGCTGGACTGCCACTTGCCTGGTGCTGATACCGGGGTCGCTGAAAAAGATATTTTATCTCGATCTTCAACTGCGTATACCTCCATTGGATCACATTTTCTGCCATATGTTCATGTGACCTTCTTTGTTCTTATAGGAAGATGGTATCTGTTCTTTCCGACATGTCCGAAAGAACAGATACCATCTTCATAGCGTTAAGGCTAACTGGCCATTGACCTTTTTCTTCTGTGTTGGATGCACACGCATTGCTCGAACTCTTACCGGAGTCGGTAAGATTGTCTGCCGTGAGTAATGAGTCTAA
This sequence comes from Schistocerca americana, assembly GCF_021461395.2. Lineage (NCBI taxonomy): Eukaryota > Metazoa > Arthropoda > Insecta > Orthoptera > Acrididae > Schistocerca > Schistocerca americana. Next base: position 370,373,924 of record NC_060125.1, on the reverse strand, counting down.
TGGGCAGCGGCGCTACGATTGTAGTCTGTGGACATTAAGTTGGGAATGTGGGTCTCACGGGGAGCGTGCAATGGATGAACCCCGGCAGTCGCGCTATCCTCTGTGCCCTCGGTGGCTCACATGGGTAGAGCGTCTGCCATGTAAGCAGGAGATCCCGGATTCGAGTCATAGTCGGGGCACACATTGTCAACTGTCCCTGTTGATGTATATTAATACCTGTCGATAGCTTAGGGTCTTGATTTAATTATCATTTCATTCTTTCTTCTTTGTCCTCTCAGGGATAATTTCTGCAGTTTGTCCCAGTTTGTATATTAATTTCTGACTGCGTTTAGTTAAATTTGCGACCAACAACGTCCATTGTAATACAGAATCAGCGATTAGCTTACAAATGTGTCTAACCAAAAGAAACGTACAGTAGTTGAGAACAAATACTCTAAAGACGTATTGAATTTAGGCTGCATAAATGTTTACAGTATATGAAAATATGGCTCCAAGACGTAAGATATGTCAGACATAGCTCTAAAGTCCAAACAATACAGACCATACGCCAAATTTGGCTGCAGTTCAGGGTCCATGCAACGGATTTTCGTGTATAGTACAACACATCGGGCAGCACCGAAAGTTTTGTTTGTTCACCGTGTTACGCAGGTAGTGAGATAACTATCGCCGAGGAACACAGCAATTGCAACGAAACGACTTAAACACGTTCGATTTTTCACATGTCCCCATTATACACATAAGGATCTTTGGTATTTCTTATTTGGGTTGATTTTGAATGCATTCCAGACTATGAGATTGATCCTTCAAATTGTGGGTGAGGGTGGGCGGGGGAGTGGTATGGGAGAGGAGAAGGTCTTTCATTTGCACCCTGCATGAAAGGCTGGAAGAAAGGCCACAATATAACATACAGTCGATGCACAGGTTATTCGAAACGGGGCGGTAGCTTAGTTGGAGGCGGTATATAAACTAATTCGAGTATTCTTCGGCGAACCGTTTCGGAATCTGTCAAAATCGATTTAGCGAAACGATATTAACTCTAAATCTGTAAGATCAGAAGGGAATTAGACCCCCAGTTATCTCGAATGCGATTCGAGTCGCATAATCTATGCTCCACGCTGCTCGCCCTGTTCCTCAGAGAATGGATTAACGTTCTCGGAATTTGCACAGTATACCAAGCATTTGCCGTATATTTCTCCACTGAAGTTTATCGACAATCCATTTTCAACGCTACCACAACGAATGCAGATAGACTGTGTCACCAAATAAAATTACGCACACATACACGTCGGTAAAATCGAAACTGCAACTCTTGCCCAATGCGCACTTTCTGGTTATGCGATGCCACGTTTCTTTCTATAAGGGGTAGTCAAATGAAAGCGAGGCAGATGAATAAAAAGTAAGTAAACAGTTTATCATTACAAAAGAAATTGTCAAAACTGTTAGCAAGGCAGTGACCATCTTGTCACACAGTGGGATAAATGTAAGTGTGTTAACAGTTATGGCGATTAATTTTGAAATAATAAACATTTTACTTACTTTTTTCCATCTGTCCCGTTTTCGTTTAACTATACCTTATACTATCGTCTGATTTAGATCACCAAAAGCTTAAAATCCTCAGTCCTCATCTCGATGACCTTTCACAGATTCCTTACGCCGTTTATCTCTAAGAGTTCGGCCCTTTGTCCAAGTGGGTAGACTACTTGCGTTCCCCTTTTTAACACTTATATTGTAGTAAAATGTGCGTCACATGTTTTCGAGACGTTGCAATGATAAGGCACTGGACTCGTGTTCAGGAGGACGGCAGTTCAAACCCCGCTTGGACATCCAGATTTAGGTTTTGACGTGATCTCCATACATCGATTAATTCGAATACTATCCCGCCTCAAAGGTCACGACCGAGTCTCTTTCCCATTCTTGCCGAATGAGAGCTTGTGCTGCGTCTCTAATCTCGTTGTCGACAGGACCTTCAACTTTAATCTCCCCTTTTTCCCATAATTTTCTCAGACCATCACAATTCTTCATCCGAAGACAGAACTCCATCACTGTTAATTTCTTTTTCACTGCAAATTATGACTGAGCACTTGTGCTGTATCATATACGGTTATTTTACCAATTTTATAAATGTACGAATTGAACGTTTGTATGTGGAGATGTAGAGAATGAGGCGCGCAAGTGACATGTTGGAGGTGATGTAGCCATTGAGCGAGCCCAACAGGCAGATGAAAGCACAATGCACTTCCAATAGAGATAATACGACGAGATAAACGATCATCACCACAATGAATCCTCTGACAGCATAATTATTCTTCTGAATTAAAAGTAACATGTTTACTCACGATGGTGTGAAGCATTGTAATAGAAAGACGAGTACTGAACTTCCGGAGATTTAAGGGTATTGTTGAGCGCCATTAGAAAAAATTGCTAATTTCATAGAATTGCTAAGACACAGTCCACCCGGTTTCAAGTGTCTGCTGTTTGTGGGACATAAAATGAAGACTGAAATTACTTTCAGTCAAAAAAGGTTCGTGGAAATAAAGTACTTGACTGTCGGTTTGTATGTATCATAGTGCAACAATCAGGTTACTTATTCAGAATGACGATTTCATTAGTGACCGAACCTTGGAAGTGAATGTGTAATTACTGGTGTGCAGCGAGTGATTGAATCTATACAATTTATATTAACTGCCTGACGATTACTTACGTTGCTGAGTGTACATTTTATTGCTTTAGCAGTCGCGATAGCAATTAACGACGATGCTCTGAAATTTATTTTGCGGAGAAATCTAAAATATCAGTTTAGATCACATGGACTCTGTGTGACTGTATTGTATGAGTGTGTGGATTGGACGTACAAACGCACACACCACTTACAACATACGAGGTGAGACAATAAAGTAACGAGACCGATTTTCTTTGCAAGGTATGGCAACCCTGCAGGCTTGCGTAGGCACAATATCTTTGACCTTGGTCTATAAGCTGCTTCTAGTCCAAGCGGCTCATCGATGCAACTGCTCAGTCGTGAGTTGTGCTGCAATAAGTTAACACATGTTTGTGTCTCTCGTCACGGAAATGGAACCGCATAATATTGACAACGGTATGCCATTTCTTTTTGCGTTAAATTGAATGAAAACGCGACAACTTACGGTAAGCTTCAGAAGGCTTTTGGAGAAGAGGTTATGTCAAGAGCTCAAGTTTTTCGTTGGCATAAAATGTTTAGTGAAGGCAGAACAAATATTGAAGATGAAGACCGCAGTGGACGACCATAAACCTCATGGACGGATATCAACTCGGCCACGGTGCGTGGACTCATACGATCTTATCGAAGATTATGCGCGAAAATGATTGCAGATGAACTGAACATCAATCGAGAAGCGGTTCATCTAATAATAACTGAAAATCTTGGTATGAGAAAGATTTGTGCAAAAATGGTCTCCAAAAATTTCACACCACAACAGCAAGCAGCACCGAAAAATGTGGCAGCCGGTCTGTTACAGCAAACAGAAACCAGTCCAGAATTGTTGAGCCATGTTATAACTGGTGATGAAAGTTGGTTTTTTCAGTACGATCCAGAGACCCAAAGTTCGCAATGGTGCTCAAAGGGATCACCCAGACCAAGAAAAGCTCGCATGTCAAAGTCAAAAGTGAAATGCATGCTTGTGTGCTTCTTTGATTCCAAGGGAATTGTTCATAAAGAGTGGGCGCCTTCTGGACAAACAGTTAACCAATATTACTACAAAGAAATTGCTGATAATTGAATTCTGCATCACGATAATGCGCCATCCCATACTGCTCTGTCAGTACAGCAATTTTTAACCTCTAAACAAATTGCAGTACTACCACAGCCACCTTATTCACAAGATATCGCTCCGTGCGACTTTTTTCTATTTCCAAAAGTCAGGACGGCGGTCAAGGGACACCATTTTCAAACAACACAAGATGTCCAAAAAGCTGTGACGATGGTCTTGGAGGATATTACATAAGATGAGTTCCAGAAATGTTATCATCAATGGCAGAAGTGCTGGAAAAACTGTGTACAATCAAAAGGGAACTACTCTGAAGGTGACAACGCTAAACTTGACTAAAACGGCAAGCAACATATTGTTTTTCACATCAGTCTCATTAGTTTATGGTCGCACCTCGTAATTATTCGAGGTAACTATGTAACTTGAGAGCCTTTCCGCAGACAGTTAGATGATTACAATTTCACGGTCACATAGCAATTGTACATTAGTACACACCCTTATGCACACACAAACTAACAACTTTATACTGATAACAGTAAGGACGATACACACTTAACATTTCTTAATGAAATTTTAGGAATGAATATCAGATGTCACAGCGAAGGGGACAGAGCAGATGAATAGTAGTGCGGGTAGGTCTGATGATAAGGAAATGTTACGCCGTGGAGACACAAATGGACCTGCTGAGTGTAACGTCCCCATTCGGCGGACGGGCCAACGCCGATACTGTCTCCAGCTCGATAAATATCCCATTTTTTGCGGCCATTCCGATGTCTGGTAGCGCCCTTACACCAGATTTATAACGTCTTCACTGATCTACAAGGCGTCCAACTTTGCTTCCGCCGTTTTTTCCCCAACATTTGAGGCTTTAATGAAACAAATTGGTTGCACATGTATCATTCAAAGTATTTGCCATCGCTGGCCACTATTTTCTCCCATCTTCCGGGCAGTGTACGAATCCCGCGTCGAAAAAATTGTTCATCATTTGAAGCGATCCACGATTCGTTCCAATTTGTGACTTCTTCATGAAATCGGAAGTGTTGGTCAGCCAGACCATGCGCCATTGGTCTAAACAGGTGATAGTCAGAGGGAACAATGTCTAGGAGAATTTGGCAGGTGGGGTAGGACTTCCCATTTTAACGTTTGCAAGTACGTTTTTGACCTCTTTTGCAACGTCGTGCCTCTCGCTGTATTGCGGCCGTTTGTCTTTTAATGCTCTGCTCAGACGCATTAATTGCGTTCGATAACGAGCACCTGTGATTGTTTCACTTGGGTTTAACACCTCATAATACACGACGCCTAGCTGGTCCCACCAAATGCAGAGCATGATCTTGGAGCTGTGAATATTCGGTTTGGCCGTGGACGTGGAAGCATGGCCGGGATATCTCCATGATATTTTGGTTTTAGGGTTATCGTAATCAACCCATTTTTCGTTCCCGGCCACAATGCGATGCAGAAATCCCTTCCATTTTTTGCCTCTGAAGCAACTGTTCACAAACACACAAACGCCGTTCAACGTCTCTTGGTTTCGGCTCACACGGGACCCAAGCTCCTTCTTTCTGAATCATGCTCATACCCCTTAAGACGTTTCGAAATGGCTTGTTGTGTCACTCCCACTAATTGTGCGAATTCTTCTTGAGTTTGAAGCGAGTCTTCACTCAGCTATGTCTCCAACTCTGCATCTTCGAAAACATTCCCTCTTCCACCACTATGCCGGTCTCCGAAGTTAAAGTCACCGTTCTTGAAGCGTTGAAACCACTCACGACACGTTCTTTCACTAATAGCGTCCTTACCATACGTACTTGAGAGCATTCGGTGAGACTCAGCCGCTGTTTTCTTCATATTGAAACAAAACAGTAACACCTCCCGAAAATGACGAGAATTAGGCTCGTAAATTGACATTTTCAATCAAGAACAACTTTCTGGTGCAGACACATATCGACTATTGTTTGAATGAGTTTATGTTGACCGAGGTCCAAACTAACTGCCTGACGTCTGCGATCTGTTTCTTTCGACCGCTACTTACCGTTGTCACCACCTATCGGCAAACGTTGGAAGCCGAGTTGTACATCTTGTACAATTCTGAGATACTGTGCTGGCTGGGTGGCCGAGCGGTTCTAGACGCTACAGTCTGGAACCGCGCGACCACTACGGTCGCAGGTTCGAATCCTGTCTTGGGCATGTATGTGTGTGATGTCCTTAGGTTAATTAGGTTTAAGTAGTTCTAAGTTCTAGGGGACTGATGGCCTCAGAAGTTAAGTCCCATAGTGCTCAGAGCCATTTGAACCATTTTTGTTTTGAGATACTGTCGATGATGATTAGCACAGTCTCCGACCAGGACGGGCGTCCCTGACACGGAAGAGCGCTGGGAAGCCAGTTCAGGGAACTAGGCCCAGCCTGATGGGCGCCCTAGTCGGCGCACCGCTGTTCACGCCCCGGTATGAAAGCGAGCAGTCGCACATGTAAAGCACGCAGTAATTGCGGCCGAACAATACGGGGTAGCTTTCTCTGGCCGGCTGACCCGCGCCACACAAAGGCCAGCGTTGCGTCACGGCGCGTCGCGGCCTGTCGGCGGTTCGCGACCTCCGGCGGGAAGACAGTCTGCACGTTCCTCCCTAAATCGGCGCCGGGCTCGCTTCTCGGAAGTAGACGTCTCCAAAATACCACAGCCACTTTCCTACCTGAGGCTTCAGCACAACACTCCATGTACCGTTTGAAAGTTGTGTAGTGTGTAGATGGACGGTATACGTCGACATCTACTTCTGTATCGATACTCCGCAAGCAACCTAAAAGGTGCGCTGCGGAGGGTACTTAAGTGTGCCAGTATGATCTACAGCGCTATGCACTAAAACAACACCAGGAAGGAAAGCAAATATCGAAATTTTACTTATTATTCATGTACGGTATAGCACAGTGGATCCCAACTTGGGGAGTACTTTTCTTAGGGGCAAAGGCAAAAGCGTTCAATTGAATGTAGGACACGAAACAAAATAATTTTGAAATGTCATTACTATTATCACTATTTCGTAATACTGTTTGCATAAGTTACCATTAATTACATTTTTTCTACTACTAGCATTAACCTCTGGCACGATGTGGTGGAGATTACATCTTGTGAAACGAATAGATAAACATCATCATCCTCACATAGACGGCCCACTACACACGTACTTCGTACCATACACATACAGAGCGATTTTTGCACCGTGTACAAACTGTAGGAATTTATTTATTTATTTATTTATTTATTTGCTTATTTAGCCTGACCAGATTAGGGCCTTAAGGCCCTCTCTTACATCTGACCAGGAACAACACATACAGATATATTACCAAAACATTGACGAAAATGATAATCTTAGAGATGATAATAAGCATAATAATAATAATAATAATAGTTGACAATTTTAAGTACCTGGGAGAAATCATCCAGCCATCAGGGATCAACCTAAAGGCCAACGAGGAAAGAATAAAAAAAACTACAGAAAGCATATAAACTCACGTGGAACTATTAAAACAAAAAGTCCATATCTATTAACGCAAAATTGAGGCACTAGAACACTGTCGTACTTCCGGAGGCACTGTATGCATCCGAAACAACACAAATAAGTGGGCAAACTAAAATCAAAGAAATAGAGAAACAAGAAAGGAAAATTCTCAGGAAAATTTTTGGCCCGATGCAAGAGCAAGGAATCTGGAAGAAGAGACCAACATCAGAATTATATAAATACACAGACAAAATTACGGATACAATAAGGAAAAGAAGAATGCAGTTCTACGGACATATCCACAGGATGACTGAAAACAGAATTTGAAAGCGAATTCTTAAAGTCATCAACTCAGGCAGGGGAAAAACAAAATGGATAAAAGAAGTTGAAGAGGACCTCAGACAAGCACACATAACAGTAAACGATGCAGAAAATAGAACTGAATTCAGGAACATCATCAAAAAACATAAATTTGACACCACAACACAGAAGAGACCAGGATGCAAATGGACAGCGGAGCGAAAGAAACAACACAATGAACACATGAAGAAAATTTGGGCTCAGAAAAAACATAAACAACATCATAAAGGAATTCAAGTTCAAACGCTCTCTTAAATGGGAATAATCGAAAATAATTATAATAATAATAGTTGACAATAATGAAAGCAAGGATAAATGGCAATAATAACAGTAATAATAAAACAAATTGCATTAAAAATAATATAGACTAATTTAGAACAACTTAAATCATGTTTAGTTTTGTCAGAAAAAGAAACGATGAAAAAAAGAAAATTGGAATGACAGTAATAGTGGCTGTTAGGAGAGGACTTGATTTAAGTAAATACTCTGTAAGCGAGGAGAACGGAAAAGTTGTAGGGGGAGGGGGGATTGAAGAGTGTGGGCTGCAGACCAGTACGTGGGAGAGAGCTATTGCGAGAGAAAGTGTGCCATTACCTGCTTTTTGAAGCCTGGAAGTGATTTAATTTCTCTGATATTTTGAGGAAGATTGTTCCAAAGTCGGGTTTCGGACACAGAAAATGATTTAGAAAACATGACGGTGTTGTGTGGTGGCACTGAGAGGATCTTACTTTGTTGAGAACGAGTATTTCTGCTGTGCTGTTCAGATAGTAATGTAATGGCTGAGGATAAGTAACACGGAGGCTGATGATTGAGAAGACGATGGAGTAAACATGAAGTATGGTAGTCCCTACGTTTATCAGCACGTAGCCACGATAATTGTTCATAGGCTGGAGTGATATGATCGTAATAACGAACGTCACAAATATATCGTGCGCAAGCATTCATCGCCAGTTCAAGCCTGCGAGAGTTTTTGTACGAAAGTCTTTGAAGAATAGCATCGCCATAGTCGAGAATAGGGAGTGTTAGAGATTCTACGAGCCTCTTCTTAAGCTCGAATGGAAATACTTTTTTATATTTCTGTAGACAATGAAGGGATGCAGAAACTTTCTTACAGACTGCAGTAGTGTGTTCAGTCCAGTCTAAGTGCTGGTCCAGGATTATCCTCAGGTTATTTGCAGAAGGAGAAAAGGTTATTTCGGTGCCATTTAAAATCAAGCATGGAACAGATTCTCTGTGCTGTGTTGCAATAAGTCTTTTGTGGGCGACTGAGACTGCTTGCGTTTTGGAAGGGTTTAGTTTCAGACCTAAGTTCTCCGACCATTCTGATAAAGCAAGTAAGTCAGCATTTACATGATCGATGGCTGTGTGCAGGAATTGATCGATGAGGGGATACGGAACAAAAAAGGTCGAATGAACTTATGTCCAGAAATGCATGGTTTATGCTAGAGACCATTTATTGAATCACACTTTGTTACAGAGACCGAGGCTTAATACGCGATGTACCGTGCAGCCACCGTTACAGTAAGCATGGTTTCTTCCTAGAGTGTGGTACTGTCCTTCATACGTCGTACCTTAGCGCCGTCTCCTGCCATAGTAACTGGTAATGCTGTGTCCGATTCACTTCTCTTGCTGACTCACCTTGAGTGGATGCGATACAGCGTTGTACACAATGGTTCCATATTTGAACCGAGAGCTTGCCGACATGGTGTTTACTTACGGAAAGGCAAATGGCAACGGGCGGCGGGCAGCAAGATTTATCGGGAGACCTATCACCGCCAACAACAACCACAGCATGGAGTGTTTGCAACAGCGTTTCACCGTTTTGTCTGAGCCAGGGTCGTTTCAAGAAGCAGGAAATCATGAAGGACGTAACCGAAATGTTCGTACACTAGACTTGAAGCATCACAGTACTGGGTAAGCTATAGGACAGTGTGGAACATTCTCCATGACAATTGTTACTACCCTTATCACTTACAGCATGTATAGGGCTTACTACCGACGGGCTTTCCACATCGGGAATGGTTTTGTCACGATTCGCAGATTTGTGTCATCCACCCTATTCACACAGATGAGGCCGCCGGCCGAAGTGGCCGTGCGGTTAAAGGCGCTGCAGTCTGGAACCGCAAGACCGCTACGATCGCAGGTTCGAATCCTGCCTCGGGCATGGATGTTTGTGATGTCCTTAGGTTAGTTAGGTTTAACTAGTTCTAAGTTCTAGGGGACTAATGACCTCAGCAGTTGAGTCCCATAGTGCTCAGAGCCACACAGATGAGGCCATCTTTACGCGGAGTTGTATCGTCAACTTGCATACCAGTCATCTGTATGCAGAACCCCGATGGTATGGTGACAGCGAATCATCAGCATCGGTGCCGTCGAAATATGTGGGCCGCGATAACTGGGAACCGTATTTTGGATCAGTCTTCCTTGCACGTAGCCTAACAAGCAGGAACTATCGGCGTTTCTTGCGGGTGACTTTGCCTCCCCTGCTGGAAGAAGTGTCATTGATGATTCATAGGGTTAAGTGGCTGCTACATGATGGTACTCCAGCCTACTTCGCGGTTAACGTCCGGACGCATCTCATACTTGTCTTCCCTGGTCGATGGATCGGACAGGGGGTTCAATTGCATGGTTTGCTTGTTCACCGGATCTCAACCCGTGTGATTTCTGGTTATGGGGCCATCTCAAAAGTGTCGTGTATGCAGAACCCATTCCAGATGTGGAGACACTGCAGCAGTGTTTTCATGCTGTCTTTGACACTGTTCGGATGCAGCCTGGCTGATGTAAGCGTGTGGTACAGAACATGCTACCGCTCGTACACGCATGTCTTGAGGCACATGGAAACAATTTTCAACACGTACTGTAACCGTGTCCGCGTGGAACAGTGCGTATTAGGCCTCAGTCTGTAACAATGCATGATTGAATAAGTGGTCTCTAGCATGGAAATCATGCATCTATGGACATAAACTCTTTAGACGTCGATCCCTAGAGTTTGTAGACGGTGGAAAAAATCAACCTTTATACAGTAAAATTGAGACATACACATCTCATATCCATATATACGAACGTCATTTCAAAAGTTCTGCACACTGCACATGCTCGATCGTTACGGTGGAGTGATCAGTTTGAAATTCATGTCAGTTGTGAGCGAGGCTTCAAGTACGGCGGTCGTATATGTGTTTCCTGATTCGCATGGCTGTGTCGCTCACGAGTAATTCAGTTTTAAAATGAAAGCTGAAACCGAGTCAGGTCGGATTACATATAGCGACCAGCGTCCCTACATCAAAATCGAATCCCTACTTGGAAAGAACCCAACGGGAATTTACAACGCTTTGAGAGAAGTGTGTGGGAATAGTGTAGTGAATCGTAGCACAGTATCACGGTGGTGTGCTCGTTTACGTGAAGGACGGGTAGTCACTGATGACAATCCAAGACGTGAAAGCGTATCAACTGCAACAGACTACAGGTCTCATGTTACTGTTATTAACATTTTGAGAGACGATCGACGAGAAACATGTATGAGGCCAGAGTGTTCGACACTTCCGTTTACAGAATCACAACTGAAAAGTTAAAGATGAGAAAAATTGCTGCCAGATGGGTTCCGCATGACCTGAGAGAAGAGCAGAAAAGAGATCACAAAAGAATTACAGAAGACTTGCTTCAAAGATATCAAACAGAAGGAGAGCAGTTTTCTGAAAGAGATTGTTGTGCTTGTTGCAACTTGGGTAAGAGATTTTGAGCCGAAACACAAGTCTCATTCATCGCAATGAAGAAGTACCCTCCTCGCCCGAAAAAATAGCACAGCCAACAATAAAACGTGAAACTGATAATGATCTTTGCGTATGACATGAACAGAGTCATAGCTACAGAGTGCCATAAGGGACGTCGTTAAGAGGGATTTACTACAAGGTGTTCCTTCAAAAATGTTTGGGCCCGAAAATTCATCATAGAAAGTGTGATGTGCTTGCATCTGGCATCCTCATTTTTCACGATAATGCAAGACCGCATATTATCCCTACCAGTCAGAGAAGCGCTCGAGAAATATGGGTGGGAGAAACTTTCCCACTCACCACACACCTCTGACAAGAGACCACCAGACTTTCATTTGTTTCCTAAATTGAAGGAACGTCTCCCTGGAAAACGTTTTGTTACAACTGATGAAGGTTCCAGTGAGGTGACACGAGTAATCAAAGAGCTTAACAATGAAGGCGCCAGATCCGGAAGACTCAAGTTGCAAAAACAATCTACGGTCGCAGGTTCGAATCCTGCTTCGGACATGGATGTGTGTGATGTCCTTAGGTTAGTTAGGTTTAAGTAGTTCTAAGTTCTAGGGGACTGATGACCTCAGAAGTTAAGTCCCATAGTGCTCAGAGCCATCTGAACCATTTTTTTTTTCCAAAAACAATGGTAGCTGTCATAAGGAAAATGAAGAATATTTTGAAGGCCTGTAAAGGTGTTTTGTAAAATAAATTATTTTGTTCAATTCTGTCGTGTAGCATGGAGAACTTTTGAGATGACCGTCATATCTCATGAAAAGTCTTCTCCGAGTTGTAGGTAGCTCTCGCAAAAGGTTATAAAGTGCTTCATTATTTACTTCGCGACAATAAACGAAGGACAGCATAACAGCAAGTATGTAATGTTACTGCACTGCTGTGGGGCCTCCACATTATCATTATTATTATTGTTAGTGACAGTGGGTAGATACAAAGCATGGCAGCCTCAAGTCTTCCAATTTCTGCCAGTTCCGAAGTAAGGAGTCCAGCAAGCAAATGACATAGAAGTAGTAGGCCTAAATAAGGTGCACACATTTTAATTTGGTTGATTTTAAATAAGGGTACAGGCTGTGAGTGAAGCAACTGTTGATAGGGAGAGGAGTGGCGTAGAGGAAGCATGATCTGTACCAAGCTTTCTTTTCTGAGAAGGAGCAGTAGGCAGCACTCGTGACTCTAGTATTTTATCCAACTTTAGCAACTGTAGTTGTATGTATTGAACTAATCGGTAAAAAGCAGAAGAAAAGAAATATTACTTCCTTAATCGGTTTCAGCCACTTAGCGTCCTTTTTCAGAAGATTGTAACTATCATTATCATGCTCCGCAGGCCGGCCGCAGTGGCCGAGCGGTTCTAGGCGCTTCAGTCCGGAACCGCGCGACAGCTACGGTCGCAGGTTCGAGTCCTGCCTCGGGCATGGATGTGTGTGATGTCCTTAGGGTAGTTAGGTTTAAGTAGTTCTAAGTTCAAGGGGACTGATGACCTCAGATGTTAAGTCCCATAGTGCTCACAACCATTCGAACCATGCTCCGCAAATAATAGTATAGTTATAACCTTCTGAAGAAGGGCACTAAGTGTCTGAAACTGGTCAAGGAAATTACATTTCTTATATGGAACTCGTTGCTGATTTTTTCAATAAATAGAAATTCTTGATTCATTTAGAATTGATTCATGGTTCTATAAAGAAAGGTTGTTAGAAGTCAGCAGAACCAGTTGTCTCATTACATCGTTGTTTAGTTAAAACACCTACCGAAAACATTTATCTTTCGTCATCTAAAAATGAAAGTGTTGAAAGAAAATTCTTTTAAATTCTTAAGTTTAGTAAGGCGCGTATATTGATTAAGGTGAGGGGGTGGGCGGTTAGGAAGAGGGAGAAAATAGCTAATATCTGATTGCATTAAGGGTGATGGTCTCAGAAAGGCACAGTAGGAAGAAAAAAAACAGAAACGACTGGCCGCCGTGTCATCCTTAGCCCTAATGCGTCATCGGATGCAGTAATGGAAGTGCGTGTGGTCAGTAAGCCGCTCCCCGGCCGTTGTCAATTTTCGTGACCGGAGCCTCTCAGTCAAGTAGAGCCTCAAATGGCCTCACAAGGGCTGACTGTACCTCGCTTGCCGATAGCACTCGGCATATCGGGACAGTGACCCATCCAAGTGCTAGCCAAGCCCGACAGCGCTTAACTTCGATGATTTGACGGGAACCAATGTGCGCAATGGATTCGATAAGGTTGGTAGCTTTCGATGTATGTGACACCAGATATCTAAGCACAGGTCACATAATTCCCGCAAAAATACGGGCCGGAGGTTTGTGGGCGTGTATCTTGCTCCAAATGTGTTCCATCGCGTCCACATCAGGGCAATTTGGAGCATTAGTCAACAACTTGAGTTCCCCATCATGATCCTCAAAAAACTAACAGTATTTTGGCCTTGAGACACGGACACTTATCCATCAGGAAGATGCCATCGTACTCGGAATTGTCGTCATTTATCACGCAGGTTGTTATGCTGCGAGTCGGCAGCTGCTTTGTTTCGAGGAGCAGAATATTAAGTCCTCGTTAATAATGATACAGGGGTGGAATGCGGCCAAAGGCATCTGTCGTTGTAGGAATCTGGGCAGGCAAGAAAAAGTTTAGTTGAGACAAATGCACTTTAAATAAACGTATCGCACTCGACCTGCGCGAAAGAACTGCTACACTGACTACAACTTGTGGCAGGCTTTGCTAGCTATAAGCAGAGACCCGACATGGGAATGCGTCTGTGTACAATGAATGTTTGTCGGTAGAACCAGATATCGGCAACTCGGTGTAGCGTTCGGCACCAACTAGTGACTCGGAAGTAATCACGACTAGACGACTGGTGCCCAGGTGCCCATCCCTTCAGCAGTGGCCTTCATTGGTCGGTGGCCTGGAGGTTCTTCATTGATGGAGGTGCACGCAGGAATATTCGAGGCTACGATGTTACAGAGATGGTCCCCAATAATGTTCACATGCACCACAGCTGCCATGGTGCCTTCTATTATTACCACAGCTTCCATGGACGTTCAGGTGAATATCCCTCATAACATAATACTTCCCCCACCAGTCTGGGTCCATGGCGCGGAGCAAGTCTGGAGCAGCCGATCTCCTGGGTCAGGGCGTTTCCGGAAATGATTAAAACGTGATTCATCCGACCAGACGAAACATTTCCATTGATCCCACACCCACTAGAATTATAACTGATGATGTCGTTTGGTCAGTAGGAGAACACTCTTATGGTATGGGTCGTCTGCAGTGGATCCACAGGTTGAACAATATGCACTGAACGATGTGTACCGAAATAATTTGCCTGCAACAGCATTGTACGGGTACCATTACCAATTCTGACGTCTTGGAAAACCACTATTTGATGAGCAATTAAAAAAAAAAGAATGGGAACAAAATATTAAGAAAGTGTATAGGGGATTAGAGACGAATGGAGAACCATTCTAGGAAAGGAGCGGACCATAAGTCATAAATGTGGACATCCACTGACATAATCGACTTTGACGAAGGGCAGATTATTATGGCCCACCTCCTAGGAGGACCTAGGGGGCCTAGGAGAGGGCAAAAAGTCTCAGGAACGGCTAAAGTGGACGGCTGTTCAAAGGCTACTGTCGCTAGCATCTGTGGAAAGTGGTTGAAGGAGGTTGCAACCGCGAGTAAGCGAAAAAACTGGTGGACGTCTATGCCTCCTCACACAACCTATAGGTCGGGAGCCTAACCGCTCTGTAAGGCTGGATAGTTGGCAGATCTGGTGAGAGAGTACAATGCGGACGACTCATCTCCATTTATCCACGATCCGGTACCAATAATCCCGTGTGGACTATAATAGTACACTACTGGCTATTAAAACTGCTACACCAAGAAGAAATGCAGATGATAAACAGGTATTCATTGGACAAATATATTATACTAGAACTGACATGTGATTACATTTTCACGCAATTTGGGTGCATAGATCCTGAGAAATCAGTAACCAGAACAACCACCTCTGGCCGTAATAACGGCCTTGATACGCCTGGGCATTGAGTCAAACAGTGCGTGGATGGCATGTACAGGTAGAGCTGCCCATGCAGCTTCAACACGATACCACAGTTCATCAAGAGTAGTGACTGGTGTATTGTGACGAGCCAGTTGCTCGGCCACCATTGACCAGACATTTCAATTGGTGAGAGATCTGGAGAATGCGCTGGCCAGGGCAGCAGTCGAACATTTTCTGTATCCAGAGAGTCGCGTACAGGACCTGCAACATGCGGTCGTGCATTATCCTGCTGAAATGTAGGGTTTCGCAGGGATCGGATGAAGGGTAGAGCCACGGGTCGTAACACTTCTGAAATGTAACGTCCACTGTTCAAAGTGCCGTCAATGCGAACAAGAGGTGACCGAGACGTGTAACCAATGGCACCCCATACCATCACGCCGGGTGATACGCCAGATGACGAATACATGCTTCCAACGTGCGTTCACCGCGATGTCGCCAAACACGGATGCAACTATCATGATGCTGTAAACAGAACCTGGATTCATCCGAAAAATGGGCGTTTTGCCATTCGTCCCCCCAGGTTCGTCGTTGGGTACAGCATCGCAGGCGCTCCTGTCTGTGATGCAGCGTCAAGGGTAACCGCAGCCATTGTCTCCGAGCTGATAGTCCATGCTGCTGCAAACGTCGTCGAACTGTTCGTGCAGATGGTTGTTGTCTTGCAAACGTCCCCATCCGTTGACTCAGGGATCGAGACGCGGCTGTACGATCCGTTAAGCCATGCGGATAAGATGCCTGTCATCTCGACTGCTAGTGATACGAGGCCGTTGGGATACAGCACGGCGTTTCGTATTACCCTCATGAAACCATCGATTCCATATTCTGCTAACAGTCATTGGATCTCGACCAACGCGAGCAGCAATGTCGCGATACGATAAACGGCAATCGCGATATGCTACAATCCGACCTTTATCAAAGTCGGAAACGTGATGGTACCCATTTCTCCTCCTTACACGAGGCATCACAACAACGTTTCACCAGGCAACGCCGGTCAACTGCTGTTTGTGCATGAGAAATCGGTTGGAAACTTTCCTCATGTCAGCACGTTGTAGGTGTCGCCACCGGCGCCAACCTTCTGTGAATGCACTGAAAGGCTAATCATTTGCATATCACAGCATCTTCTTCCTGTCGGTTAAATTTCGCGTCTGTAGCACGTCATATTCGTTGTGTAGCAATTTTAATAGCCAGTAGTGTAATTGACGATGTTTTTCGGAGCACACCGGTCAGGACATATACTTGATCAGGTGGTTTCATAGCTGACGGACCTTATGTGTTTTCAGGTCGACCCAGCGACATCGTCATTTACAGTTGCAGTGTCCAATGAACATGGAATTGTCGAGATTGGACCTTGGATTAATGGAAATGAGCCTCCTGATCGGATGAATCACGTTCCTTGTTAGTTACACTGGGTCGATGGTCGCGCCCGGATACGCCGTCGTCCAGGAAAATGGGTGCTCCAAACCGCGTCGCACCACGGACGCTGTCCAGTGGAGGCACTTTGACGCCATGTTCACCTGGGCTTCCGTGATACCTGTGGTAGTAATCGAGGCATCAGACAGCTGCGGACTACGTGAACACTACTGAGCACCACCTGCATTCAATCTCAGTGGAGGCTTACCCCCTCTGTGATGCTGTGTCTTCTCCGACGGCAGTGACAATCTTCCAGCACGATAACTGTTCGTTTCACAAGGCCATGCTCAGTGCTTTGAGGAACATGACAATGAATTCTCGGGTATTTCCGTTTGGACAGAGACCTCACTTTGCTATGCCTTATTTTCCATCAATCTGAAAGAACGACGAGTAAAAATACGGGCGCATTGTCGAAAACTACTGTAACAATATTATGGAACAATGGGGCGCTTGAAACAAGAATAGAAAATGCGTTAGAGAAATGTTGTAGCTACGAGCAAAGCGCAACGACACGAGCGGAAAATACGGTTCGTGCTTTTAAGAAAACACTGTACACAACAAAATGTGCCACAGAAAGAAATGGGAAGGGAGTCGCATGAAATAAATAGTTCTTATTCAACACTTTGTTACTTAACTCTGAAAAGACACACAATATACAGCTCAGACCTTTCAAGTGGATTCATCCATTATGTGTCCAAAGTATGGCGACAAGTAGACAGGGTAGGTTGGCTGTGTTAATTTCTTCAGATTACAATTTAATAACAAGTTCAACTGCCACAGAACTGCTGAAACGACTAAAGAAATATTCGTTTTGAATCAGGATTTTGCCAGATAAAGGTGAAATAAAAATAAAAAATATTAGCGTAGTTCTCTTACTTTCATTCCATAATGCCATACGGGATCATTTTCTGCTGTGACTCGTCAAGCTAAACTAAAGTTTTACAAATCCAAAACAGTGTAGTACAAATTATTTTGAACATGAATTCGAGAACGTCATGCAGAGGCTTGTTCAATGCACTGGAAGTACTAGTTACTTCTTCCCGATAATCATATTTATTCCTTAATGAAATTAGTCATAAATAAGATATCTCTTTTTTAAACCAACAGCTCGGTTCTTGCAATCATTACTGGAAATAACGATAATCTTCACAAAGATTTAAACTCATATGATTTGGTCCCGAAAGGTGTCCATTATTCTGGAACACACATTTTCGTAAAATTGTCAGCAGCCATAAAATTTTAACTACTAATAACTCATTTTAAGAAGAACCTAAAGGAGCTAATTGATGCATAAATTATTAATAATATCAATAAATTGGATGTTACGTACTATCTTACCTGCACATCTTGATCAGTATAGATAAGTGTTCAATACTGCTTTTCTGTTTGGTGATGCGTGGCTGCAATAGCGTAACATTTATCATTTGCCCCTAAAGTGTTATACGTTAACAATTTTACGGCAGGTTTGTCATTACCTCTGAAATGAAAATATATTTCGATATTTTTACTTATTCCACATTCATGATGCACATTCCACTTAGAATCTATGAAAGGAACTTAAGTAAATCTCTTGTTTGTAAATAGGTATCACAAATTCTTACCTGTAACCGCCCCACACCCGCCAGTCCTTAAATAATCGAACTCTCGTGTACAAAACAGCTTCAAACATCTTTACAAATGAGTTCACATTTTAAATACTTGACGCTAAGGGTACAAAACAGTTATGGTTGAAGACGCAGAACACTAATCATGTTTGTTTTACTAGGTTCAGACCATCCACTGGATGAGTACAGTCTGGGTAACTTGCCGTCCGTTTTAAGAAAAGTAGTTTTTCACCAATCTCAACATTTACAGCGTCGTATCTGCTAAAGTATGTGTCGGTCAATGGTATAATTTCGTAGGTACATTCAGTGGTATATGTAGATACTGTCTGAAAAATGTGTGGCACATACAGTTAGTCGCAAAGAAGTAATAAATTAAAACATATGCCTGATGCTGAAGTTTTACTGCAAGAATAGCGAAGTAAGCGATAAACTTTTTCCTTTCGTTATTTTGTGGCACGCGGGACGGGGCGGCGGTGGGCGGTGTCAAGGAGAAAACGTTTAGAAATGTTTGATATGATGTGTTCAGTTTGTTGGAAGTCGGTAAGTTCTCAAATACTGCGTGAGTATAGCTTAGGTAGTTTCAGTGCCTCAGGACACATATACATAGTTTTTAACTTCAATACCTGACTTACACCGAGTGACGATAGTCGTGGGGTAGCTATATGCACACATATAGATGGCGGCAGTATCGTGTACACAAGGTGCAAAAGGCCAGTGCTTTGGCGGAGCTGTCATTAAAGTGATACCTATGAAAAGGTTTACAATGTGATTGTGGCCGCACTGTGAGAATTAACAGACTTTGAACGCGGAATGGTAATTGCAGGTAGACGCATGAGACATTCCATTTAGGAAATCGTTAGAGTATTCAATGTTTCCGAGATCCGCAGTGTCATGAGTGTGCCTAGAATGCCAAAATTTCAGGCATTACCTCTCACCACAGACAACGCAGTAGCCGACGGCCTTCGCTTAGGGACCAAGAGCAATGGTCTTTGCATAGAGTTTTCAGCGCCAGCAGACAACCAACGCTGCGTGAAATAACCGCAGATATCAATGTGGTACGTACGACGAACATATCTTTTAGGACAGTGCAGCGAAATTTGGCGTTAATGGACTATGGCAGAAAATGACCGACGCTAGTGCCTTTGCCAAAAGCAGGACATCGCCTGCCTGCGCCCCTCTTGGGCTCGTGGTCATATCGGTTGGACCCTAGACTACTGGAAAACCGTGGCCTTGTCAGATGAGTCCCAATTTCAGTTGGTAAGAGCTGATGGTAGAGTTCGAGTGTGGTGCAGCCCCAAGGAAGCCATGAACCCAAGGCACTGTGCACCCTAGCAGTGGCTCAATTATAGTGTGTGCTGTGTTTACACGGAATGAACTGGGTCCTCTGGTCCAACTGAACCGATCCTTGAATGGTGAAATGGCTACATTCCGCTACTTGGAGATACAATTGTGGCTACTGGTTTGCAGACATTCTGGACAATTCGAGCGAATGATTTGGCCACCCAGGTCGTCCAACAAGAATCCCATCGAACATTTATGGGACATAATCGAGAGGCCCGTTCGTGCACAAAATCATGCCCCTGCAACACTTCCGCAATTATGGGCGGCTAAAGAGGCAGCATGGCTCAATATTTCTGTAGGGGACTTCCAACGAATTCTTGAGTCCACACCGTGTCGAGTTGCTGCTCTAGGGCGCGCAAAAGGAGGTCCGACACGATGTTAGGAGGTATCCCATGACTTTTGTCGCCTCAGTGTATTGTGTAGATTATGACAAGCTTTTAAATTTTTATATTCAGTCAAATAATATATGCCCCTGAAAGCTGTTATTTAGATAGCTTCCAATTGGCACCAGGTGACCGGTTGACCTTTTTAGCCATTTGGTAATACTGACGGCATATTGTTCGTCATTGAGGGTCTTCCCACAATGGGTCTATGGAACCAAATATATATCTAATCTAATATAACCTAGTCTAAATGCCGATAATACCTTTTCAAGTCGTCAGATGCGGGTGAAGAGGTAGTGAAACCGCAGCGACGTTGTGGGAGGCACAAGCTGAACCGACCGGAAGAGTCTGTGTGAGGGGAGTCTGCGAGGCCTCGGTGGCAGGTGGAGTCTTCGCCCGGCCGTGACCTTCCGGTGGAAGCTGTAAAACAGCGGCTCGGGCGACGTAGCTTGTGGCTTTATAGACTTGCGCTGAGTGTTGCAGGATTCTGCTTTATCAGCCAAGTTCGCTGCCCAGGTCGTTTTTTTTTCAGGGTGCCCCTTGAGAAATGTAGAAATATGACTGCTGAGAGCCCCAAAAAATTCGTATCGACCCTGAGAAATAGCCATAAGGAATAAGAACATGAATGCCACAGTAAAAAACAGACGCATTAGGGGAAACAAGAAAAATTTAAAAGAGTAAAAATGGCGGCGCTCACTCAGTAAGATGCTAACCATTAAAATAGCCAGGAAGGGTAACAAATAACGAAATTTTACTTGTTATGCGAGTACAGTATAGCAGGGAGAATACATGACTTCACTCTAAGATACAGAAATCAACGCACCATGAAGAAATTATCCAGTTGGGATGGAAATCAGTAATGTGAAGTACGTGTACAGGCAAACAAATGAGGACAATTTCAGAAAAAAATAAATGATATAGAGCTTCACATAATGAGCAAGTCAATAAGGGGCTGGTTCAAAATGGTTCAAATGGCTCTGAGCACTATGGGACTCAACATCTGAGGTCATCAGTCCCCTAGAACTTAGAACTACTTAAACCTAACTAAGCTAAGGACATCACACACATCCATACCCGAGGCAGGATTCGAACCTGCGACCGGAGCGGTCGCACGGTTCCAGACGGAAGCGCCTAGAACCGCTCGGCCACAGCGGCCGGCTCGGGCTGGTCCACCTCTGGTCTATCTGCCAGTAGTCTTACGGCTTGGATTTCATTGACAGAGTTATTGTATGTCCTCCTGAGTGACATCGTGCCACGTTCTGCCCAGCTGGTGTGTTAGATTGTTTTTTTTCTCAGTTTCCGTTTCATAGACCGAAAAAATGAGATGATCCTCGTGGGTGTGGAACTTGTCAGAAAGTATAACATAAAGACATAAAACATTTGAATATTATACTTACTACCCTGATCATTTGTCAGGAGATTGTCGAAATGGGTAAACTGGAACAGCTAATATTTACAGAATTAACACGCTGTCAGAACGAAACATTTTGATGCACTATTAATAAATTTATTATATAAAAAATACCTAATCTTGACTGTTGTTACCAAGTGCTGTCAAAAATGAAATCTAACAGACATTTTTACTTAAGCTGGCTTAACAGTGTCTGTTGAGATATTCATCTATAGAGTAGAAGGATTTGCCTATCAAAAAGTCTTTCAAACTGATTAAACTGTGCTTTATCTGAAACCAAGTTTTTAATGGTTGCTGGCAATTTATTGAGAATGTGTGTTCCTGAATATTGGACCCCTTTTTGGACCAAGGTAAGTGATTTTAGGTCTTTATGTAGATTGTTTTTATTCCTAGAATTGATAGTATGTATTGAGCTATTGGTTGGAAATGATGATATATTACTTGCAACAAATTTCGTTAAGGAATAAATATACTGAGAAGCAGTGGTTAGAATATCAAGTTCCTTGAACAGGTTTCTATGTGTTGTTCTTGAATTTACTCCACAAATGATTCTTATCACACGTTTTTGCACACTAAAAGCTTTTGCTCGGTTTGATGAGTTACCCGAGAATGCGATCCCGTATGACATAACAGAACGAAAGTAAGCAAAGTATGCAAGTTTTTTTTGTATTTATATCTCCTACATCTGACAACATTCTCACTACAAATACATACTTGTTCAGGCGCTTAAACAATTCTGTGATACGCCCTTCCCAGCTGAATTTATTATCAAGTCGTAATCCCAGAAATTGAACACTGTCAACCTCCTCGATCTGCATGTCTTCATATGTTATACGCATGCTGGAAGGAAACATTTTATAGGTTCTGAACTGCATATAGTGGGTGTTCTCAAAGTTTAATGACATTGAATTAGCTTTAAACCATTTATTAATGTCAGCGAAATTTTGATTAGCTGCTGTTTCTATATCTGTGCTTGACTTGCTACTTGTTGCAATGTTTGTCAAAATATTGGAGGGACGTGCCCATCATGTTCCAAAAATTCCCAACTGGGGAGAGATACGGCAACTTTGTTGGCCAAGGCAGGCTTTGATAACCACGAAGACAAGCAGTAAAAAGTCTCGCAAACCCAGGATGGCTTGCCATGAAGCACAACAAAACAGGGCCTATAATATCGTCGACAGACCTCTGTGATGTAAGGGTGCCTCGGATGACGATCGAAGGAATCCTGCTATGAAATGAGATGGTGCCCCAGACCATCACACACTGTTGCAGACCGGTATGGCAGGCAACAGTCAAGTTAGTATCCCAGTGCTGTCTGTGTCATCTTAAGACACATCTTCTGCCGGGAGCAGAACTATCTTCAGTGATAAGTACCGCTTCGAAATGAACCCAGACGACCGGCGAGGACGTGCCTGGAGACACCTGGACAGCGGTGGGATAGCAGCCTGGTGATACGGGGAGATCTCACATTACATTATGGTCAGGCAGAGATTCCGAAATCAGATACTGGATTGTAAGGCGTACTCAGGAACAGATATAGATTCAGATAATAACTTAGTAGTGATGAAGAGTAGGCTGAAGTTTAAGAGATCAAAACGCAAAGAAGTGGGAATCGGAAGCACTAAGGAATGACAATATACGCTTGAAGTTCTCTAAGGCTTTAGATATAACAATAAGGAAAAGCTCAGTAGACAGTACAGATGAAGAGGAATGGACATCTCTAAAAAGGGCAATCGCAGAAGCTGGAAAGAAAAACATAGGTACAAAGACGGTAACTACGAAAAACCATGGGTAACAGAAGAAATGTTTCAGATGATCGATGAAAGAAGGAAGTACAAAAATGTTCAGGAAAATTCAGGTATACAGAAATACAAATCCGTGAGGAACGAAATAAATAGGAAGTACTGGGAAGCTAAGACGAAGTGGTTGGAGGAAAAATGTGAAAAAATCGAAAAAGATATGATTGTCGCAAGCGCTGACTCAGCGTATAAGAAAGACAAATCAACCTTCGGAGAAATTAAAAGTAAGGGTGGTAACATTAAGAATGCTACGACAATTCTGCTGTTAAATGCAGAGAAGAGAACGGATAGATGGAAAGAGTACAGTGAACGCCACTATGAGGGGGAAGATTAGTCTGATGTGATAGAAGGAGAAACATGAGGCGATTTAGAAGACATAAGGGTTCCAGTATTATAATCAGAATTGAGAGAGCTTTGGAGGACTCAAGATAAAATAAGGCAGAAGGGATGGATAGCATTCCACCAGAATTCCTAAAATCATAACAGGAAGTGGCAACAAAACGACTATTCACTTTGGTGTTTAGAATATATGAGTCTGGTGACATACCATCTGACTTTCAGAATAATATCACCCAGACAATGCCGAAGAATGCAAGAAATGACAAGTGCGAGAATAATTGCACAATCAGCTTAACAGCTCATGCATCCAAGTTGCTGACAAGAATAATGCACGGAAGAATGGGAAGGGATATAGAGGATGTGTTAGATGACGATCAGTTTAGTTTTAGGAACGGTAAAGGCATCAGAGAGGCAACGCTGATGTTGCAGTTGATAATGAAAACAAGACTAAAAATAAATCAAGACACTTTCATAGGATTTGTCGACCTGCAAAAAGCGATCGACAATGTAAAATGGTACAAAATGTTTGAAATTCTGAGAAAAATAGGGGTAACATACAGGGAGAGACGGGTAGTGTACAATATGTACAAGAGCCAAGAGGAAGTAGTAAGAGTGGGTGATCAAGCTCGGATTAAAATGTGTGTAACACAGAGATGTAGTCTTTCACTCTTATTGTTCAGTCTGTACATCGAAGAAGTAATGATGGAAATAAAAGGAAGGTTCAACAGTGGGATTAAAATTAAAGGAGAAAGGATATCAATGATACGGTTCGCTGATGACATTTCTATCCTGAGTGGAAGTGAAGAAGAATTATATAATCTGCTGAATAGAATGA
Organism: Schistocerca americana; assembly: GCF_021461395.2. NCBI lineage: Eukaryota > Metazoa > Arthropoda > Insecta > Orthoptera > Acrididae > Schistocerca > Schistocerca americana. Next base: position 370,349,394 of record NC_060125.1, on the reverse strand, counting down.
ACAGTCTAATGAGTACAAAATATATACTGAGAATAAATCGAAGAAAGACTAAACAGTGAGAAGTAGCAGAAATGAGAATAGCGATAAACTTAACATCAAGATTGATGGTGACGAAGTAGGTGAAGTTGAGGAATTCTGCTACCTAGGCAGCAAAATAACTAGTGACGGACGGAGCAAAGAGGACATTAAAAGCAGACTGGCACTGACAAGAAGGGCATTCCTGGCCAAGAGAAGTCTACTAGTGTAAGTAGGCTGTTTAGGTTTTTATGTTGGTAACGCCATGTAGCGCTCTATATGAAAATCACTGACTGTGCTGTGTGAAGTCTGTGGCTGGTATGCATTGTTGCAATATTGCTATTGTAGTGTTGGCCAGTTGGCTGTTAACAGCGTGTAGCGTTGCGCAGTTGGAGGTGAGCCGCCAGCAGTGGTGGATGGGGGGGGAGTGATGCCGGAGTTTTGAGAGCGGATGATCTGGACGTGTGTCCATCAGAGACAGTAAATTTTTTATACTGGATATCATGAATTGATATATATATATATATATATATATATATATATATATATATATATATATATATATAATGACTTTTGAACACTATTAAGGTAAATACATTGTTTGTTGTCTATCAAAATCTTTCATTTGCTAACTATGCCTATCAGTAGTTAGTGCCCTCAGTAGTTAGAATCTTTTATTCAGCTGGCAGTCTTGGCGCACGCTGTATTGCAGTAGTTTGAGTAACGAAGATTTTTGTGAGGTAAGTGATTCATGTAAGGTATAGGTTATTGTTAGTCAGGGCCATTCTTTTGTAGGGATTTTTGAAAGTCAGATAGCGTTGCGCTAAAAATATTGGTGTCAGTTTAGTGAATGTCTGAGTACGTTCAGTTTGGCTCAGTTGTTTGAAAATCAAATAACGTAGTGGTTTATCAGCACAGTCATTCATTAATTTTTCTAAGGGGACGTTACACTAGTATCGAACGTAGGTCATAATTTAAGGAAGAAATTTCTGAGAATCTACGTTTGAACCACAGCATTGTAGAGTAGTGAAACATGGACTGTGGGAAAACCAGAATAGAAGAGAATCAAAGCATTTCAGTCCCGTGCTACAAACGAATGTTCAATATAGGGTGAACTCTTAAGTTACGGAATGAGGAGATCCTGTGCAGAATCGGAGAGGAAAGAAATATGTGGAAAACACTGACAAGGAGGAGGGACAGGATGATAGGACATCTGTTAAGACATCAGGAAATGACTTCCATGGTACTAGCGGGGGCTCTAGAGGGCAAAAACTGTAGAGAAAGACAGAGATTTAAATATACCCAGCAAATAATTGAGGACGTAGGTTGCAAGTGATACTCTGAGATGAAGGGGTTAGCGCAGGAGAGGAATTCGTGGTGGGCCGCATCAAACCAGTCCGAAGACTGATGACTGAAAAACAAAAATGGATAGAATTTGACACGATATTCCTCAGGAGGACATTCAACAACTCTGTCAATCAATGGAAAGCCGAATAACTGCTTGCTTAAGCGCCAGAGGTGGATCAAAGCGTTATTGGCTGAATTTGCGAAGCTCCTTCACCAGAATAAATCAACCAATTTTTTTAAAACTGTTTGTTTTCTGTACATGTACGTCACATCTACCGATTTCTTTCCCTTTCGGATAATTCCTTGGTGGTGAGTCCTTTTTTTTCTTAGAGTGTATTTTAGGATGATACATCTAGCAACATCAACGCACTGGCTCTAACCCGGCTTGGGATCGAGTCGAAGTGAGCTTGTATGACGTATATGTCACTCGTAGCTGCTTGAACAGCGTACCAGAGCTTATCAGTCTTAGTGGCTGACGAGTGGTGGCGTACCATCATTCTTTCGACAACCCATAACCCATGAACAGTATGCTTTCCGGAGGTGAGAGATTTGAAGAACGGTCTGGCTAGGGAAATAATAGAACACTCCCTATATCGGGGTGGATCAGGACAGTACGGGCAATCTACATCTACATCTACATGGATACTCTGAAAATCACATTTAAGTGTCTTGCAGAGGGTCCGTCGAACCACCATCACAATTCTCTGTTATTCCAATCTGGTATAGCGCGCGGAAACAATGAACACCTATACCTTTCCGTACGAGCTCTGATTTCCCTTATTTTATCGTGGTGATCGTTCCTCCCTATGTAGGTAGGTGTCAACAAAATATTTTAGCGCTTAGGAGGAGAAAGTTGGTGATTGGAATTTCGTGAGAAGATTCTGTCACAACGAAAAACGCCTTTCATTCAATGATTTCCAGCCCAAATCCTGTATCATTTCTGCGACACTCGCTCCCATATTTCGTGATAATACAAAACGTGCTGCCTTTCTTTGAACTTTTTCGATGTACTCAGTCAGTCCTATCTGGCAAGGACCCCACACCGCGCAGCAGTATTCTAAAAGAAGGACAAGCGTAGTGTAGGCAGTCTCCATAGTAGGTCTGTTACATTTTCTAAGTCTCCTGGCAATAAAACGCAGTCTTTGGTTAGCCTTCCTCACAACATTTTCTGTGTGTTCCTTCCAATTTAAGTTGTTCGTAATTGAAATACCTAGGTATTTAGTTGAATTTACGGCTCACTCATGTGGATGCCCTCACACTTTTCGTTATTTAGGGTCGACTGCCACTTTTCGCACCATTCCGATATTTCTTCTAAATCGTTTTGCAGTTTGTTTTGATCTTCTGATGACTTTATTAGTCGATAGGCGACAGCGTCATCTGCAAAGGCCAGAAATCACTTCTATTTTACTCGATGACTTTCCGTCAATTACTACGAACTGTGACCTCTCTGACAGGAAATCACAAATACAGTCACATAACTGAGACGATATTCCATAAGCACGCAATTTCACTACGAGCCGCTTGTGTGGTACAGTGTCAAAAGCATTCCGGAAATCCAGAAATACGGAATCGATCTGAAATCCCTTGTCAGTAACACTCGACAGTTCATGTGAGTAAAGAGCTAGTTGTGTTTCACAGGAACGATGTTTTCTAAACCCATGTTGACTGTGTTTCAATAGACCGTTTTCTTCGCGGTAATTCATAATGTTCGAACACAATATATGTCCTAAAATCTTGCTGCATATCGACGTTAACGATATGGGCTTGTAATTTAGTGCATTACTCCTACTACCTTTCTTGAATATTGGTGGGACATGGGAAACTTTCCCGTCTTTGGGTACGGATGTGCCGGCCGCTGTGGCCGAGCGGTTCTAGGCGCTTCCGTCTGGAACCGCGCGACCGCTACGTCGCATGTTCGAACCTGCCTCGGGCATGGATGTGTTTGATGTCCTTAGGTTAGTTAGGTTTAAGTAGTTTTAAGTTCCAGGGGACTGATGACCTGAGATGTTAAATCCCATAGTTCTCAGAGCCATTTGAACCACTTTTTTTGGTACGGATCTTTCGTCGAACGAACGGTTGTATATGTTTGTTAGGTTGGAGCATACTCCGAAAGCAACCTAATTGGTATACAGTCTGGACCAGAAGACTTGCTTTTATTAAGTGATTTAAGTTGCGTCTTTAATCCAAGGATATTTGCTTCTAAGTTACTCTTGTTGGCAGCTACACTCGATTTGAATACTGGAATATTTATTTCGTCTTCTTTTGTGGAGGCATTTCGGAAGGCTGTGTTTAGTAACTCTGCTCTGTCAGCACTGTCGTCGATAGTATCTCCATTGCTATCGCGCAGAGAAGGCAGTGATTGTTTCTTGCCGCTAACATGCTTCACATACGACCAGATTCTCTTTGGATTTTCTGCCAGATTTCGAGACAAAGTTTCGTTGTGGAAACTGTTATAGGCATCTCGCATTGAAGTCCGCGCTAAATTTCGAGCTTCTGTAAAAGATCGCCAATCTTGGGGAGTTTGCGTCTGTTTAAATTTGGCATGTTTGTTTCGTTGTTTCTGCAACAGTGTTCTAACACGTTTTGTGTACCAAGGACGATCAGCTCCGTCGTTTGTTAATTTATTTGGTATAAATTCCTCAATTGCAGCCGATAGTATTTCTTTGAATTTAAGACACATCTGGTCTTCATTTACATTTTTAAATTGGAATGAGTGGAGATTGTCTCTCGTGTAGGATAAGTCACTGATACTGGCCGTAACACGTGCTTTCCACATTAACGGTTCAACGAACCTCAGGTGATGGTGCAGTATACGGTCTTCTTCTTCTGTAGTGGTCAATCCAAGGATTGGTTTGCAACAGCTACAATGGCAGCTTGTCTCCATTCTGTGCGTCTTTCAGTTTTTCTCTTTACTTCTTTATAGGTGTTACATCCCACATCTTTCACGATTTGATCCATGTACCTCAGTCGTGGTCTTCCTCTTGGTCTTTTTCCCTCGACATAACCCTCTATGATTGTGTTCAGGAGTCCTTTATGTCTTAATAGATGGCCTGTAAATTGCACTCTTCTTTTAACAATGAAACTCCAGAAGCTTCTCTTCTCACCTGCTCTTTCCAGAACCACTTCGTTTGTGACCTTGTCGATACATTTTATTTTGAGCATGCGTCTATAGCACCACATTTCAAAAGAATTTAGCTTCTGGTCTTCCTTTGTGCCGAGAGTCCATGCCTCACACCCATAGCATGCCACACTCCACACATATGATTTCAAAAATCTTTTCCTGTTTTCAAGACTGATGCTCTTAGATGTTAATATGTTTTTCTTCTTGTTAAAAGCAGCCTTTGCTTCAGCTATTCTACTTCTCACTTCTGCCTTGCTCCTTCCATCCCTGCTAATATTACTGCCCAGATAAGTAAATTTATCAACTTGTTCAAGCAGTTCATTGCCTACATGAACTTGGACTTTCACTTGATCTTCTTTGTCGCATGCCATTACTTTTGTTTTTGCTTTATTAATTCTCATATCATATTCTTCACCCATAACTTTATCCATTCTATTCATTAGGACTACACGATCTTCTTCACTTTCAGCCAGGACAGCTATATCATCGGCATATCTTATCATACCTATTCGTTGGCCATGAATTACTACACCTGTCTGTGAATTTTCCCTTACTTTTTTCAGCGCCTCTTCAATGTATACGTACCCCATATCATCCCGTCGGGTAATAGGCCCGTATGATGATGACAGATGCAATGTGGCAACGTTAATTGTTTCTGAGGCGCCACGTCCTTTTTTTTCTGTACGTAGAACAGGAGCTCTATGAAAAGACGGCGGTGGTCCCGTCCTGTGTCCACTATTGACGCTGAACACACCACCGCCCGCTCACCTCAAGCGAAGCCGCAACAATGGGCGTCGCCTTGTTGTCAGTCCATGATGTTCCAGCTGTCGTCGAAATGATCGTAAGCGTGCTTGTCTTGCGGCAAAGAAGTCTGATTCCGTATTCAAAGCACATGACGTTGCTGTGCTATCATGTGCGGCCGAACGAACAATATGCATGTCTTCTCAGGCAGTAGTTATGGTGGGTCGTTGAGGTCCTACATAACGTGGAGTTTCGGCCCTCCCGAACAAATCCATTACATTTTCGTAGGAGAGTTCAGGGACGTAGATCAAAGCATGTAGTTATATCGTGGAACGGTAAACCTCTGTCTAGATGCGCCATGATCCTACCGCTGCCCTAATTGATGTATGACACAATCTTCTCCAAGACAACCAACTTCCACATAAGGTTCCTGAGTGAGAAACCTGGTACGTAATCTTTCATCGTATACAGAATATACATGGCATTATTTCTACCTACTTTTTACGGTTGCACTGAAATACTAAACATATTCAATATGTTAATAATGAGTAAAGAAATGGGCGGAATGTATTCTTTTGACGAGGTCTTCAGTCCGAAGACTGGTAACGAAGCGTAGCTCCGAGCTAGTTTATCTTGGACAAGCCTCTTCATCTCTGTATGATACTGCATCTGTATCTACATCCATGTTGACATATATGCTCCTCGAGCCAGTGTATGGTGCATGGCGGACGGTACCTTGTACCACTGTACCCTTTCTCCTCACAAATCGGTTAAAGCGACAGTGTGATCGTCATAAAGTATCCCGAATGAACTTTATTTTGGATAAGGCTCTTGTCTCCAAAGAAAATCTGACCTATTACTGGAGAGGAGTCTACAACAAGCCTTTCTAAAGAACAACATAGTCTGCTCCTGGACTTCCAACTTTTATGGATTTCATTTAGTACTTGAAAAGTGGCATCACTCACATTAGATACGAAACGAGAGGGGATACCACATGACTCAAAGAGTCTGCAACAAAACTGATTGAAATAATACACAAATAAATAAACACGATCGCAGCCCAACAGAGCACTTTTGTCCAATATCTGGCCAATACTCCGGACAGCAATGAATAAGTAACTTCTCGGCTGCACGTGTGGCAACAGAAGTTTGATATCGGTAATACTCACGTATGTTAATTTGGAGAAGACAATTAAACTCGTTATTGCAAAGTGTAATACCCCTTTTCTAAAAAGCTATGTTTTGTGTAAAACATTGTGTAAAGATTACGACCACAAAGTCAATGCTTGTATTTGTATTATCTGTGTAATAAAAGAAGCTGCAGCCTTCAACTTTTTTAAACGGAAGGGAGGAGTCTGGATGTTCGCACTTTACTTTTTGCCTCCAGCTTGGGACGTGTAAGCATCGTGGGTTGTAATTAGAGTAATTTCACTAAACACTACCTTATCTTGAGTTACTTAGGTGATGTTTTATTATCAGGTAACTAGTCCACAAGTTTATTTCATTATTCATTGTCTTATGTGCTTTATTTTTCAGCATTTCTCGGTAGGAAGACGCAACATTCGATGTGGTACCGATCCGCCATTGGTGTGATTTTATTACTAATTTACAAAAATGGTTCAAATGGCTCTAAGCACTAAGAGACTTAACATCTGAGGTCATCAATCCCCTAGACTTAGAACTACTTAAACCTAACTAACCTAAGGACATCACACACATCCATGGTTCAAATGGCTCTGAGCAGTATGGGACTTAACTTCTGTGGTCATCAGTCCCCTAGAACTTAGAACTACTTAAACCTAACTAACCTAAGGACATCACACACATCCATGCCCGAGGCAGGATTCGAACCTGCGACCGTAGCAGTCGCGCGGTTCCGGACTGAGCGCCTTAGCCGCGAGACCACCGCGGCCGGCACACATCCATGCCCGAGGCAGGATTCGAACCTGCGACCGTAGCAGTAGCCCGGGTCCGGACTGACGCGCCTAGAACCGCTCGGTCACAACGGCAGGCTACTAATTTACAATGTTCATTCTTATTCATTATATGTGCGGAACCTCCAAGTTTTTTATATCAGTCATACAGCATAGAGCGACTACCGAATCGCGATTTGCAAATTACATCTACTAAAATTCAGTCGGTCCACATGCTCTCTTGCGCCGCTCCCCACATCTATCTGGGACCGCACTCTTCATTCTGGTAACGAAATTCTTTGAGCTGACGGAGGTAGAAGCGCCGACTTACAAAAGTAAATGATTGACTGGAGGTAACTGTTTTGTTACGACAATAATTTACGTAACCTCAAATTAACGTTTACTTACGCGCGTTAGATTCTTGGATATGGGAAGCTACGTACTTTGGGTGCATGTAATTTCTATGTAAATTTACTGGATTAAATAAGCAAATGTTGGCTTCCAACAGATTGACAACGTAAAAATATGAACCATGCCGATACATAATAACATTGTTACAACAAATACCGATACTAAATATGTGAACTTTTCTTTGATTTGAAACTGCCAGAATTATTTTAATTTTAAATTATTTTGGTTACTAATTTCTTTCAGTTATCATTTTAGCAAAGAAACAATGGCAATGATATTTTGATACCTTTCTTTTAGCTATTTAGACAACGACGCTCGGGTGTTCCGTAACTAGAAAGGAATAGGACCTTAATTAGGCGACAGTAACTAAGGATAATGGCAAGATTAGGTACCTACACTTTTTAAGTGCGACACTTATTATTGCAATAAACTTCACTGAGAATGTAGTGTTTCACAAAGTTTCTAACGTGAACTAAACTGAAACAAGCTTGCAGTTCGTCGCAGATGTTAAGCCGTCGTCTTCATCGTGGTCTACAGTGCTCCCATTGTTCCATGTAATATTGCGGGCACACCTTGATTCGCAATGACCAATTATTATGGGGTAGGATTTTGATGTTATTTGTGTCTTTTATATTTTCCCACACTCGTCATGCTCGTGGCGCCTCACACGGGTCCGACAGTGCACGCCACTTGAGTGTGTTCACTCTTCCGTCTCAAATCAAGTAAATCTCCTGCACTGTGCTCTGACGTCACACTTGCGTCCAGAAACAGCTCTCCTGCACAACTCATTACTCTCTGCCAACGATACTGCTAACTCTCCCTAACGGTACGACCCAGAATAAATAAATCAAAATACAAAACGATCTATACAGGTTACAGCACATATCACATTCCTAATTAACTCACAGTATTTAAAGATTTACAGAATAAAACAGGTACTAATATTTAATGTAAACATAAAGGGCGAAAAATTACAGTGTCACACCACAGCTAGTCATTTCCTTTCCTGCTCCACTCGTAAATAGAGCTAGGTAAAGAGGACTGTCTCTACGTCAACATACGAGCGCTAATTTCCTTTACCTTTCATTGTCCTTACTCGGAACGTACCTTGGCGACAGTAGAACAGTTCTGCAATCAGCTATGAAAGCCGGTTTTCTAAATTTTCTCAACAGTGTTTCACCAAAGAACTCGTGCTCACTCTAGGGATTTCCATTTAGTTTGTCGAAGCATCTCTGTAATACATGCGTGTAGGTCGAACCTACCGTTAATAAATCTAACAACCCGTCTCTGACTTGCTTCCGATGTGGTGGCGATACCAAAGACTAGAGCAGTATTCAAGAATGGGTCGCACTAGTGCTACACAAAGTCTCCTTTACAGTTAGACGACACTTTTTTAAAATTCTCGCAATAAACCGAAGTCGACCATTCGCCTTCCCTATTACGGGTCTTACATACTCGTACCATTTCATATCGCTTCGCAACACTACTCCTAGATATTTAATCGGCAAGACTGTGTCCCACAGTACATTGCTAATTCTGTATTCGAACATTACAGGACTGTTTTTCCAACTCGACTGCAATGCCTTACACTTTTCTCCATGTACAGCAAGCTGCCATTCATCACACCAACTAGAAATTTTGTCTATGTCACCTCGTATCCTCCTACAGTCACCCAATGAAGACACTCTGCCGCACACACTAGCAATATCGAAAGCAACTGCTCAACCTGTCCGCCAGATCATTTATGTACATAGAGAATAATCTCAATCTGCTTACTGCATCAGACCTTGATCGTCTTTCGAATTTTTACTCGCCGTACTTCCTTCCAAATACTAAATTAACTACTGTATTTCATGATGCCTCCCAGTGTGTCCTATTAATTGATGTCATCTTTTCGGGAAGTTGTATCATGAATTTCTTTACTCCCTAAATTGATGTAGTACCTCTTCTACATCTATATCTATACTCCACAAGCTCCTTTACGGTGTGTGGCGGAGGGAACTTTTAGTACTACTATCTTGTTCCCCTTTCCTGTTCCATGCGGGAATCGCGCTTGCAAGAACGATTGTCAATAAAGCTCCGTACGACGTCGAATTTCTCTGATTTTCAAATCATCATCATTTAATGAAATGTATTTGGGAGCAAGTAATACACTGCCCGACTCTTCTTGCAACTTACGATCTCGGAATTGCAACAGAAAATTATTTTGAACGTTATTAGCGCCTCGGTTGCAATTACTGTTACAAATTTCGTCAGGTTGGAATTCAGAATAGAACTTGCTGGCAGCATAATCAAGGATGAAGGTAGTTATCGTAATGAAGTCACAACCTAGCAAAATACTAGTGGACAAACCTCTAGCAGTTACAGAACTGACTGGCCAAAACGTGGAATGTTACACTACTACACACCTGGTTCATCAATGGCAACACTTGTCTGTTGACAGTGCGACGGTGCTGGTTAAATGGTTGCAATAGAGAGAATTTACATATATCGGAGCACTTGCCGTACCACTCGTAATCTAAGATGGAAATACTGCTTTCCGAATCCACTAAGGCGCATACACAGGTATGTGGCTAATAGCCACGCACACAAAAGGAAGAGATTGCTTTGATGTTATTGTTGTGGTCTTCAGTCCAGAGACTGGTTTGATGCAGCTCTCCATGCTACTCTATCCTGTGCAAGCTTCTTCATCTCCAAATACCTACTGCAACCCACACCCTTCTGAATCTGCTTAGTGTATTCATCTCTCGGTCCTCCTCTACGATTTTTATCCTCCACACTGCCTTCAAATACTAAATTGGTGATCCCTTGATGCCTGAGAACATGTCTGTTACCCACTGCAGTCCCAAACTTTTTCAAGGTTCGCAGCATCGAGTTTTCTCTCGAGGATATGCTTCAAAAGGAACTGCAACGCCTCACCCCAGCCATGTATGGCCAATGGGCCACTCCCATCGTGACTGTAGAGAAACCATCGGGGAATGTCCGCATTTGTGGTGATTTCAAGACCACAGTGAACGCTCAGTCTGTAGTTGATGCATAACCCATTCCCAAGATTGAGGACACTGTTTCTCGTCTCACCAGGGGTATGGTGTTCACCAAAATCGACGTTCGGAATGCTTATCACCAACTACCATTGGACAATGATTCCTGGTAGACTGTTCTCATAAACATGCCTTTTGGATTGTTCCAATATATCCAACTTCCGTTTGTCCTCGCCAGTGCCCCAATGATCTTCCAGAGGTACTTGTAGCTACTTTTAAAGGACGTCCCGGGGACAGAGAACTACCTTGATGATATTTTGGTTGCTGGAAAGGATACAGCCAACTCTGCTCAGGACTTCGACACGCTCTCCTCCATATTCACGGCGACGAATCTTCATTGCAACCTTTACAAATATTCTTTTTCCATCGACCAGACAGAGTATTTAGGACACATCTTCAACGTATCAGGCATACAGCTTACGCCGCAGCATGTGTCTGCCATCCAAAAATTACCAGCCCCCACAGACGCTTCTCAGCTTAAGTCTGCCTTAGATCAGCCGAAATACTATCGACAGTTCACTCCCCATGCTGAGCCCCAGCGCCAGTTGCTTCGTAAGAATTTACCCTGGAAGTGGTTTTCCCATGTGATAAGGCATTCCATGACCTGAAGTAGGCCCTCCTCCGGCCGTACGATCCAACGAAACCACTGGCGCTAGCAGGCCGACGCTTCCGACTGGGGAGCTAGCACAGTTTTGTTCCACATCGAGAATGGCGTGGAGCAACCCATCGCATTTTTATCCAAGATCCTCACAGTTGCACAGAGGAACTACAGCCAAACAGAGAAGGAGGCTTTGGCCATCATTATTGGCATCAAACGCTTTCGCAGTTACATCTCTTGCCGCCGTTTCACGCTCATGACGGATCTTAAACTTCTATTGCATCTTTTCAAGATTTCAGCAACAACATAGAGCCACACAGCGTGTTGGCCACAATGGTGGGCTATGTTTGCTTGGGATATACCTTCAATTATCAATATCGCCATAATGCCATGCAAGTGCCAACTTCCTATCATGATTGTCTGTCGGTCATGACCCATAATTTGACGAGTCAGTTTTCATGTGGATTATAAAGCTGCTGGCATCATCGCCTATCTCTCCATCAATGCGGCCCTCCTAGTACAACACATGGTGAATGACACTGTCCTCTGGGAGAATTTGCATTAAACAACACAAGGGTCTCCTGCAGACAAGAAACATCTCACACAAACAGACTCCAAGCCTTCTGGACTATACAGCACAAGTTTTCATCCTTGCGTGGAGTTCCATTGATACAGGGTGCCACATACCACACTCAGATTCTCAGTCCTGGCACCCTCCAACACCTTCTCTCTCCTGGGCATTGGGGAATCATCCTGACACAGCACCTCGCCCAGCAGTATTACTGGAGAGGTATCTATGCAGATATTGCCATGATGACGAAGGAGTGACCCAGATGTCATAGCAAGCAAGTGGTGCCTTCTCATCAGCATTTTCCATGGCCCATCATAGCGACCCCTTGGTCTTGTCTCCGTTTGGATTTTGCTGCCCATTCCCCAGCACAATGTGGCTCCTAGTTGTGGAAACACGCAATGGATTCCCTTTCACGTTTCCCATGCAGTCGACAATCTCAATGAAGGTGATCCAGGTGATAGCATACTTGTTCGCCCTGAAAGCCTCCCAAAAGCCTTGGTTACAGACAAAAACCCCCAGTTTATGTTGGCAGAGCTCCAGGATTTCTACAACTTGAATGGCATCTCGTTAATCTATATGGTTCCATTTCACCCCACGTCAAATGATGTGACTGTATGACTTGCATGCACTTTCAAATGGAATAATTAACTAAACACCATTACAGTGAGGATACCTTGATGCTCTTCCTTTCCTCGTACCATGCATATCCTCAGGATGGTACCTTGATGGCAGAAAAACTACATGGCCGCCCATGCAAATCACAATTATCCTTGGCGTAACCCCAGAATAGCCCCTTACCATCTCAGATTAATGGAAGGTGTCAGTTTTTTCCGCATTATGTGGTTTGTGTGTGGACATATGAATGATGTCATCAGCAGTGGAAGCCTGCCCTCTTCCTCTGCTTGATCAGGCACGTGATGGTCGAAGTGTAGCTGTTGCGAGGAGGCCACTGTCGCCAGCACATCAATCAAGTCTGGACACGTCATGGATCCAACCTACTGATGGACGCCCTAATTCCACCATTCAAGACTCTGGCGATGAGGTGCTCTTCGCACCACCTGTCATTGCCCCGGCCTAGGACCGCCTGAGGCCAGAGATGGTTCATCATGACTCTCATCTCAAGCCAATGGAGATGGATCCATTTTACCCCCAGGAAGGTGAAAACTCCAGCATCGTCAAGGCCTACAGGACCTGCCGTTGCGTTGCTACTCCATGATGCACTAGTGGAAGAGAGGACTACTATGGTGCACAGAGGCACCAGACATACCAAGCATGACAGCTATAAATACATACCCAGACTGCCAGGATATGCACCGAGAGCTGCAGATCGCCAGGTACCTCACCAGTCAACAGCAAAAGGTCACTGACTATCGCAAGACTATGCCTACATCTGGTCACGAGATATTAGGGAGCAGAACGTCTCTTCTTGAAGAACGCTATTTAAGGAAACCCAGGGACCACTGTGGACAGTCCCTGTCGACGGGAACTGGCCAATTCACGTGCTGACTGCTTGCAGTCCCTCAATTAAGTTCTCGTCGGCGTGCCATCGGTGACGATAGTGTAACGCCGAGAAGCAAGCTTCTGTGTTGAAAAGCAGCTTTTCGATTATTGGTCGTTTGAGTGTTTAGTTATGGCTCAAGGGAGTTAATTGGGTTCAAATCCACAGAATTGTATTTTGGTTGGAACCACACAAGAGACACGGTTAATTTTTAATTATACGTTATGATGCACAGTTTTTTCGTTTCGGAAGTACAATAAAAATCTATTGTACTCCTCCTACGAGATTCTCTTGCAATTAGGAGAAATAGACAGATTTTGCACCGAACGCAATCAGAACGCTACTGCGACGGATTTTAGAGTGCTGCTCGAGTGTTTGGTATCTCCTTCTCGTCGGATTAAAGGAAGACGTGGAAGCAGTTCAGAGGCAGTCTCGTAGATTTGCTACCAGTGGGTTCGATCTACAAACAAGTATTACAGAAATGCTTCAAAACCTCAAATGGATATTCTTGGAGGAAAAACGACGCTCATTTCGAAGAATGCTGTTGAGAAAATTCAGAGAACATTCATTTGAAGCTGACTGCAGAACGGTCTTACTGTTGCAAAGTTACATCATGCGTAAGGACCACAAACATAAGAGAAGAGAAATAATGGGCCGTACGGAGGGTTGCGCGGGGTAGCCCAGCAGTCTTGGGCGTCTTGTCACGGTCCGCGCTGCTCCCTCCCGTCGGGCATGGGTGTATGTGTCGTCCTTAGTGTAAGTCAGTTTAATTTAGATTAAGTAGTATGTAAGCTTAGGGGCCGGTAACCTCAGCAGTTTGGTCCCATAAGACCTTACCACACAAATTTCCAATTTTTTCGTACGGAGACAATAGACAGTCGTTTTTGCCTCCCTTATTTGGGAGTGGAACAGGAAGGGAAATAGAAATAATTCAAAAGACAAGATCACTTAAATACTGTTTACTGGATTTCCGGTTTCAACATACTAAAGGTGCCATGATCGGATCTGAATGTAGCTTAACATTTATACACCATTTAGATATAACGATTTGTGAGGCAGACCATCTGATATAGAGTGTGATACCGACCGTTGTTAGTCGAGCAGCGGTCATGTAGCAAATAGTTTTATCTCATGATTTCGGTTTTACATATCTTATGGAATAGAATGACCATGAGACCAGTTGTTTTTTATTTTCATTTTTGTGACAATGATTTCATATCAGCTGGTCTGCCTCACGTATCGTTGTGTCCAAATGGTGTATAAATGTTAAGCTACATTCAGATCCGATGATAGCACCTTTAGTGTGTTGAAACCGGTTATCCAGTAAACAGTATTTAAGCGATCTTGGCTTTTGAGTTATTTCTACAACAGAGTGATCGCCCCACTACGCACTATGTGCTCACTGCAAGGAAGGGAAACGTCCAGTAGTGGTACAACGTCCCCTCCGCTCACACCGTTGAGTGTCTTGTGGAATGTGTTTGTATGTGTAATTTCAGGACTGGTGAAGGTTAAAAAATCAGTTGCAAACAGTTAATACAGCATTAATTGAGGCAGGGCTTAGCCTACCAACGTCTATTACGATAATGCACAGGCAGCTACGGACGGCACAGTGTATTATCCTGTTAGATTTATGGAAGAAGCGGATACCCAGCTGTAAACAAGCTGTATCAATAACAAGACGAAAACCGGAAGAAAAACGTCAAGGGATCTCTAGTTTTGCAATAAAATCCGACAATTTTCTATTAAGCCTCGCGTTACTTTTAAGTATCGCTTTTAAATATCTTGAGAGTTAATGTCTAAACAGTTTTGAAAACTTCGATGTAAACTACTAGTTGTGTAAGACCGGTAATGAGACCAACAACACTGCGAGCGATCTGGTAACGCTGTGTTGTTTCACTCGTGTAGATCGGTGTGTTCATCCCTTCCAGATGCTCAGTCCGAGGTTCAGCTCTGTACAGCTATCATGTGATTTTTGAGTGTGGCATCAGCGAAGTTGCGTTTTTGTTGTGTGTTAAGAAAATGTAACAGCGGAATTTAGAGCAATGTTATGCCGTCAAGTTTTGTGAAAAACGTAGCTGAAACTGGCCTATGGAGAACATTCCTTATCGAGAGGATAAATTTCTCGCTGACACAAATCGTTTTTGGAAGCCCGAGAACAAGATAAAGATTAAACTAGTTCAGGGAGACTTTAAACTTAAAAAACCAACGATAACACCAAAGATGTGCGTGATCTTGTGACGTTGTTCCTCCAGGACAAGCCGTCAGTCAAGTGTTTTACAAAGACGTCTACATCTACATCTACATCTACATGGTTACTCTGCAATCCACACTTAAGTGCCTGGCAGAGGGTTCATCGAACCATTTTCATACTACTTCTCTACCATTCCACTCTCCAATGGCACGTGGGAAAAAGGAACATCAAAATATTTCCGTTCGAGCTCTGATTTCTGTTATTTTATTAAGATGATCATTTTTCCCTACGTAGGTGCGTGTCAACAAAATATTTACGCATTCGGAAGAGAAGTCTGGTGATTGAAATTTCGTAACTAGATCTCGCCGCAAAGAAAACCGCCCTTGTTTCAGTGACTGCCACCCCAACTCGCGTATCATATCAATGACACTCTCAACCCTATTGCGCGATAACACGAAACCAGCTGTCCTTCTTTGCACTTTTTCGATGTCCTCCGTCAATCCTACCTGGTAAGGATCCCATACCGCGCAGCAATATTCCAGCAGAGGACGGACAAGTGTAATGTAGGCTGTCTCTTTAGTGGGTTTGTCGCACCTTCTAAGTGTTCTGCCAACAAAGTGCAATCTTTGTTTCGCCTTCCACACAATATTATCTATGTGATCTTTCCAATTTAAGTTGCTCGTAATTGTAATTCCCAGGTATTTAGTCGAATTGACAGCGGATTTGTGCGATTTATCGTATACCCAAAATTTATCGGATTTCTTTTAGTACCCATGTGGATGACCTCACACTTTTCTTTGTTTAGTGCTAATTGCCACTTTTCGCACCATACAGAAATTCTCTCTAGATCATTTTGTAATTGAAATTGATCATCTGATGATTATACTATACGGTAAATTACAGCATAATCTGCAAACAATCTAAGGG
The DNA here is from genome assembly GCF_021461395.2 of Schistocerca americana. Taxonomy (NCBI): domain Eukaryota; kingdom Metazoa; phylum Arthropoda; class Insecta; order Orthoptera; family Acrididae; genus Schistocerca; species Schistocerca americana. The sequence continues at coordinate 370,333,020 of NC_060125.1, read as the reverse complement.
GGCTGCTCAGATTATCACCTAGATCATTTATATGAACCAGGAACAGCAGAGGACCTATGACACTACCTTGCGGAACGCCAGATATCACTTCTGTTCTACTCGATGATTTACCGTCTAGCACTACGAACTGTGACCTCTCTGAGAGGAAATCATGAATCCAATCACACAACTGAGACGATACTCCATATGCAAGCAATTTGATTAATAATCGCTTGTGAGGAACGGTATCAAAAGCCTTCTGGAAATTTAGGAATATGGAATCGATCTGAGATCCCTTGTCGACAGCATTCATTACTTCATGGGAATAAAGAGCTAGCTGTGTTGCACAAGAACGATATTTTCTGAATCCGTGTTGGTTATCTATCAATAAGTCATTTTCTTCAAGGTGATTCATAATGTTCGAGTACAGTATGTGCTCCAAAATCCTACTGCAAATTGAGGTCAGTGATATGGGTCTGTAATTCAATCGGTTACTCCTATTTCCTTTCTTGAATATTGGTGTGACCTGTGCTACTTTCCAGTCTTTAGGAACAGACCTTTCGTGAAGTGAGCGGTTGTATATGATTTCTAAGATGGGCGCTAATGTGTCTGCATACTCTGAGAGGAACCTGATTGGTATACCATCTGGACCGGAAGACTTGCCTTTCTTAAGTGATTTGAGTTTTTTCGCAACACCTAAGATATCTACTTTTATGTCACTCATGCTAACAGCTGTTCTGGTTTCGAATTCTGAAATATTTACTTCGTCTTCTTTCGTGAGGGAATTACGGGAAACTGTATTTAGTAACTCCGCTTTAGTGGCACCATCATCGGTAACATTTCCATCGCTATCGCGCAATGACGGTATAGACTGTTTTTTACCATTGGTGTACTTTACATACGACCAGAATCTCTTTGGGTTTTCTACCATATTTTGAGACGGTATTTCATTGCGGAAACTATTAAAAGCACCTCGCATTGACGTCCGCACTAAATTTCGAGCTTCCGTAAAACTTAGCCAGTCACGGGGATTTTGCGTTCTTCTGAATTTTTCATGCTGTTTTCGTTGCTTCTGCAACAGTGTTCTGAATTGTTTTGTGTACCATGGTGGATGAGTCCCGTCTCTTATTAACTTATGCGGTATGCATCTGTCTATTGCTGTCGATACTGTATCTTTGAATTTGAGCCATATCTGATCTACACTTGCATAATTGGCTTGGAAGGAATGGAAACTCTCTCTAAGGAACGCATCAAGCGAATTTTTATCTGCTATTTTAAACAGATATATTTTGCGTTTATTTTTAGTGGTTTTGATTGATATGGTTTTGAGCCTCGCTACAATGACCTTGTGTTCACTAATCCCAATGTCCGTCATCAGGCTCTCTATTAGATCAGGATTATTTGTGACTAAGAGGTCAAGTGTGTTTTCGCAACCATTTACAATTCGTGTGGGCTCATGAACTAATGTTTGTGTCTTTGAAAGGCTAAGGAACAGAGTGAACGGAGTAAGACTGGGCATTAAAGACAAGTGGATACCTTATCTAAGTCGTTCGACATTTTTTCTTTACCCAAAATTGTAACATGTCTTAAAAGGATGTCCTCTCGAACTCTGGAGAACATTCAAAAGGTGACCGAAATGTTGAAGGCCCTACGCTTGAAGACATTCAGCGCTGCTGTCAAGACTAGGAATGACGACTCCGCCAGTGTACAGCTGCCAAAGGGAACTACTTTGAATGACGAAATATTGTTTTGATAAAAAAAAGAACACTGGTAGATACAAAATGAGTCTCATTGTTTTCCTCACTCACCTCGTACGTCAGCAAGTGCAAGGACGGGTACATATATTTATTTGTGGCTGGATATCGTCACGTAAAGATCGAATAAATAAATAAATGAAACCGTGCGCTCCTCAAACACAGTTCTGACGTAATACTCGTGGGTGGTGCTACCCCATGTTCTTCTGTTTCAACAATCGAACTGCAGCCGAGGTAACCAGGGAAACACTCATCTAGTGTTAAGCTATCACTCACGATGATTGAATTCCTTTGCACTGCTCTCTCCTGGTAAGTCGGCACCGGCTTCCGCAGCCTCACACACTTCTCACTCTAAATGCTGCTGGCTGATATAGCTGTACTGGAATCACTGCTTGCCGGCTTATGCTACACGAAATCATCAAAGCACGAAACTAAAAGCTGAAGATTTTATTGGAATAAGGGAATATTTTGACTAATGAACACTTAATATTCACTGGCTATTCTTCCTTGTATGTGAAACTAGTTAATCCGACGTTCGAAAATGACGGTGCCGGTTAGCAGCTGTTATTGTAAACGTTTTGTGCTAAGGATTACCGATGTAGAAACTGTAACTGAGTAACTTTGCTGATCCCCGCCTAGTATTGCGAATTATTAGTCAAAATAAATTATGTACTCTACGTTAATCGTTACGAAACTATGTTCTTTTATCTTCTTTTTCAGGTTACTTTGTGAGGTGATCTCATTTGAAGTGTAAGTAACAAGTGCTTTTGAACAGTGAACGCTGTGAAGTTTCCTAAGATATTTCGGTTACGTAAATTTGCTTAAACCGTTTGTAGCATGTCAGGGTTTGTAGGTAGGGCGACATCACCAGCAGAGTCCTCAAGATAGACACACAGCCGAGGTAGTCAATGAGTGCCTACTCGTGTCTAGGGAGACACCCGACCTGCTCGTAGCCGTTGCATGCGTGATGCGATCTAGCTGTATCACACCTGCGTTATCGTGGAGGATGTGTGAGAATGGTCTTGTTAGAGGCATAACAGATAGTCAATAGGAGCACTCCGTAACTGATACTAATATAAGGAAGATTATATTATGACACCCTGTTGACTGTGTGTATTGTAGAAACTTAGCGTTTGTGCTGTTGGAAAACGATATGAAATGGAAGCATAACGAATACTCTTTTCAAAGCTTTCCCGAAATACATCCTAAGCGATTAAGAAAAATCAGGTATAATCTAAGTATGGAAGTAAAATCGGTGATTTATACCTCTAACGTGAATCTAACAGAATTGTCGGTGATCGTACGGGTCCATTTGTTAATTACGATACACGAGGCACGAAGGCAACACACGAAGGCTACGACGGAAGCTGCCATTGAGCATGCATTACGCTAAGCAGTGGTAAGTAATGTTGGGAGTCTGTCGCGAAAGGTATGAAATAAGAGTTTCTTGAACATTACTAGGCACATGCTTTTAGTAGGAGAAAGAGTTAGCAGCTAACGTGACCTGGTTCATTTCTCTCTATTCATAAAAGTCATAGCCCGTTAACGTCTATGTTCTTGCTGATTAGGTATTCAAACGTAGTCCATGTAGGCGTCATGTAGTAGTCGATGTCGTGAGCACTGTCGTATGTGTCTACAGCATCCAGTCCATGACGTATGTCGATAGTACTGCAAAGGACGTGACGTGAGTAGAGGACTACATAATAATTAGCGGCAGAGAGAGAGAGAGAGAGAGAGAGATACATCATAGACTGAAATTTTATTTTCGTTAAAGTGAAATGTGACCCATTAACTCATATACTGTGTTGCACAACAAATTTATACACATCGAGTTTGCGTAGTTTACTTCTGTGTTGGACTTTTTACTTGCAGGCTACTGAAATTCAGTGTTAAGATTATAAATAACTTATTTTAAAAATATATAAACATGCTTTTGATAAAGCTTTGGCCAACTCTGTTTCTTTTTGGTGCTACAGTGCTCTAAATAGGAAGTGCTACAACATGAACATAGTTGTTTTCTGCTGTTCATGTAGTTTTAGTTTGACAACCTTTCACACAAGAATGACATAATTATTCGTGCAATATATTGCAACACAAAGTAATTATCTCTTTATTTTTCTTAAGGTGGCCGTTGTATCTCGATGTGTATATGAACATAGAGCTGGATCTGGATACGAATACGGATCTCGATATGGATTTCGATATGGATATTAACCTGGCTATATCTGTGGATATGGATCTGGATATGCTTATGGAAGAATATGTGCAGGACGTGGAGGCTGACTTGTCAGAGGAATTGGACCTCGTAGAGTTTTTACCTGATGACTTATATCACCTACGTCAGGATCTCTGTTTTAATGATAATTTGATGTCACACAGTGGATATTTATACGATGAGACGGAGATGATGAAGTTAGCAGGCGCTTCTTCTACGGGAGTGATACGGATACGTTTTGTTGTTATGAAAGAATTCGTTGTTTCTGAACGTAAACTAATGACATTATTTGAGGCAACGCTGTGCCAACACGTAAATGGCGTATATTAATCTTTGGAAATTGTCCTTTTTGTCTTCATGGGCGAGTAGTTAGTGCATCATGTTAGTAATGTAGATATCCCTGACTGATTTGAGGTTTGTCTTGTGCAGCCTCTAAAATGTAAATACAGAAAGTCGTTTGCATGCAGTCGCAAAGGAAAGAGATCGTTACCGAAAAATTTAAGAATCAAACATATAAGACAATTTCTGGGAGAAGTTATTTCCTCTTAATTTCACTCTTTATCGAAAAGAATATGGAAAAAGCTTTCCCAGTATTGACTGGACTACACTGTTAGAAAGTCTGTACGAAACGTAGAGAGCGAAATTTTATCTACAACTTGTGCAAAGTCAGACTGCAGTTTTAAGAGCTGAGAACACGAGAGGGATGCAGTAGCTGAGAAATGACAGACGTGTTTACAATCCATTCCACCATGTTATTCAGTCTGCTCACGGAGCATAAAGTAAAGGAAACGACGACAGTATGCAGGCAGTCGTTTTCTGCTCTGGTCAGTGTGTTCAAAACACTTCTCCTATCAGAAACATCTGGCCACAGTCTTTAGAGAGGCCGGCACATCAACACTAGTCAGCCTCTACGGCTGACGAACCCTGGCAGTGGAAATAATACGTCCCTCAAATTCCATTCACTCAAAGTCCAACCAGGTTATAGCTGTGTTGCAGCCAGAGGTGACAATGTGTACCCCCAAATCACTTCTATGTTATTTTACTTAAATCAGCAGTCAAGATTGCAAAAACGCTTGTTTATTATGACCAGTTTCGGCTTATGTCAAAGCCATCCTCAGATTATTTGGCCCCGAAAGGCCAGTGTTGGCGGCTTCTCAGTTTTTCACGTGTTACCACGATAGTACACTGGATACCACGATCGTATCACGTGAAAAACTGAGAAGCTGCCAACACTAGCCTTAGGGGGGCAAATAATCTGAGGATGGCTTTAACTTAAGCCGAACCCGGTCATAATAAGCAAATGTTATTCCGATCTCGACTGTTGTTTTAAGTAATGTATAACTGTTACGATTTGTTTAATGTACTGCATAAGTGTCTCACCACAAGCCTGCGCGTGGAAAATAATATTGACTAGTAAGCCTGTTCTTAATCCTGTTAGATAAATTCTCTTTACTCCTAAATCCTTTAATGTACCCCCATTATGCGACACCACAGCAGGCAGTCTATTCAAGCTACCTTGAGTTAAGGGGTATATTACTTGAAGAGTAACTGAAGGAGAAGTTTGCGTGGTGTTGTAACCGATGAAAAGCCGCGAGGGTTTAACAATTACTTGGTCAGTTTCAGCAGAAAAAGTACCAGTACTCTGAATCATGAGCAAAACAGAGCTAGGTGATTTGTTAAATTGTTTAAACAGTTCTGTACCATCACCATCTGAAGAACCATCAGGAAGGCCCTGACTTATGCACCCATAGGAGGAGGATTCACCCATACTATCAATAATATCCCTTGCCACTCAATAAGTCTAGCCCGAAATTGCATCACATTATTTTGTTATGGCTCTGAGCACTATGGGACTTAACAGCTGTGGTCATGTCCCCTAGAACTTAGAACTACGTAAACCTAACTAACCTAAGGACATCACACACATCCATGCCCGAGGCAGGATTCGAAACTGCGACCGTAGCAGTCGCACGGTTCCGGACTGCGCGCCTAGAACCGCGAGACCACCGCGGCCGGCCATTATTTTGTAATTCATCGTAGACGGAAATTTGTTCCTGATCTGTGTTCACTGACTTTTAAGTCCTGAATTAGATAACACAAATGATTACGCTGAACTTGCACCCACTAAATCCGAGCTGAAGAACGGCTACTGACCTGCAGGAAGACAACACTTTACTGCACGCCAGTGAGGAGGACAGAACAAACACTCACCCACGTTGTTGTTGATCACATTCAGTGGTCAGCCCTATGAGCCACAGACCCACGTGCACAGCTCAGCGACGCTACTTTCCGCCAGTTGGCCAAGAATTTTAGTTCATGTTGTACTTGTTTCTCTCTAAGCACACCTGTCAGCTCAATAATTTGTGACAAGTTTAACTATAACATAGAACTCAGAAGTAGATGTTACGCATAATAAACTCCAAAACAAATTAATCTTTTTTTCTTAAATGACACCAAATAGAATTTATTAGCATTTTGTGGCTTTACCCAGGGAACCATACTCCGCAACCGTTGAAAATCTGAGAGTGAGGAGCTGGGAGTGGGTGTCAGCAGGTCAAGCATATATATTTATTTAAAAAAAAATACTTTAGTTCCTGAAGTCAGAACTGCACAAAAGGAATAAAGCTGCACAATCTAACTGCTATGAGGCTTCAGATACAAGAAATTAATCATGTGCCAAACTGAGACTTAAAATAAATAATTCATAACAATGATTTTAGAACAGGCAGTGTACAATCAGGAGCCGGCCTCTGTAAGCAGGACTGGGTCCGTACACTCTGCCTGGTAAACTTAACATTCTCACACATTAAACTGGCGACGCCTGGTAGCTACAACATTCATGAGGCAATTCTCATTAAACATAGGAATGTATAAAAATATTCATAATAATTACGGAAACAGTCGCCTTCAGATTGCAAAAATAAAACAACAGAAGTTTTGCAGCTCTTAATGAACATTTACGAAAATATGTAATAATTCAATAAAAGCTATTAACTTAAAAAAACATAGAATTGGCAGTAACCAGTGCAGAAACCAGAAAAACATAACCTAGGGTGGGTATTTACTGGTAGCGATTTTCAACCTTACTAATCACATTAAGAACAAAGCTAGAGCTATACCGCTCTGCCCTAACATAGAAAAAGCAACTGAAGCTTTTCAACGTAATTAAATTTAGGCCAGGTTTGTCTTCTAATAATGCAACAGTCACTGACAGTGGGACGCCAGACAGCTGAAAGCGAATATTTTAAGAAGCTTTTCACCAAATTAATTATCTTTGGTAGTGCGCTAATGGCTAATGGTGTAGTGGACGAAGTCATCAACAGCTAGCAGTTCTTTCTATGCATGATGCAAATTTCTCGCGCTATCTCACTTAGCAGATACACATTATGTGAAAGATACTTTCATCCTTAAGATTTGCACACAGTGTATTAAACTGCCAGTGCTGTGAGACACTGGGTTTCGTGAACAGGTGTAAAATTCGAAGAAGTAAACTTCTATAAAAAAATCTGACCGAGCGATGTGGCGCAGTGGTTAACACACTGGACTCTCATTCGGGAGGACGACGGTTCAAACCTGCGTCCCGCCATCCTGATTTAGGTTTCCGTGTTTTCTCTAAATCGCTTCAGGTAACTTCCAGGATGGCTCCTTTGTTCCTTCCCTAATCCGATGGAACCGTGACCTCACTGTTTGGTCCCCTCCCCTGAATCAACCAACCAACCAATCTAAAAAAAGTTTTAAAATCCACTTTAATAATAATAGCTTAAAGAACGGCTAATCGAGCGTGGTGGCGCAGTGCATAGCGCACTGGATTCGCATTCTGGAGGACGACACCCGACACCCTGATTTAGACCTCAGTGATTTCTCTAAATCGCTTCAGGCAAATTCCGAGATTGTTCCTTTGAAAGGGCACGGCCGACTTCCTTCCTCATCCCTTCCTAATCCAATGAGATCGATGACTTCGCTGTTTGCCCCTCCCCCCCCCCCCCTTCCAAAATCAACCAACCAACAATGGCCACATTCAGAATTATGTAAGGTTCAAACTATGTAATGCCAAATAATGGGCAAGCTGTTCAGAATTTGGAAGAAAAAAACTGCAAGGGACTCGAAATGTCATACACTGCTCAGATCGCCAGGAGTTTGGAGGACCAGTGCATTAAGCATGTGCTTCACACGCAATTACAGCCAAGTAAATCTGCTGTTGCGAAACAATATTTTGGGACCGGTGACCATACAGAATTTTACAACACAGAGATTCTGGCGCTCTTTCTTTGCATTTGTGCCTTGAAAAATGACACGATACGCATCTGTCGAATATGTCACCCGGTTGCATTCCACTAAGCTGTTTGAACGTATGTTAAATGCAGTTAAAATGGTAAAGTTCTACCAGCTGTTAGCTTGGCTCACATGGAAAAGAACAAAGACATTTCTTAGCATAATGTTGAACATGGATCTGAATTTGAAGGCGGACTGTGCGGCTTCTTTACTCGTTGACCTGACCGAAAGGTTACTTCAACGATTCTTTTCCTCTCATAAGCTTTGTGTGAGAAAAGTAATGAGGCTGACAAAACGGCGAGCAGTTTGGCAATGCTGTTTTGTTCCACTTGTGTAGATCGATGTGTTCATCCCTTACAGATGTTCAGCTCCGTGCATCCATCACGTGATTTTTGAGAGTATCATTAGTGAAGTTGTGTTCAAATGGTCCAAATGGCTCTAAGCACTATGGGACTTAACATCTAAGGTCATCAGTCCCCTAGACTTAGAACTACTTAAACCTAACTAACCTAAGGACATCACACACATCCATGCCCGAGGCAGAATTCGAACCTGCGACCGTAGCAGCACCGCGGTTTCGGACTGGAGTGCCTGGAACCGCTCGGTCACCGCGGCCGGCAGAAGTTGTGTTCTTGTTGTGTGCTAGAGCAACATTACGCAACCAAGTTTTGTGTTAAACTTGGGGAATCCGGGAGTGTAACCTTTGGAAAGTTGAAACAGGCCTATGGAGAACATTCCTTATCAAGATCTCAAGTTTTTCGCTACCAAAAGTCATTTTTGGAAGGCTGAGAACGTTTTGAAAATGAACCTCGCTCGGGGAGACGTTCAACTTCAAAAATCGACGAAAACGTCGAATGTGTGCGTGCTCTTATGAGATCAGACCGACGTTTAACAATAAGGATAATTGGTGAACTGTTAAACACTTTCACAGCACATCAAATTTTGACCGAAGGTTGGTAAATGCGAAAGGTTTGTGCTAAAATGGTGCCGAAAAATTTCACAACTCAGGAGAAAGACAATCGAGGAAACGTGTGCGTTGATGCTCTTGAGATAATTGCCAACTACCACGAATGGTTCAAGCGTGTGATCAGCGATTTTTGAGTAAGATTCTGAGACAAAGCAGCTAAGTGAGAAGAGGTACACTGAGATATGTCCTCGAGCGAATAAAGCTCAAATGAGCAAATCAAAGATCAAAACAACGCTGATTGACATTGGGGGCACCGTGCATAATGAATTTGTTCGTCCAGGACAATCTGTCAACCAAGTTCAAAATGGTTCAAATGGCTCTGAGCACTATGGGACTTAACTTCTGAGGTCATCAGTCCCCTAGCACTTAGAACTACTTAAACCTAACTAACCTAAGGACGTCACACACATCCATGCCCGAGGCAGGATTCGAACCTGCGACCGTTGCGGCCTCGCGGTTCCAGACTGTAGCGATTAGAACCGTTCGGCCACTCCGGCCGGCTGTCAACCAAGTGTTTTACAAAGATTTCCTTAACCGGTTCAGGAAAAGGGTGAGCCGAGAGAGATCGGGCATTGCAGACAAGTGGATGCTGCGTCTTGACAACGCCCCATGTCACACGGCCACTTCCATCTCGGAATTATTGACCTCAAAGGCATTCCTGTTGTTCCATAGCTCCCCTGTTCAACTAATCTGAGGCCTAGTGACTTTTTTCTCTTCCAGAAATTGAAAAATGTCTTAAAAGATCGTCGTTTTGGGACTCTGGAGAATATTCAAAAGAATTAGACAGGCGTGTTGAAAGTCCTAAAAGTTGAAGCCTTTCAGAGTGGCTACTAAGACGGGGCGTAACGATTCCGCCGGTGTATAGCTGCCGAAGGGAACTACTTTGAAGGAGACAATACTGTATTTGAAAAAAATAAATAAAACTTAGGTAAATAAAAACCAGTCTCATTACTTTTCTCACACACCTCGTATCATATGTTTCTAGACACCCATAAAATCCAACTCCCACCCAAAATAAATGTCAGCTGCGAAGAACAGCGGTCGATTGATGAGTGTGAAGTCTCGGACGCAGCTCTCGAGCCGCGACTAGCCTGCCGTCCGCGCAGCGCGTGACACTGCGGCAGTGAAAGTCTCAGGCAGTCCACGACAATTCATTTGCGGCAGCCTTGGCTCTTCCGCGTGACGGTCCGTGCCCACCTCCGGCCTTGGGTCAAAATTTACACAGTGAGGCGGCTTTCTTTTTATACCCATTAGTCGTTTTCTTCTCTTCATTTTCGGCGGCGCCTGTAATCCGGAGGCCGAGTTGACCGTGAGAGGAGAACCGTTGTGGCCACATCCGCGGTTGGAACATTCGTCACACATTTGGGCGCTTCATGGAAACTCCTCTTCATATGTACTAAGCAAACAATCTTAATAAATTCAGTTTGTGTGAATAACAGCTGTAAGGGAATTCCTACTGCAGCCATCGTTGCTAACATCCGGATGAAGCCGTTCTTAGAGACTATGTGACGAGAAACCAGGACATGAGCCGTCTGTAGGCATTGAAATAATCCAACGGTGATGGTTGAAAATTTGTGCCGGACCGGGACTAGAACTTGGATGTGCAAGTAGCCTGTTTAGTTTTTCTGTTGGTAACGCCACGTAGTGTTCTGTATGAAAATCACTGACTGCGCTGTGTGCGATCTGCGACTCGTTGGACTCATTGTTGGAATATTCGCTTGTGTTGTGTTGGGCAGTTGGAGGTGAGCCGCCAGCAGTGGTGAATGTGGGGAGAGAGATGCCAGAGTTTTGAGAGGTTACTATGAGCGGACGATCTGGACGTGTGTCCGTCAGAAGAAGGAAATTTGTTTAATTGGATGTCACAAAATTATATATATACACTACTGGCCATTAAAATTGCTACACCACGAAGATGACGTGCTACAGTCGCGAAATTTAACCGACAGGAAGAAGATGCTGTGATATGCAAATGATTAGCTTTTCAAAGAATTCACACAACGTTGGTGCCGGTGGCGACGCCTACAACGTGCTGACATAAGGAAAGTTTCCAACCGATTTCTCATACACAAAACAGCAGTTGACCGGCGTTGCCTGGTGAAACGTTGTTGTGATGCCTCGTGTAAGGAGGAGAAATGCGTACCATCAGGTTTCCGACTTTGATAAAGGTCAGATTGTAGCCAATCGCGATTGCAGTTTATCGTATCGCGACATTGCTCCTCCCGTTGGTTAGCAGAATATGGAATCGGTGGGTTCAGGAGGGTAATACGGAACGCCTTGCTGGATCCCAACGGCCTCGTATCACTAGCAGTCGAGATGACAGGCATCTTATCCGCATGGCTGTAACGGATCGTGCAGCCACGTCTCGATCCCTGAGTCAACAGATGGGGACGTTTGCAAGACAACAACCATCTGCACGAACAGTTCGACGACGTTTGCAGCAACATGGACGATCAGCTCGGAGACCATGGCTGCGGTTACCCTTGACGCTGCATCACAGACAGGAGCGCCCGCGATGGTGTACTCAGCGACGAACCTGGGTGCACGAATGGCAAAACGTCATTTTTTCGGATGAATCCAGGCTCTGTTTACAGCATCATGATTGTCGCATCCGTGTTTGGCGACATCGCTGTGAACGCACATTGGAAGCGTGTATTCGTCATCGCCACACTGGCGTGTCACCCGGCGTGATGGTATGGGGTGCCATTGGTTACACGTCTCGGTCATCTCTTGTTCATATTGACGGCACTTTGAACAGTGGGCGTTACATTTCAGATGTGTTACGACCCGTGGCTCTACCCTTCATTCGATCCCTGCGAAACCCTACATTTCAGCAGGATAATGTACGATCGCATGTTGCAGGTCCTGTACGGGCCTTTCTGGATATAGAAAGTGTTCGACTGCTGCCCTGGCCAGCACATTCTCCAGATCTCTCACCAATTGAAAATGTCTGGTCAATGGTGGCCGAGCAACTGACTCGTCACAATACCGCAGTCACTACTCTTTGATGAACTGTGGATCGTGTTGAAGCTGCATGGGCAGCTGTACCTGTACACGCCATCCAAGCTCTTTTTGACTCAATGCCCAGGCATATCAAGGCCGTTATTACGGCGAGAGGTGGTTGTTCTGGGTACTGATTTCTCAGGATCTATGCACCCAAATTGCGTGAAAATGTAATCACATCTCAGTTCTAGTATAATATATTTGTCCAATGAATACCCGTTTATCATCTTCTTGGTGTAGCAATTTTAATGGCCAGTAGTATATTATGACTTTTGAACGCTATTAAGGTAAATACAATGTTTGTTCTCCATCAAAATCTTTCATTTGCTAATTGTGCCTATCAGCAGTTAGTGCCTTCAATAGTTAGAATCTTTTATTTAGGTGACAGTATTGGCGCTCACTGTATTGCAGTAGTTCGAGTAACGAAGATTTTTGTGGGGTAAGTGATTCATGAAAGGTATAAGTTATTGTTAGTCAGGGCCATTCTTTTGTAGGGATTATTGAAAGTCAGATTGCTTTGCGCTAAAATATTGTGTGTCATTTTAGTGATGATCAGAATAAGTAAAGAGAAAACTGTCTGAGTACGTTGAGTTTTGCTCAGCTGTTTGAAAATCAAATAACGTAAGAATTTTTCCAGCACTGTCATTCTTTACATTCAAAGGAGAAGTTTCAGATGCTTCGCTTCTTTAAAACGCTTGCCTTAACCGCCTCGGCCACCTGGACACGCTTCCTATCCAACCCAAATTCTCATTTTGTCACATGGAAGTTGCGCCGCCATCCATTAGCTCCACTGATCATAGCATTCATTAAGTCCCGCAGGAGGTTGGCAGGTATGTTGCATCTGCACTGAAAGTACCTTATACGTACAGTAAGGTGAGAAAAGTCATGGGATAACAATACGCACATGTACAGATAGTGGTAGTAATCGCGTGCACAAGGTACAAAACGGCAATGCATTGGCGGAGCAGTCATTTTTTACTCAGATGATTCATGTGAAAACGTTTTCGCCGTGATTATGACCGCAAGACGGGAATTAACAAACTCTGAACGCGAAATGGTCGTTGAAGCTAGGCGCGTGGGACATTCCATTTCTGAAATCGCTGGAAATTCAGTATTCCGAGATCCACAGTATCGAGACTGTGCTGAGAACACCAAGTTTCAGGCATTCCCTCTCATCACGGGAAATGCGATGGCCGACGGCCTTCACTCAAAGACCGAGAGCAGCGGCGTTTGCTCAGAGTAGTCAATGCTAACTAACAAGCAACACTGCGTGAACTTACAGGAGAAATATTAATGTGGGATATACGATGAATGTATCCGTTAAGACAGTGGGGCGAAGTTTGACATTAATGGGCAATGGAATCACACGAGCGACACGACTGCATTTGCTAACAGCACTATATCGCCTGCAGCGCCTCTGCTGTGCTCATGACCTTATCGTTTGGCACCTAGACGACGACAGAGAAACAATGGCCTTGTCAGACGAGTCCCGATTTCAGTTGGTAAGAGCTGATGGCAGGGTTCGTGGGGCAAACCCCACGAAGCCACGGTCTCAAGTTGTTGACACGGCACTGTGAAAACGAGTGATGGCTCTAGATACCGGCTCCCAGGTTGATGCCATATTTCTCGACTTTCGAAAGGCGTTCGACAGTTCCGCACTGTCGCTTGCTCCAAAAAGTGCGCGCTTACGGTCTATCCGATGACATATGCGGTTGGATAGAAAGACAGACAGAGAGCAGTATGTCGTCCTGAACGGGGTGACTAAGACAGAGACAATCGTAACTTCAGTTGTGCCCAGGGCAGCGTAATAGGTCCGCTGCTTTTTACGATTTACGTAAACGATCCGGTTGATGGTATTGACAGCGGAATTAGACTGTTTGCCGATGATGCTGTAGTCAGCAGGAAAGTAGTATCACACGAAAATTGTGAACAAATCAATGAGGATTTGCAGAAAATAAATGCGTGGTGTAATGTCTGGCAGTGATCTCTCAATATTAGTAAGTGTAACCTACTGCGTATAACAAGGCGAAAATCCCGATTAATGTACGAGTACAAAGTAAATGCCCAGTCTTTGGAAGCGGTAACATCCGTCAAGTATTTGGGTGTGACTATTCGAAATGGCCTTAAATGGAATGATCAGATTACACAAGTAACGAGCAAGGCGAACTCTAGATTGCGGTTTATTGGTAGAATCCTGAAGCGATGCAGTCCTTCAGCAAAGGAAATAGCTTACAATACGTTAGTTCGTCCAGTCTTAGAGTATTGTTCGTCTGTATGGGACCCTTACCAGTTGGACCTGATGCGGGAGATTGAGGAGGTCCAAAGAAGAGCGGCAAGATTCGTAACTAGTACATTTATCCATCGCGAGAGAGTTACAAAGCTCATAGAAAGTTAGGTGGGACACACTTGCAGATAGACGGCGCGCTAAACGGAAGGGGCTGCTCACTAAATTCCGAAATCCTCTCTTTGCCGAGGGTGTAGAGCATATATTATTACCATTAATTTTCAAATCGCGCAATGATCAGCATTCGAAGATAAGGGAAATTAGAGCTCGTACTGAGGCGTTCAGACAGTCGTTTTTCCCTAGCGCGATCCGCTAGTGGAACAGAGGGGGGAGGGGGGGGGGGGGGGGAACTATGCCTTCGGCGTGAATTGTGCCCTCCGCCACACACCGCTTGGTGGCTGGCGGAGTATATATGTAGATGTAGAATCGTGTGGGCTATGTTTACATGGGATGGACTGTGTCTAACTGAATCAGTCATTGGCTGGAAATGGTTATATTGAGCTACCTGGGAGGCCATTTACAGGCATTAATTGACTTCAAGTCGCAGACATCACCGGGCGACAATTGTTTGCAACTGGTCTGAACTACGCAAAAACAGACATAATGTCTTATGGGATAACAGCAATCAGTGATTTTATAATGTTACTTAAAATCCGTCTTGATTGCAAATTTTTTTATATTATCCTTATGACCGGTTTCGGTTCATTCAGAACCATCTTCAGATCTGATATTTCAGTTACAAGAGTAACCCGTCCAAATCCAGCAACTTTCACATGCTACGTCACATTTTATGGACGGGTTACTCCTGTATCTGAAATATCAGATCTGAAGATGGTTCTGAATGAACCGAAACCGGTCATATGAATAATATAAAAAAATTTGCAATCAAGACGGGTTTGAACTACAGTATGTACAATTCGAGCGAACGATTTGGCCACCCAGATCGGCCGACATGCTCCCGTCAAACAATTGTAGGATATAATCGAGGGGTCAATTCGTGCACAAAATACTGCACCGGCAACATTTTCGCAATTATGGACGGTTGTAGAGGCAGTATTGCTCAGTATTTCCGTAGATGACATTCAACGGCTTGTTGAGTCCATGCCACATCGAGTTGCTGCACTAAAGGACGCCAGACACGGTATTAGGAGGTATCCCATGATTTTTATCAACTCGGTGTATACTGACAGGTGGTGTCTGTTTTGTCGGACGTGTAGGACAGAACAGTCATCACTGGTGGTGCAGCGGCCATAAAGGAACTATATTACGAGAAATCAGGACCTCAGCCACCTATAGTAACTGAAATAAATCGGTGGTTCAGGTTGAAAACTTGTACTCGACGTGGACTCTAACCCGAATGCTCTGCTTCGGCCATCCGAACACGCTTCCGGTTCAACCCAAATTCTCAGCCTGTCACACTCAGTTAGCGCCCCATCTATTAGCCCCACTGCTCGTACCACTCGCTAAGGCCCGCATGTGTTCGGAAGAAGTGGTGCACCCGCATTGAATGTACCTAGAGTAGTCCTCGCTCTTAGAGAGCCTGTCTAGAGACACCGGCCAGGGCCAAAACTCGGATGGCCGCCGTGTTTTATTACAGACTGGACACAAGATGTACAATTAGGCAGTCTAGCAAAGTCAAAAGCAGGAAATAACAAGTACAGACAACAACAAGCACACTGAAGAGGCAAAACACGCTGCCCACCTGCTTAATAGCATGTCAGTCCACTTTTGCAACACAGTGATTCTGCTTAGCAGGGACTCGAGAAATACTTGATAGGTTTCCGGGTACGTGTCTCCAAATGTCTGTGCATAAGTCACGCAATTCCCGCAAGTTACGGGCTGGTGGTTTGTAAACTATCGCCCGATGGCGTCCCATTCGTGTTCCATTTGATTCTGATCAGCGGAAATTGGTCGCCAAGACATCAGTGTGCGTTCAACGTCACGCTCCTCTGCCGGGGACTGGCTGTTTGTGTTGTCCTCACCATTTCATCATCATCATCATCGCCATTTCTGACTGTGGCTAGATTGGACTGTGTAGATAAAAAGTGGACTGTGTAAAAATTGGGACTTTGTACGGGCGCTGATGACCGCGCAGTTGAGCACCCTGCAAAACCAAACATCATCATCATCATCATCACCGTCACACTCCTCAAGCTACTGTAATACGATGATGGTCTCGTGAGTAGGGATGGGGAAAAACGACCGGTTAAACCGACACCGGTATCTTGGTTCCGAATAACCGGTATATTTCGCTATTTGTTTGGTTGCGGTTATAAAAGTTATTTTTTTAGTTTTTGCCCATAACCGAATAAAAAGCGGAAATATCAATTAGCCACTGCAGTAGTGCAAAAATTTTTCGTTTCTAAATAAACTTTTTTAAAAAAGAAGTTATTTTTATACGTAAAATTGTGTTATTACAGAAAATGTGAAAACCGGTTGGTGCTCGTTTAATAACAATGCCGACACAAACGAACAACGAATGCATGGCATAAGAACTGGTGCAGCGTTTCTGAGACAATGCCCCTGTTGCCGTGTGTCGTGGCTTAAGGTACGTGTGTGCGTGCAGTGTGCAAGAGTCGCCCCCACCTGGTTTATGCGGTAGTTCCTCGCTGTCGCCATCGGACATCCGTTGTACTGCAGACTGACACCAATGGTTCTGAGCACCATGGGACTTAACATCTGTGGTCATCAGTCCCCTAGAACTTAGAACTACTTACACCTAACTAACCAAAGGACACCACACACATCCATTCCCGAGGCAGGATTCGAACCTGCGACCGTAGCGGTCACGCGGTTCCAGGCTGAAGCGCCTAGAACCACACGGCCACATCGGCCGGCCTGACACCAATGCTAGTCTGTAAATATTCCTACGAAGTGACGTAACAATGAAATGCAATGCTTCATTTGCTTTAGATGATTAAAGATCTGACTTCCATTTCTGCGAAATAGTAAAAGAGGAAGTAAAATTATTCATCCATAATGGAGAATGAAAATCGAAAGTAGCTGATCTGCTGCCAGTGTCTACGTAATATGTCTTTTTCTGTGATTGAAATCATGAAAACTGCGACAGTTTACTTATTTTTTTATGCTTAGCACAACGCGTTTCGAGAATTTGTTCTCATTTTTAAGTGCATTTGTGAATTTGTTTACACGAATTTGTTGGTGATGTTTGCATGTGTGATTTTCTGCCTCTCTTTCGTCTTCTCGAAGCTAGACTGTAATTGGAAAATCGTACAAAATTAATCAATGAGTGTTTTCAAACACTCATAGGATTTTAATAGGCTCTTGAGCGGGCCATTAGCGTATCTGCATGATGTTCTGCAAATACACCGAGGTTTTATCAACGTGTAGTTGGAAATCTCTGCCTCAAATACCACACATTATAAGCAAGAAACTTTTTCTGTGTTTACTTGCTCACACTGCACGTGGTCATCGACCAATTGCATTCACAATTCAACGAATCACAGTGCACTGTGTTTTGCAGAGCAAAAGATAAAAAAAAACAAATGCGAGCAGGGCTCGCGTTCCGAGGGTTCTGTTCAACCTTAAGTATGCAGGCGGAGCAGACATGGACGGGGGATGACCCTAGAGAAGATATAGGCTGCAAATGAGGAAATACGTTGAGATAAGCGACTTGACACAGGGCAGGTTATTACGAGGGCTATTCGGAAAGTAAGTTCCCATCGGTCAAGAAATGGAAACAACACATATGTTTTGGACGGTGCTTCTAGTACGCCCTTCGATCGAGTCGCTTCGTTCTTTCCACTTCTAAGAGCACGGTGAGCACGTAACAATGTCTAGAAAGTAGTGCCTCTCGCCAAGTACGAGGGCCTTGTGAGAGATTTCGCCTGATGTCATGCAGCCCACATAACATAAATATCATACAGTTCCTTCTTCGTGACAATTCTCGGCCGCACTCTGCAGGGGCAATGAAGATGCTCCTGCAACGTTTTCGATGGAAATGTTTAATCACCCAAAATATATGGCATAATTGGCTCCTGATGATTTTCATCTCTGCTCACATGAACCGCTGGCTATGAAGACAAAATTTTAGCACAGACAACGAGCTGTAGATCAGCGTAGAAAATTGGTGGAAGGCACAGGCGGCTGGCTTCTATGACGAGGATATTGCAAAGTTGTTACAACGCTGCGACAATGTCTATTTCGGAGCAGTTACTACGTAGAGAAGTGGATGGAAGATACAGCTACTGTTGCAAATAAAACATTATTGGTTGTATTTTAAACACGGCTGCACAACAGCAACGGTTCCACGTAATAAAATTATAAACAGTCGACCAGTTGCAATGGATAAAGAATTCTTTACCTAGGTTTCGACAAATGTAAATTTGTCTTCTTCAGAAGGTGGCAATTTTACGTCAGTAAGGACTAATGTACCATCGCCGTTTTTACAATGTAAAATTGCCACCTTCTGAAGAAGACAAATTTATATTTGTCGAAACCTAGGTAAAGAATTCTTTATCCATTGCAACTGGTCGGCTGTTTATAATTTTATTATTGGTTGTAACAGGCGAAACTGATCAAATGTTCACGTTCTACTGTCATGAGCATCTACGGAAAGAGGTAGAAGTACAGTGAAACTCACTATTTTGTTTTAAATGAACACACCGGCATTTGCCTGTATTGTAGTTTATTTAATTACGACCCAGGTTTCGACCTTTTATGACATTTTCAAGTGACTGAGTCTGTATCGCTAAATATATTGCAAGACATCAAGCTCAAAATTTGCCATAAATTAAGAAAAATATTTTTATTTTATGGTCAAGTTTGAGCTTGATGTCCTGCAATATATGTTAATGACATAGACTCAGTCACTTGAAAATGGCATAAAAGGCCGAAACCTTGGGTCGTAATTAAATAAACAAGAATGCAGTCGGTGTGTTCATTTAAAAATTGTGGTATGACTGTGCTCAGGAACATCAAAAACCACCACTAGGTGCTAAATAGTAGATCGTCCACGAGTCTTTACAGAACGTGGGATTCGGAGTCTCGTCTACCCGTTAAAGTAGGACAAATGGTGATCTGTGGCATCTCTGCCAAAAGAGCACAGTGCTGGTGCATGCACAAGTGTCTCGGAGCAGACCGTCCATAGTACATTGTTGAACATGGAGCTTCGCAGCAGACCACCCCTACCTGTCCACATGTTGATCCAACGACATCGTCAATTATGATTGCAGCGGGCAAGGAACCATCGTTATTCGATCGTCGATCAATGGAAACGAGTCGGTTTTTCGAGTGAATCAAATTTTTGCTACACTAGCTCGATGGTCAACTCCACAAACGCCATCACCGAGCAGAAAAGTGGCTCGAAAGGTGCAGTGCGCCATGGACGCAGGCTGGTGGGGGCAGTGTTATGCTATGGGAGACGTTCCCTAGCGCTTGCTTTTAAGAAACGCACACAGCTGCGAACCACTTTCTTTCCTTCATGCTTGATGTCTCCCCCGATGGCAATGCCATCTCTCAGAGCCAGGATCGTGCTACAGTGCTTTGAGGAGCATTATAATGAATTCATGTTGATGTATCCGCTACCAAATTCGTCTTATAAATCCTATGGAATTTATCATCGTCATCATCACGTACGCATATCAACAGCCCATTATTTACGGGAATTACATGACCTGTGCATAGATATCTAATGCCACATACGTTCACAAACATACCAATATATTGTCGGATCTCTAGTACGCAATATCAGTGATGTATTTCGTTCCAAAGACGAACAAACAAGCTATTAAGAGGTGGTCATAATGTTTTGGCTCATCAGTGTATATAGACTGTTCATCTATAGGTTTTGATGAGTGAGTTTGCGAGTCTCAAAATATGTGACATAAATGGGCGTATGGTTTGACTGTATTTATTTATTGTTAGATTAAATTCCTTACAGCGCCAAGGGACCGTAGACATTAATACCTCACATAGATTTCAAGTTGGTAGCTCAGCGTGAACTTACAGGAGAAATGAATGTGGGATGTTTCCTTTAGACGGTGGATTTGGCGTTAATGGGGTATGGCAACAGACGACCGACGCGAGTGGCTCTGCGAACAGCATGACACGGCGTCCAGCGGCTCTCCTGGGTTCGTGACCATATCACTTGGACCCTAGACGACTGAATAAACGTGGCCTGGCCAGATGAGTCGCGATTTCAGTTGCTAAGACCTCATGTAGGGATCGAGTGTGACCAGACCTCATGAAGTCATGGGCCCAAGATATCAACATGGCACTGGACAACCTGGTGATGACTCTATAATGGTGCGGACTGTGTTTACTTGGAATGGACTGTGTCCTCTGATTCAACTGAACCGATCACTGACTGGAAATGGTTATGTTCGGCTACTTGGAGACCTTTTTATCCATTCATGGACTTTGTGTTCCCAAACAACGAAGGAATTTTCATGGACGGCAGTGCGCCTTGTCAGAACATTCTGGACAATGCAAGCGAATGTCTTGGTCACCCAAATCGCTTGACATGAATCCCATTCACCGTTTACGGGACATAATCGAGAATTCAGTTCGTGAACGATATCCTGCACCAGTAACGCTTTTGCTGCTATGGACGGCTCTAGAGGCAGTAAGGCCCAATATTTCTGCAGGTGACTTCCATGGACTTGTTGATTCCGTGCCACGTCGATCTGCTTTACGGCACCTGGCAAAAGGTCCTACATGATATAGGGATGTGTCCCATGACTTTTGTCACCTCAGAGTATTGCTCAATGAGTGGCTTCTGCTGTGACGGCATACCTAAAGAAACTGACTCTTGGAAATGAGGCTATAGTCGAGGCTAGAAGATGTTAAACGTATCAGTGTGATTTCTCTTGGGTGATTTAATGTCCGTCGTGCTTTGTAACAAACAGCGGAACTTTCTTTACCTCGTGTAGCTTGAGCAACAGTACAGCGTTTCGTTTAGGTGGCTTAGCATTCCTGTGTCGGTGCGGAGGATTAGCTCATTGCTGTCCCCCTACTGGGCTGTGGCAGCACCGCAACCCTCAGCATAGCGGCTCAGCGGCTGCGTCTTCCTTGGTCGTTACGCCGCTGCTGACATTTGTCAGCTTCCGGGCGCTCCGGCGTCACACTCCTTCGGCTCACGTAATCTTCAACAGGGTTCCACTGCGTTTGTCCCTCTTCGCCGACGCGCTCGAGGCAGTCAGTCGGACAGAGCCTGTTGACACTTGCCATTTAGAGAAGCCACTGCCGGGGGCACGCAAACGGCGCAGCCTTCGGCGGAGTCTCGCGTGGGCGCAGTGCTAAACTACTCACACTCACACGCTGCTATTTGCGGAAAGTGCAATACGGATCTTACAGCATTCCCAAACGCGATTACACGGTGTCCGTAAAAGAATGTACAATTTTCAACGTCGTATTACAACAGTTTATTTACAACAAATCACACATCAAACTGAAAGTAAATCAGAATACACATACAACCTAAAATCCAATTGTTCCCACAGTTTGGTTAACAAGTCCAGAGTAACGGAAGCAATAGCCTCTTGAATTCTGTGTCTCAGCTCTGGCAGATCATTAGGTAGTGGTAAAAAGTACATATACGACCCTTTATAAAGCCAAAAAAAGAGAGAAAAAGCGCATGGCATGTCAAGTGTGTGGTGTCGACCAGAGATCGCGGTGCCACAACTGAGTTGTTAACGTGAATCGATACTGCAGACATTAGCGAGACATCGCTGCAGTCTGCAACAACCAAGGCGAGGCGCTCCAGAAGACACGTCATCTCTCCCAGCACAGCAGCGCCCTCGCAGCAGAGACTAATATTATTATTTCTCCATGCTCGTTGTCAAATATGTGGAGTCTAGGAAGCCTACATCATCGGTTTCTTAGACAAACAATTCAAACGAATCGTGTTAATGAGTTTTACTACAAAAAAGAAAAGATCCAATACTCAACTTTGTCAATTACACACACGTGTTGCAAGCAAAGGGAGGCATGCAAAATAAGCAATCTTCCCCAGTATAAACAATCACAAGACCGTGGTAGAGTGTACAAGCGAAGTAACTATCATTGACACTTGTATTCAAGCCGTTCGTCTTGAAGCTATTACTCAACTGGGCCGCGACCATTCGGGCGCGGCGCTTATCCTCTTGTCCTAGGGACCGCTGCTGTCGCGTCGTCATCCTGAGGAAGTTCAAATGGCTCTAAGCACTATGGGACTTAACATCTGAGGTAATCAGTCCCCTAGACTTAGAACTACACTACTGGCCATTAAAACTCCTACACCTCGAAGACGACGCGAAATTTAACCGACAGGAAGAAGATGATGTGACATGCAAATGATTAGCTTTTCAGAGCATTCACACGAATTTGGCGACGGTGGCGACACCTACAACGTGCTGACATGAGGAAAGTTTCCAACCGATTTCTCATACACAAACAGCAGTTGACCGGCGTTGCCTGGTGAAACGTTTTTGTGATGGCTCGTGTAAGGAGGAGAAATGCGTACCATCCATCACGTTTCCGACTTTGATAAAGGTCGGATTGTAGCCTATCGCGATTGCGGTTTATCGTATCACGACATTGGTGCTCGCGTTGGTCGAGATCCAATGACTGTTAGCAGAATATGGAATCGGTGGGTTCAGGAGGGTAATACGGAACGCCGTGCTGAATCCCAATGGCCACGTATCACTAGCAGTCGAGATGACAGGCATCTTATCCGCATGGTTGTAACGGATTGTGCAGCCACGTCTCGATCGTTGAGTCAACAGATGGGGACGTTTGCAAGACAACAACCATCTGCACGAACAGTTCGACAACGTTTGCAGTAGCATGGACTATCAGCTCGGAGTTCTTGGCTGCGGTTACCCTTGACGCTGCATAAGAGACAGGAGCGCCTGCGATGTTATACTCAACGACGAACCTGGGTGCACGAATGGCAAAACGTCATTTTTTTCGGATGAATCCAGGCTCTGTTTACAGCATCATGATGGTCGCATCCGTGTTTGGTAACATCGCGGTGAACACACATTGGAAGTGTATATTCGTCATCGCCATACTGGCGTATCACCCGGCGTGATGGTATGGGGTGCCATTGGTTACACGTCTCGGTCACCTCTTGTTCGCATTCACGGCACTTTGAACAGTGGACGTTAAATTTCAGATGTTTTACGACCCGTGGCTCTACCCTTCATTCGATCCCTGCGAAAACCTACATTTTAGCAGGATAATGCACGACCGCATGTTGTAGGTCCTGTATGGGCCTTTCTGGAAACAGAAAATGTTCGACTGCCGCCCTGGCCAGCACATTCTCCAGATCTCTCACCAACTGAAAACGTCAGGTCAATGGTGGCCGAGCAACTGGCTCGTCACAACATACCAGTCACTACTATTGATGAACTGTGGTATCGTGTTGAAGCTACATGGGCAGCTGTACCTGTACACGCCATCCAAGCTCTGTTTGACTCAATGCTCAGGCGTATCAAGACCGTTATTACGGCCAAAGGTGGTTGTTCTGGGAACTGATTTCTCAGGATCTATGCGCCCAGATTGCGTGAAAATGTAATCACATCTCAGTTCTAGTATAATATATTTGTTCAATGAATTTCTTCTTGGTGTACCAATTTTAATGGCCAGTAGTGTACTGAAACCTAACTAACCTGAGGACATCACACACACCCACGCCCGAGGCAGGATTCGAACCTGCGACCGTAGCAGCAGCGCGGTTCTGGGCTGAAGCGCCTAGAAGCGCTCGGCCATAGCGTCCTGGAGGAGGATCGATCAGCGTGCTATTGGCTGACGTCTTCTCACAGCCATCTCTTCTCTGTCATTCCAGACTGGCGTGCCGACGGCTGACTTCACGCCGTAACACTCCTCCGCCCCCCGCCCCCCAAAGCGACGGACCGTCGCCGTATGTGGAGCGCGACAACGATGGTGGAAGCAGGAGCGTGGACGCGCTGATGGATCGGAAGCTGTGGCCGCAGGGGACGTCAGTGTTCCGGTCGTACCCCGCCATTCAGCCTTCGCTCTGGTGGAAACGTGCCCCGGAAAACGCCCAGAAGGGTACGCGTCCACCTCCTGACCACCTCCTGACCACCTCCTGACGCTATACTATGGTGTAGAGGGCGTCGACTGCTGCGGTGTGGGCAGGTCCAGCTCCATCGGAAGGACGAGAGGAGGCGGAGGAGGCGAAGGCTCCGTCTCCATGGGCTCGTCCCGAGGTGTCGTGATGACACCTGGCGGCTATTATGGCCGCGCTGTCCCCGGGATCCGTGAATCTGAGGGAAGAGATACAGAAGGATCACCGTGCACATGACAGTGGCGAATGTGGTTGTGATGTCGGCGCTGCAATCCGTCTGGGCCTGAAATGAGATAAATGCATGCGCCAAGTCGACGGACGATGTCGCCTCGCGCCCACGGTCTGATGCCGCTATAAACGCTGAAAAACACATCATGCAGCGCGAACGATACTTGCGGCCTTCCTCTGGCACCGGATGCTGAGGAGGGTGGAGCAGTTGGAGCAATGTGCGATGGCGGCGGCCGTTGAGCAATTCCACTGGCGATGCTTCATCTTGTGGATGCAAACGATAGGAGGCGAGAAGCGGTTGCAGTCGTTGATCTCTGGTGTGTGCGGTGCGAGGGTTGGTCATTTGCTGCTTGAAGGTTCTGACAAAACGTTCCGCTTAGCCGTTTGACTACGGATGGAACAGAGCACTAGTTAGATGCTGTATTCCAATGTTTCAAATTCATTTTATGTGAACTGAGGGCTGTTGTCCGACACTTTGACTTCAGGCAAACCTTCGAGACAAAAAATAGAGGGCAACGCCTGAATTATGCTACGTGACGTTGTCGAATTCATTGGCACAGCAAAAGGAAACTTGCTATAAGAGTCTACCACAACAACCGAGTGTTCCAAAACGAGTCCGCAACGTCTGTGTGCACACGTTGCCATGGTGACTGCGACTTAAGCGCACATGCGTGACACTGTGACCTCATCTGTTCTATTTGGGCGTCCATATCCTGCCAAGTACAGTGTCGACGCTCTAACTGTTTCGCACAAACAAACCCCCAGTGTCCTCGGTGAAGTAACTGCAACACTTTTTTTTGCAAAGCTTTAGGGATCAACACATGTGACTGTCCACTGTCATTTTGAACAAGAATCACACCTTTCTGTACTGTGAGGCTATGCTGATGTGCGAAGTATCCGTGCACTACAGAGTTCCGTATGCTATGCATTGAGCGAGGCCAATATGTGTGAATGCACTTTAGCAAAATGTTCAAATCTGAATCAGCTTCCGTTGCCTGCGCAATTTTCCTATAGTTCAGAGGATAGGATTGAAGCAATTCAGAATCCGGAGCATCGATGTGACAACAAGATGCAGCAGAAGCGTCGAAGTCCGTATCAGGGCCAAGACGTGAAAGTGCGTCCTCATTACCATGTTTAGCCGTCGGACGATACATAATCTCGTACTGATATTGAGACAACAACAACAACGCCCATTTTTGCAATTTTTGGACAGTTCGTATAGTAACCGGCTTCATCGGATGAAACGAAGGCTGCAATGCCTTGTGATGCAGCAGAATTTTCTGCTATAGAGATAGTGGTGGAATTTGGTGACACCATATACAATAGCCAGTGCATCTTTCACTGAGTTTTGGACAACAATTTTGATGCGAAAGCAGTAGGCCTGTCTTTACCACCAAATCTGTGCGATAGCACTAGACCGACTCCGTGAGAGGAAGCGTCAACTTGCAACACAACTGGCTTCTCAGGCTCAAAGTGACTCAAGCATCGATCACTGAGCAATGCATCTGTAAGTTTTTGAAAAGGTACTTGGCACTCATCCGTCCAAACAAAGGTGACGTTCTTGTGACGCAAGCGATGCAGCGGAGCTGCGATTTGTGCACCACTCGGTATGAACCGAATAAAATAGTTCATTTTCCCTAAGACTGACTGCAATTCTGCGACATTGCGAGGAACTGGCAGGTCTCGTATGGCTAACAAATGTGAATAAAGAGGATGTACGCCTTGACTGTTTATGACATGACCAAGATACTGCAACTCAGGTTTAAAAAAATCTCACTTGTCCAGTCTACAGTTTAGTCCTGCATCAGATAACATACGAAACAAAGCACTCAAATTTTCAATGTGTTCTTCAGGTGTGCGAGCCACTACGACAATATCGTCCAAACAGTTTGAACAGTTTGGTACTTGAACAGTCAGCTGTTCCAAATACCGTTGGAAAATGGCGGGTGCAGAAGCACTGCCAAAAGGCAAACGCCAATATTTAAACAGGCGCAAATAAGTGTTCTCAATACACACAGTTTGAGATTCTTCATTTAGTGGTATTTGAAGATATGCGTCGCGCAAATTGTTTTCGAAAAGTAGCGACCAGCGCCTAATCTGTCCATGATATCCACTGGGCGTGGCAATGGATAAGTATCAATCACAGTTTTTGGGTTGACTGTAGACTTAAAGTCAACACAGAGGCGGATGCGACCTGACGGTTTGGGGAGCAGAACCATGGACTGCCCACTGACTAGCTTGTAAGGGCGCAACAGCTCTGCTGTTTTGCAATTCTTTAAGTTCAGCAGCGACTCTGTCCCGTAATGCAATGGGAACAGCATTGGCCCGGCAAAATTTCGGCTGAGCGTTGTCTTTCATAGTGATTGTGCAACAAAATTATTAGCCTTGCCTAAACCTTCAGAAAAGAGTCCAGGAATTCTTTTAGCAAGCTAACTACACCACTGTCTTTGGCATTGAATGCAGTCACTGGCAACACATTGCCCTGAATTTGAAAGCCAAAGAAATCAAGCGAATCAAGGCTAAATATGTTTTCACAATCACTTGATTGTAGCACAGTGAAAGTCACAGTTCGCGTATGTGTACGACAGATGGCAGGCAAAGTACATTTTCCGAGAACGGGAATGTCTTGTCCATTATAAGCCATCAGGTGTGTGCTACTTTTACACAGGCGTGAGGAGCCTAACAGTTCATGTGCGTTACGATTCAGCAATGCAATAGAGACACCCGTGTCCAACAGAAATTTCACTAATTTGCAAATGAACTAAAAGTTTGTTGGACTGATGTAGCACTGAATAAACTGCTTGATTGCTAGTTTTGCTAATGCCTTCAGCAGGCTTTGAATACACTGCATTGATTACACGAGCCTTGTGACAAGATTTTTGTAAGTGGGCAGAATTCTTATGTTTGTTCCGTTGCAAACATATGGATTGTACGTGATCTTTCTTGCCACAAGTGTAACACTGTGCTTCTCTGGATGGGCAATCTTGGCGTTTGTGCCATGAATAGCACCGACGACATGACTTAATTCTGTTGGCCTGTTTAGAGAACTGTTTTTCTCGCGGCATGGTGAGCGCGAGTTGTTGCTGCCTAATGGGCTGGTCGTCAGCGAGGGACGACTCAATCCGACGAATTGGTGGATGCTCAAATGTGTCAACAGACACAGCACCTGCGTCATACTGATCTAGAATTTGCACTATGTGCTAAAATGATGGATCGGACTGGTTCAAAATCTTTTCTCTAAGTCTGAGGTCAGTTACATTGTACCCGATCCCATCATGCAACATAACATCTGAATATAAAACACCACAAGCACATTTGAATTCGCATTTCCTCGTCATACCCTGCAAATCTGTTACCCAATCGCGATAAGTTTGCTCTGACATTTTCTTGCAACGAAAGATTTGATACCTAGCTGCCACAACATTCACTTGTTGGCCATAATAGTTAGTTAGAGAATCTACAACCTGATCATAGGAAAGTTCACTCAGAGGTGAAAAAATGTACTTCCTACCGTCGACAAAAAGTAACGTTGTTTCACAGTATCTGATACATTTCGAGCAATGATGGCTTCATACTGTTGCAACCACTCGAGCCATTTATGTTCTTTTTCATGAAACTGGCGAAATGGCGGTATGGCACTCGGAGCTACAGTTGTTATGTTTTGCGCTGTATTTGTGGCTTGATTGGAGAGAAGCTGCTGTACAGTGTTTAGTAGCGTGGCAATCTGCTGCGTCTGGAACTGAAACATCTGTGTTAGCTGTGTCGCTTCTATTGCTTGCAGCTGAGGTGCTGAGCAGGGGGTGGAAGAGGGGAATTTCTCATTTTGGAATAGGCAAAGGCAATAAACAGATAATACAAGCAATAAAAATAAGCATGCAAGCAAAGAAAATTTCTGCAGCGCCCACTTGAAAACACTGAATAGAAAAAACACTATGAGAGACACTATTAAAACTTGTAAACGCACCCCTGAGAAGAAAAGACAGGGTAGTTTTAGGCGCCAGAAAACACAAAAGCCCACGACTGTGGCAGCCAGGCTCTGGTTTGTCGCGTTGGTGTTCGTTCACCTTCTCACCCCCAAATATTACGTCTCCATGCTCGTCGTCAAATACGTGGAGTCTAGGAAGCCTGCCTTATCGGTTCGCTAGACAAACGATTCAAACAAATCCTATTAATGAGTTTTATTACAAGAAAGGAAATATCCAATAGTTAAATTTGTCAATTGCATACGTGTCACAAGCAAAGAGCGACATACAAAATAAGCAATCGTCTTCAGTATAAACAATCACAAGATTGTGATATATATAGAGTGTACAAGCGAAGTAACTATCGTTGACGCTCGTCTTGAAGCAGCTATTCAACTGGGCCGCGACCATTCGAGCGCGGCACTTATGACCTCTTATCCCAGGGGCCGCTGCTGTCGCGTTGTCGTCCTGGAAAGGGATCGGTTGGTTGTTTGGGGAAGGAGACCAGACAGCGTGGTCATCGGTCTCATCGGATTAGGGAAGGATGGGGAAGGAAGTCGGCCGTGCCCTTTCAGAGGAACCATCCCGGCATTTGCCTGGAGTGATTTAGGGAAATCACGGAAAACCTAAATCAGGATGGCCGGACGTGGGATTGAACCGTCGTCCTCCCGAACGCGAGTGCAGTGTGTAACCACTGCGCCACCTCGCTCGGAAAGGGATCGGTGACCATGCTATTGACTGACGTCTTCTCACAGCCATCTCCATCGTTCCTGACTGGCGTTCCGGCGGTTGACTTTACGCCATAAGAAATATAGAATAGAGCATCGAGCATGCAAGAGCTCTGCCTCAGTTTGTGACCTCAAATGAAGGAGTCATCATATTGTAGGGTCAACGAGTTATTAACGATTCGGATGAACTCCTACTTTGATGAACATTGTACCTCAAGTGAATAGTTTGTTAATCTGTCCATCAAGTTAACTTTCATAGTCAATCACAATCGTAAATTATCAAGCAACCCTATGTGTGTAATAAGCTGAACTAATATTTCACAGTCCGTAGCTGGTGGTCGTGCGGTAGCGTTCTCGCTTCCCACGCCCGGGTTCCCGAGTTCGACTCCCGGCGGGGTTAGGGATTTTCTCTGCCTCGTGATGACTGGGTGTTGTGTGACGTCCTTAGGTTAGTTAGGTTTAAGTAGTCCTAGGTCCTAGGGGACTGATGACTATAGATGTCAAGTCCCATAGTGCTCAGAGCCATTGGAACCATTTTTTAAAATATTTCACATGTACCAGCTGTAATGGATATGAACGCATCAGGAAACATTTTCTTTAAACCTTCCACACCGTCGTCTTTGCTTTCCGAACAGACTTCTTAGAGCAATCAAAGTTATAACTGGACGAAAGTAGTTTCGTCTGGTCACAACAAGGTGAGCAAGGATGTAGGAATTTGCTATTACGACAACTTCAACGGACGGGTGTTTAGACGTCCATCACTCTCTCATAAACGGATATCAATAGGGGTGGGGGTGGGGGGTGGGAGGGGCCCCATCTTTTTGCTAAAGAAAACCATTCTTGCAACATAGCCAGGTAAGTCACCCCTGTTACGTTAGCTTCGGCGAGAATGAATGGCCCGTACAGTCGACATCGGCACTCAGTGCATAAAGCGCTTGAGTTTGGGAATCTGCTTGATATTGTACACGATGTTGTGTCCCCAGAGACGAACATTATGGGCATTTACCTTGCTACTTAGATGAAAATTTCCCTTATCACTGAACACCACATGATCAGGAAAGACACCTTCTCACCGCAACACTTCAGTTTGCAAAGTTATGACGTACACCATAGTCATCTGGCTTTAAAGCATGTACCAGCTGTAACAGGTATGAAAGCATGAGTAAACATTTTCTTAAAACCTTCCACGCCGTCGTCTTTGCCTTCCGAACAGTCTTCTTAGAAAAAGATACAGTCAAAATCCTCTTCGGACACTTTCGGTCGACACACGCTTTTCGCTTTACACACATATCTGCTTCTTTCGAATTGTCTGTACCATCGGCGGATGTTTTTGTCACACGGAGAATCATAATTAAACTTTAAACGAAACCCACTTTGAACGGAAATCACGATGCACTCTAAAAAGGTGACAGTACGAACTTCCCCTAACCAATTTCATTCATATGGAGGGGTGTATAGGGCACGACTAGGTCTATCAAGTATGTAAACGGAGAGACACAATTGTCAACCGTTTTTGAGAAAATCGAATTTGAAAACTATAGGCGTGCTTCTGCTGTAAGCTTTGAGAAGGCACCAGGTTTCACGGACTCCAAGCAGCGCTCCGCATGCGCGTTGTAGTTTACAGGTTAGCGCGCAGTGCTACGTTGCTATGTTCATTCCCTTTCTGATATACAGTGGCGTTATCTTACCGCCGTGCGACAGTAAAGATCACCTTTCAAGCGGAATACGCAGGACCTCGAGAGCACGAAGTAGAACAGTTCATCCATGACGAACTTCAACTCGCACCTCACGATGTTGTAGGGATTCAGTTCTCCATAGCGAGAGGCGCCATGAACATCAAACTGCGAACTTAAGAAATTCGCGCTGCTGTAGTACAACGTTTCGCCCAAGGACTGAAATTTAAACACCCTAATGACCAAGTCGGAGCTATTTCCGTTGATCACGCAGGTTTCGTTCTCAGCACCCTGCGTGTTTTCGAACTTCCTTTTGAAGTACCGCAAGACGACGTCGTATCTGCCTTTCGACCTTAAGGAAAGGTCGTCAGTCATGGTAGGCCTTCGAGACCTACGACGTTTTAAATGGCACACGTCAGATCAGATTTGAACAGACAAAGCACGTAATGATTGACGACTTGCGGACGATCGTCATGTTCGATGGTCAGCCCCGAACTTGCGCGGGCTGTGGCTAGGAGCGCCACATCCGGTCGGGTTGCCTCAGCAGACGCATACTTAAGACACTGGAAGGATGTGCCGCACCACCTGTGACAACCACAGTGCTCCCTGTCACCTACACCTCTGTTGCCAAGATGTCGGCTGAATCGGGCCACATTCCTTACGATATGCCATTTTTGCCGGGCACTGACGAGGTGACGAGACATCAGATTCCCTTTCCATCACCTCCGGCGGAAACGACTTCCTCAGGCGCCGGCCAGAACCGAAGAAGCGATGTTACAGTGGCGATGGACATATACCTGGACGTCGCACCATCCTCCTCTTATCTTCCGGTTGGGGCGGCGTCAGATAACGGCCGTTTGCCATTCCGATACGGAACAACATATTCAGAAATAGAAATCACCAGGGAAGAACAAGAAACGTCATCGTACGCCGTCTGACGATTGTCTCCTCCGGATGGACGCACACGATGATGAAACGGCGTCGGCCGACACATCGATCTGTTGAACGTGCCTCCAAACTCAGCGGTTTGTCCTCCACAGCCTGTGGCGCCTTCCCCTCTGCCGCCTGCTCCCTCTGTTAACAAGCCGCCTCTGGAAAACGCCGACGTGCAATGACTACTCGATGATCCTACACCTGGACAATGCACCGATGCTGTTTCTGTTTCTTGGTCGGACGGCGTAGAGGAGGAATCGGAACGACTTATGAATTCTGTGGGTTAACGCGTTCCACTGGTTGTACCCCTCACCACCTCAACACGACGAACGCCGCAGCTTCGATCATCTTGTGCCTTCTGTCCAGGACAGATGCCACTGGTGGACCTGAATTCTCGACAGCAGAAGTGCCGGGACAGTCGCCTCGCCTAGCTAAAATTAACGTCGACACTATCCGTGCCCCGCATAAACTAGCCATGCTGCACTATGTACTTCGCGCGGCTGACATAGACGCGGCCCTTTTACACCAAGTGTAATGCATTTGGGGATATCCGTTTCGTCTCCCACTGGTCGGATTCCGGTAGCGGCATGGCAATCCCAATCCGTGAAGGATTTTGTGTCTAATATCTTCCGGATGAGAGGGGCATGGCTGCCACGCTTTTCGGCGTTTGCATTATTAGCGTCTACGCTCCTTCAGGATAAGGGAGGCGAAGAGAACTTTCTGTCTTCTTCACGGAGGCAGTCTTGCCTATTCTTGTGGGGCGGCGAGACACATTGGTGCTGGGTGGTGATTTTAATTCTGCCCTCCACCCCAAAGACCACCTGAGACGTCATTCGCCTTTCGCAGAGCTTGCCATGATTGTCGACCATCTCCATCTTTTGGACACGTGGGAATACGTTCATGGTGTCCGCTCCGGTTTCACGCACTACAACGCATATTCTTCCAGTCGCCTTGATCGCTCTTATATCTCGCGGAGGCCAATAGTAAGAACCCGACTGGTGAAGATTTGGCCTGCCTCTTTTTCGGACCATGTAGCGTATATGTACCTCGTCACCTCTGTTCGCCAGAGGGTGTGGCATGTAAGGGGTGTTTTGAAGATTAATGAGGATTTGCTGGAATCTCCCGACTGTCGGCAGCTTATTGAGGTGACATGGGATTCGTATCGCCGCCGCCATGGCGCTTACCGGTCTATGTTGTCGTGGTGGCTGTCCCGCTCAACAACAGTGCTTCGCTGGGCCATGATATCACATGGCAGACTCAGCATGTTGGAGGAGGCAGTCCTTGGGCTTTTATTACCGATTATTGAGGGACTGCTCTACGCTGCCATTTTCGCCTGAATGATCTACAATAGTGAACCGCACCAAAGCACATATTACAGCCCTCACGTGCCAACGATCTTGAAGGAACAGTGGCGCGAGTCTGCACTCGTGACCATGGTCTGGAAGCTCAGTCGATATATCACCTTCTAGGTGACAGGTGGTGACAACGCTGGGCCCTGATTCGTACCATCACTGATGATGAAGGCAGGAAACATGACTCCCAATGTGGCATTGGACTCTCCTTTCACGCCCATTATGCTAGGTTGCAAGCTTACGATCCTCATTCACCAGCTGTTATTGAACAGGTCTCCCGGCTTGCACTCGGCACGTTACCAGAGGACGTGGCAGTGGGATTGGAGACCCCAGTCATAGAAGACGAAGTCCTTGAAGCTATCCAAGCAGCTGGTAACAAGGCAGCTAGACTTGATGACATATCCCTCGAATTTCGTCGCACTTTCTGATATCTTTTAGCGGCCTCGTGGGCTCTTACCTGCAGAGAACTGGGCCCACGTGGTGAGGATCCCCGATATTTTTCTGGAGGACCTCTTTGCACCTATTCACAAACCCCACGGGGGTCTGCACGTTAGTGATTATTTTCTCTTGACCCTGATAAATAGCAACATGAAGGTCTTTACTTGTTTTTTGGCAGCGCGATTTACGGGGACGGCCTGCCATGTCATGTCTCATGATCAGCCGTTGGTAGACGGAGCGTACAACATTCGGACAGCTCTCTTCCACTTCAGGGATCTAACTGCCCTTACTCGAGCTCAACATCTGCCCGCAACTTTGGTCTTCTTAGACTTAATCCAGGCATTTGACTGAGTCAATCATTTTTTCTTGCGGCTGTCCTCCGTCATATGGGATACTCAGAAACTATAGTCGAGGTGATCATACGTCTCGTACGTGGAGCAACAACTCGAGTGCTGTAGAATGGTAGGCTTGCACCACTAATCCTGATCAGGCACTCAGTACGACAGGGGTGCCCCAGTCGGCGCTGCTGTACACATTTACTCTAGAACATTTGTTACATGGCCGACGACTATGATTGACGTGGATATCACTGAGTGGACAGCGATTTTGCTGCACCGCCTATGTGGATGATTCGGTCCTCTGCCTACGAAGTGCTGATGATACCTGGGCAGTGCTTGCGTGGGTAGCGACCTACAACAAAGCACTGGGCAGCTCCATTAACGTATGTAAATCACAAGCAATGTCTATCGATAGATGCCTTCGTGAGGGGGGTGTTGATCTGCTCAACGTGACTGATGCGTTACGTTGCCTTGGCATTGATTTTACGGCTGACCGGCGGTGCACTGCGGCCCTCAACTACAGATGACTGCTGCATTGGATCAGATTTGACTTCGTTGTGCATCGTCTCTGTTCCTTGACTTCCTGCAACACACGCGCTGTCAACACTCACATAGCATCGCTGATCCCTCAACTGGCTCAAACCTTTCTGGTCTCACACACCCTGGCTCGCCACATGTTAACTGCAATGAGTTCATTTGTTAGCCAGGGGATGATCTTCAAAGACCGTAATGTGTGCCTCACCCTACCCCAGGCTCGGGGGGTATGGGTTTTACCATTTTCTAGATAGAGCTCGGGCCCTTTGTGTCAGCTCACAGTCGACGATGTGGGGGCGTCCCCGACGTGCCTTGCCAGCTTACTGCTTGACGCATACGCCCCGACCTCGTTGATCCATCCGGATATCCCTGCATCGTTCTATCACATGGATTTTTTTTTTTTTTTGGAGGACAGCTATTTTTCTGCCTCTTTGGCACCTGTGCGCTTGTTGTCGACGAAGGCGGTCTACACTGAGATGCAACTGCCCCTCTCCCCCAGTGTGACAGAACAGAAGTACCTGCACTACAGGTGGCACAATGTATGGTGGGCAGTGAACGCCTCTTTTCTTGACACTAGTACACGCTCCGTCAAGGAGAAACAACCCAATCGTTCACCTTGCCGACTCTCCACGTTGCGTCATGTGCGAGGTGCTGGGCACAGACGATTATCGCTTCTTTTGTGGCCCAGCAGTAGAAGTCTGGCACTTGGCCCAGTGAATTCTGTCCTTCCTCACACGTGTCACTGCTGACCGAACTACACCGCATGCGATGTTGTTCCTGGATGTCGTGTACTGTCCACAGACAAAGACTCACTATGTGAATTGATTCCGTGGTCTTGCAGTTAGATATTTGTTTGCAGATGGCGAGAAGGCTGTTCTCGATTTCTGGACTCACGCGGACGAACGACATTGCACCATTGTCTGTAATCCGAAATAGATGCAATACTTTTCTAACTTGCTGTGGAGTGATTTCTATGACCCGCCTCACAGTTGGAATGTCCCTGCAATGAGAAGTTGATCAGATTTGATGCATTATTTTTGGATTTTTGATACTATGATACGTGCATGAATTCCTCCACGGCCACTACCGGATTCACGGACTTCACAGGTTATCTTAAAAAATTCTTCTCTCTTACATCCATTTGATACCCTCTGCTCCATTTCCTTTCCTCCTTTCTTAGATTAGATAAAACTATTGGGATAGGTGTAGTTACGGAAAAACGCCTGAAGTGACACAGATTTTTTTTTTTTTTTTTGTAATGGTCAGAGTGATTGTGGCAAACAGACCGTCTTTTGGGTTGCTTCCTTTATGATCAGGAAAGTGAGGGGGAAAAAGTGTTAAAGTGCCAGTCTACAAATCAAGAGATCCACGGGTGCGATCCCCGGCCAACCTACGAATTTTATGTAAAAAAAGCGCGTAAGCTCTTAATTACAAATGCGAGGGATCTCTGGTTCGAATCTAGCTGCTGGTAGCTTTTTTCATTTCCATGCAATTATAACAACAGATTTATTATAACAGTGAAAAGTACCAATATCTAATGGTACATTACTAGTTTCGTAATCTTTAAAATGTGAAAAGGAGAAAAAGTTTTTTTCTGAAAGAGATTGGAAATGAAAAAAATGATACACGAGAGCTTTCAATCAAATAAATATAGTCATTTTATTTATATTATTGTATTATATTTGTGGAAAGTATAATGTGTAACCTATGCAGCAGTCCAAAATCAGGATTACACTGATCGTAAGTATATGGAAAACAACAATTTTCGCGACATACAGTAGGTGTAAGGATCGTCGAATTTTTCATGTCACTGGCTTTTTTCAGTATGTCTATTGCAAAACAAACTTTGTTTACATTCGTAAACGTTTCTATGTCGTCACACAATGCGTTATGCGTATCACGGATAGCAAAGCATAGCACCGAATGTTGGTGCAGATAAGTCACAAAAAAAGGTAGTTCCGGCAGCGAAATTCGATCCAACAAAAATCTCGTGCTTATGAAACTAAGCGCTTATTCTCTAGGCTTAGGGCGCGTTGGTTATTAGCGATCATACAAAATATGTAAGCACGACTAAAATTTTCAAACTCGATTTTCTCGAAAACAGCTGAGAGTTGCGTCTTCTTCTTCACACATGTTGAAGTCCTAGTCGTGCAGACACACCTTGTCATCATCATCATCATCGTCATCATCATTTAAGACTGATAATGCCTTTCAGCGTTCAGTCTGGAGCATAGTCCCCCTTATAAAATTCCTCCATGATCCCCTATTCAGTGCTAACATTGGTGCCTTTCTGATGTTAAGCCTATTACTTCAAAATCATTCTTAACCGAATCCAGGTAGCTTCTCCTTGGTCTGCCCCGACTCCTCCTACCCTCTACTGCTGAACCCATGAGTCTCTTGGGTAATCTTGCTTCTCCCATGCATGTAACATGACCCCACCATCTACGCCTGTTCGCCCTGACTGCTACATCTATATTCATTCCCAGTTTTTCTTTGATTTCCTCATTGTGGACACCCTCCTGCCATTGTTCCCATCTACTAGTACCTGCAATCATCCTAGCTACTTTCATATCCTAACCTCAACCTTATTAATAAGGTAACCTGAATCCACCCAGCTTTCGCTCCCATACAACAAAGTTGGTCAAAAGATTGAGCGGTGCACAGATAACTTAGTCTTGGTACTGATTTCCTTCTTGCAGAAGAGAGTAGATCGTAGCTGAGCACTCACTGCATTATCTTTGCTACACCTCGCTTCCAGTTCTTTCACTATGTTGCCATCCTGTGAGAATATGCATCCTAAGTACTTCAAACCGTCCACCTTTTCTAACTTTGTTCCTCCTATTTGGCATTCAGTCCGTTTATATCTCTTTCCCACTGACATTACTTTCGTTTTGGAGATGCTAATCTTCATACCATAGTCCTTACATTTCTGATCTAGCTCTGAAATATTACTTTGCAAACTTTCAATCGAATCTGCCATCACAACTAAGTCATCCGCATATGCAAGACTGCTTATTTTGTGTTCACATATCTTAATCCCACCAAGCCAGTCTATTGTTTTCAACATATGATCCATAAATAATATGAACAACAGTGGAGACAGGTTGCAGCCTTGTCTTACCCCTGAAACTACTCTGAACCATGAACTCAATTTACCGTCAACTCTAACTGCTGCCTGACTATCCATGTAAAGACCTTTAATTGCTTGCAAAAGTTTGCCTCCTATTCCATAATCTCGTAGAACAGACAATAACTTTCTTCTAGGAACCCGGTCATATGCCTTTTCTAGATCTATAAAGCGTAGATACAATTGCCTGTTCCACTCGCAACACTTCTCCATTATTTGCCGTAAGCTAAAGGTCTGGTCCTGACAACCTCTAAGAGGCCTAAACCCACACTGATTTTCATCCAATTGATCCTCAACTAATACTCGCACTTTCCTTTCAACAATACCTGAGAGGATTTTACCCACAACGCTGATTAAAGAGATACCTCTGTAGTTGTTACAATCTTTTCTGTTTCCATGTTTAAAGATTGGTGTGATTACTGCTTTTGTCCAGTCTGATGGAACCTGTCCCGACTCCCAGGCCATTTCAATTACCCTGTGTAGCCATTTAAGACCTGACATTCCACTGTATTTGATGAGTTCCGACTTAATTTCATCCACCCCAGCTGCTTTGTTGCACTGCAGTCTATTGACCAAATGTGATCCTATTTCCATGATCATTCCTATCCCATTGTACATCGAAATCTGAAACATTACTCATCGTATTTTCACCTACATTGAACAACTCTTCAAAATATTCCCTCCATTTGTCCAAGGTATCCACAGGGTTCACCAGCAGTTTTCCTGACTTGTCCAAAATACTTGTCATTTCCTTCTTACCTCCCTTTCGAAGACTGCTAATTACACTCCAGAATGGTTTTCCAGAAGCTTGACCCAAAGTCTCCAGCCTGTTTCCAAAGTCTTCCCAAGATTTCTTCTTGGATGCTGCAATTATCTGTTTGGCTTTGTTTCTTTCTTCAACATAACTTTCTCTGTCTACCTGAGTTCTAGTATGTAGCCATTTTTGATACGCCTTCTTTTTCCTTTTACAGGCTGCCTTGACTGTGTCATTCCACCAAGCTGTTTGCTTCATCCTACCTTTACACACTACTGTTCCAAGACATTCTTTAGCCACTTCTAGTACTGTGACCCTGTACCTTGTCCATTCCTTTTCCAATGACTGTAATTAACTTCATTCAACTAACTGGTTCTAGGCGCTGCAGTCCGGAACCGCGGGACTGCTACGGTCGAAGGTTCGAATCCTGCCTCGGGCATGGATGTGTGTGATGTCCTTAGGTATTTAGGTTTAAGTAGTTCTAAGTTCTAGGGGACTGATGACCTAAGATGTTAAGTCCCATAGTGCTCAGAGCCATTTGAACCATTTTCAACTAACTGGTACCTTTCTGAGATCACTGTTATGTGCTTGTGCCTGATATCCTTATCCTGAAGTTTCTCCACTCTTATCCTCCTACATATGGACCTGACCTCCTGCACTTTCGGCCTCACAATACCAATTTCACTGCAGATCAAATAATGATCAGTGTCATCAAAGAATCCCCTGAATATACGTGTGTCCCTTACAGCCTTCCTGAATTCCTGATCTGTTATTATATAGTCAATGACAGATCTGGTTCCCCTGCCTTCCCAAGTATACCGGTGAATGTTCTTATGTATAAAAAAGGTGTTTGTGATTACTAAGTCCATGTTGTTGTTGTTGTGGTCTTCAGTCCTGAGACTGGTTTGATGCAGCTCTCCATGCTACTCTATCCTGTGCAAGCTTCTTCATCTCCCAGTACCTACTGCAACCTACATCCTTCTGAATCTGCTCAGTGTATTCATCTCTTGGTCTCCCCCTACGCTTTTTACGCTCCACCACTGCCCTCCAATACTAAATTGGTGATCCCTTGATGCCTCAGAACATGTCCTACCAACCGATCCCTTCTACTGGTCAAGTTGTGCCACAAGCTTCTCTTCTCCCCAATCCTATTCAATACTTCCTCATTAGTTATGTGATCTACCCATCTAATCTTCAGCATTCTTCTGTAGCACCACATTTCGAAAGCTTCTATTCTCTTCTTGTCCAAACTATTTACCGTCCATGTTTCACTTCCATACATGGCTACACTCCATACAAATACTTTCAGAAATGGCTTCCTGACACTTAAATCTATACTCGAAGTTAACAAATTTCTCTTCTTCAGAAACGCTTTCCTTGCCATTGCCAGTCTACATTTTATATCCTCTCTACTTCGACCATCATCAGTTATTTTGCTCCCCAAATAGCAAAACTCCTTTACTATTTTAAGTGTCTTATTTCCTAATCTAATATTCTCAACATCACCCGACTTAATTCGACTACATTCCATTATACTCGTTTTGCTTTTGTTGATGTTCATCTTATATCTTCCCTTCAAGACACTGTCCATTCCGTTCATCTGCTCTTCCAAGTCCTTTGCTGTCTCTGACAGAATTACAATGTCATCGGCGAACCTCAAAGTTTTTATTTCTTCTCCATGGATTTTAATACCTACTCCGAATTTTTCTTTTGTTTCCTTTACTGCTTGCTCAATATACAGATTGAATAACACCGGGGAGAGGCTACAACCCTGTCTTACTCCCTTCCCAACCACTGCTTCCCTTTCATGTCCCTCGA
Source organism: Schistocerca americana (assembly GCF_021461395.2). Taxonomy (NCBI): domain Eukaryota; kingdom Metazoa; phylum Arthropoda; class Insecta; order Orthoptera; family Acrididae; genus Schistocerca; species Schistocerca americana. Next base: position 370,292,631 of record NC_060125.1, on the reverse strand, counting down.
CTCTTATAACTGCCATCTGGTTTCTGTACAAATTGTAAATAGCCTTTCGCTCCCTGTATTTTACCCCTGCCACCTTTAGAATTTGAAAGAGGGTATTCCAATCAACATTGTCAAAAGCTTTCTCTAAGTCTACAAATCCTAGAAACGTAGGTTTGCTTTTCCTTAATCTTTCTTCTAAGATAAGTCGTATGGTCAGTATTGCCTCACGTGTTCCAGTATTTCTACGGAATCCAAACTGATCTTCCCCGAGGTCGGCTTCTACTAGTTTTTCCATTCGTCTGTAAAGAATTCGTGTTAGTATTTTGCAGGTGTGGCTTATTAAACTGATTGTTCGGTAATTTTCACATCTGTCAACACCTGCTTTCTTTGGGATTGGTATTATTATATTCTTCTTGAAGTCTGAGGGTACTTCGCCTGTTTCATACATCTTGCTCACCAGATGGTAGAGTTTTGTCAGGACTGGCTCTCCCAAGACTGTCAGTAGTTCTAATGGAATGTTGTCTACTCCCGGGGCCTTGTTTCGACTCAGGTCTTTCAGTGCTGTGTCAAACTCTTCACGCAGTATCTTATCTCCCATTTCATCTTCATCTACATCCTCTTCCATTTCCATAATATTGTCCTCAAGTACATCGCCCTTGTATAGACGCTCTATATACTCCTTCCACCTTTCTGCCTTCCCTTCTTTGTTTAGAACTGGGTTGCCATCTGAGCTCTTGATATTCATACAAGTGGTTCTCTACTGTCCATACTGGCACAGAAATCCAAGAGTTGTTTCCCGTTCCTGTTGGCCTCCATATACTCTCCAAGTTTACCCATAACCTTTTCATACCCTTCTGTTTGATTTCCAATCCTGGCATTAAAATCACCCATGAGCAGAACACTGTCCTTGTCCTTTACTCTAACAACTACATCACTGAGTGCATCATAAAAACTATCCATCTTATCTTGATCTGTCCCTTCACAATGCGAATATACTGACCCAATCCTAATTTTCTTGCTAGACACTGTCAAATCTATCCACATCAGTCGTTCGTTTACATACCTTATTGCAACTACGTTGGGTTCCATTTCTTTCCTGATGTAAAGCCCTACACCCCATTGTGCTATTCCTGCTTTGACTCCTGACAGGTATACCTTGTATTCTCCCACTTCCTCTTCTTTCTCAGCCCTTACCCGAATGTCAATAACAGCTAAAACGTCCAGCCCCATCTTACTTGCAGCCTCTGCCAGCTCTACCTTCTTCCCAGAGTAGCCCCCATTGATATTAATAGCTCTCCATCTCATTACCATTTGTTTGCCAAGTCGTATGTTAGGAGTCCCTGGTTTGTCAGTTAGAGGTGGGACTCTGTCACCTCCAAAGGCCCGAGGCATTTTGCTCTGATTGTTGCCAGCATCATATTTGAAGTACCAGGGAAGCACGTTGCTAGCCTTACTTGCCCCGGGTCCCACTGGGTTTTACCCCTAACGGTTGAGGGACTAACCGGTGGATTTGGTAGTCTTTGCCGTCTGAGCACAAAGGTGACCACGACTCAGAATATGTCCGAGATGCCCAGCCTTATTCCAAAGTAACTGGTATCCCGACTGTCGGGACCACTTACTTGGCCACTCATACGTTGCCCCTGGTTCTTGAACTAGGACAAGACAACAGGAACCCACACCATAAACCACCCTGTCAATACGAATCAAATCTGTGAGGGGAAATTTGTATCGTCACCTTGTAAGCAAACTGCAGAAGACAACACGCTTTAATCTCAGAAGTCACCATTCTAAGTACAGGGTGTTTCAAAAATGACCGGTATGTTTGAAACGGCAATAAAAACTAAACGAGCAGCGATAGAAATACACCGTTTGTTGCAATATGCTTGGGACAACAGTACATTTTCAGGCAGACAAACTTTCGAAATTACAGTAGTTACAATTTTCAACAACAGATGGCGCTGCGGTCTGGGAAACTCTATAGTACGATATTTTCCACATATCCACCATGCGTAGCAATAATATGGCGTAGTCTCTGAATGAAATTACCCGAAACCTTTGACAACGTGTCTGGCGGAATGGCTTCACATGCAGATGAGATGTACTGCTTCAGCTGTTCAATTGTGTCTGGATTCTGGCGGTACACCTGGTCTTTCAAGTGTCCCCACAGAAAGAAGTCACAGGGGTTCATGTCTGGCGAATAGGGAGGCCAATCCACGCCGCCTCCTGTATGTTTCGGATAGCCCAAAGCAATCACACGATCATCGAAATATTCATTCAGGAAATTAAAGACGTCGGCCGTGCGATGTGGCCGGGCACCATCTTGCATAAACCACGAGGTGTTCGCAGTGTCGTCTAAGGCAGTTTGTACCGCCACAAATTCACGAAGAATGTCCAGATAGCGTGATGCAGTAATCGTTTCGGATCTGAAAAATGGGCCAATGATTCCTTTGGAAGAAATGGCGGCCCAGACCAGTACTTTTTGAGGATGCAGGGACGATGGGACTGCAACATGGGGCTTTTCGGTTCCCCATATGCGCCAGTTCTGTTTATTGACGAAGCCGTCCAGGTAAAAATAAGCTTCGTCCGTAAACCAAATGCTGCCCACATGCATATCGCCGTCATCAACCCTGTGCACTATATCGTCAGCGAATGTCTCTCGTGCAGCAATGGTAGCGGCGCTGAGGGGTTTGCCGCGTTTGAATTTTGTATGGATAGAGGTGTAAACTCTGGCGCATGAGACGATACGTGGACGTTGGCGTAATTTGGACCACAGCTGCAACACGGCGAACGGAAACCCAAGGCCGCTGTTGGATCACCTGCTGCACTAGCTGCGCGTTGCCCTCTGTGGTTGCCGTACGCGGTCGCCCTACCTTTCCAGCACGTTCATCCGTCACGTTCCCAGTCCGCTGAAATTTTTCAAACAGATCCTTTATTGTATCGCTTTTCGGTCCTTTGGTTACATTGAACCTCCGTTGAAAACTTCGTCTTGTTGCAACAACACTGTGTTCTAGGCGGTGGAATTCCAACACCAGAAAAATCCTCTGTTCTAAGGAATAAACCATGTTGTCTACAGCACACCTGCACGTTGTGAACAGCACACGCTTACAGCAGAAAGACGACGTACAGAATGGCGCACCCACAGACTGCATTGTCTTCTATATCTTTCACATCACTTGCAGCGCCATCTGTTGTTGAAAATTGTAACTACTGTAATTTCGAAAGTTTGTCCGCCTGAAAATGTACTGTTGTCCCAAGCATATTGCAACAAACGGTGTATTTCTATCGCTGCTCGTTTAGTTTTTATTGCCGTTTCAAATATACCGGTCATTTTTGAAACACCCTGTATATGCCATATGTGGGGCTTCGACCGGGATAACAACAAAGCAGTATTTGCGCATGCCCTCATGTAAAAACTGCTTTATTTACTCTTTAATTGTGACAACACACTACAACTCTTACAGCTGATACTATTACAAGTTATAACTGCGGTATTATCTTATGAACACCCTGTATTATATGTAAACGATTGTAATCTCAGAACGTCAGCGCGTACGATGCCCCAGTAGAAACACTACAGAGAGAGACCAGTTTGGCGGATATTCTCAAGCAGCCGTTCCCCCGGATGACGGCGGTTACGGCCACTACCATCGAACTGGAACAAGGAAAGTGATTTGTTCAACGATGGGACACGTTCCCATTGATCCACGATTCCGTCTCGGTGACTGTGCCCACAGCAATTGTAGTCGACAGTACCGGCGGTTCAACATGGAAACATGTAACTGGCGTCCGCTGTGAAGCCTCATGTTGGTGAGATCTGTCACAGGTCGCAGCCCATCCTACTTTACAAAGGGGGCGATGAGCCGTGGACGTCCAACACCTAGTCGTGTACTGGCCAACATCATGACGTAGTCGTAAGAATAATTTTGTAGAGAAACTTCTAGTTAAAATTTACCTCTGTTGTGTTTAGGATTATTTCACTTTCTGAGGACAAGATGCGTTGGTTTGACAACTGTCGTAACATTCTCACATTGTAAAATGTGTAAATGCGTGTATTTCTGTGATAAGATTACAACATTAAACCAAATATATTTACAGCTTACACAGTTGTTGTTCTGTCATCAAAATCTTACAGAATGGCGGCCCTGGCAGGATGGCAATTGGTTTGCCTGGATGGCAATTAGTCAAATTAGAAAGGGAAATTAAAATTTTTGAATTGAAAAAAAAATTCTTTTTTGTTTTGTTGTTTTTGTGACGAGGTTATCCAATGTATGTCCATTTATAGTGGTCAGAATTCCGTAAATGTGTGATCCAAAGTGTAGAAAAGTTAAATTAATAAATAAAATAATGTTTATTTTGGTGTAAAAGTATCTTTTGCATGACCTTGCTGGCGCGCGCAAAGTTATACACGGCATTGTTGAGGTGGTTTGAAATTCTACAAACAGTGAACGGTGTTGTTAATGATTTGTACATAGTCTAAGAAACTTTGTATGGTATTTTGGAAACGTGTAAGATCATATAATAGATGTGACGAGAACTCAGGCTCGCGCAATTCGAGAAAGACAGAGGTTAGTTAGACGATCGGAGATGGCGGAAGATTGGAGATTATCGCAGACAGGGCAAACTGAAGATCTTGACAGGCTAGAGGTTGATCTACAACAAAAAGTTTCGAGTGCGAGTCACGGAACGGAATGTAGCGATAGTGCGGAGGGAATGGTGGTAGTTTCGCGATTGGTATCACAGTCGGAGAATCCACAAAAACAAACAAATTATGGATCTAGTGGGTCAGAAGTAGAGTCAGAGGACGGGAAACTTCAGTACGTCGAACAAAAGATAGTAATTATAAATTATACGGGACAATTTCCAAGAAAAAGAATGTGTGTAAGTGCGTCCGTACTGTGTACGGAAGTCGGAGAGACGCCACGTGAAAGACGCGAACGGCAAAATTTACATCAAATAGTGACCGGTGACGATGGCGAAGAGTCAGATAGTGTGTTCGCAATACTGAAGCAACTCACTATGGTCGTAAATCACACAATTGCAGGGTTAGCAGACTTAAAACTTGAAACAAATGCGGGGTTATCAGATTTAAAATCTGAAACAAATGCAAGGTTAGCAGATTTAAAAACAGAGACAAATGCTGCCTTAGACAGTCTCAAATTTGAAACGTGTGCTGGATTCGAGAAAGTCCGCGAAGATCAACAAAAACTACGAACGGAAATTAATGAACAGTTTACTAAAATCCGGAGAGAGGCGCCGGCCGCTGGTGGCCGAGCGGTTCTGGCGCTACAGTCTGGAACCGCGCGACCGCTACGGTCGCAGGTTCGAATCCTGCCTCGGGCATGGATGTATGTGATGTCCTTAGTTTAGTTAGGTTTAAGTAGTTCTAAGTTCTAGGGGACTAATGACCTCAGCAGTTGAGTCCCATAGTGCTCAGAGCCATTTGAACCATTTTTGAACCGGAGAGAGGCGAGAGAATCGCGCGAGTTTATACAATCGTTAATGGCTGAACAGAAAAGATGCGTTCTGACGTTGACCAGGTGCAGGTGCGGTGTCTAATGTTAATCAAAGACTTGATAATTTATCACGTAAGAGGTTTGGTAAGGCGCAACAAATCGTGGAAGAACTCAATGTCAGAAAATGTGTCACGCGAGCCGCATTAAAAATATTCGATACACGGATTTAAATCATCGTCTCGAAAAATCAGAAACAGTATGAACAGCTTCGTACAGAACTGAAATAGTGTACTGAGAACCGTACAGAAAGCAGTAGTGAGGTAACGGAATCGGTAGTATCATTCGACATAGTGATGGACAGAAATCCAGAAATAAACAAGTCAGCTGTGCTATCTTCCATAGCAGTAGCGGAAACACAAAAAAGTCATGAGATTCCAGTCGTATATCCACAAGAGGTTGCGTCAATAATTACCGGAACGAAACAGAAGCAAATGGGAAGAGAACAGTTAACATAGGTGAGCGAAGCAGGTAATGTGCGGCCCCAACAGTCAATGCAGCGAGAAACGGTAAATGCGTGCATTCCAACAGAGCGGCAGCCGATCTCCGAACGTACGCGAGTGACGCGAGAGCAGAACAAGTTGCGACGACACATGTACCAATTTCTCAATTTCCAAGTTATAGTACAACAAGTTATAATGAAATGCCATGTGGCTAGGGCCTCCCGTCGGGTAGACCGTTCACCTGGTGCAAGTCTTTCGAGTTGATGCCACTTCGGCGACTTGCGTGTCGATGGGGATGAAATGATGATGATAAGGACAACACAATAAAAAAATGGTTCAAATGGCTCTGAGCACTATGGGACTTAACATCTGAGGTCATCAGTCCCCTAGAACTTAGAACTACTTAAACCTAAGTAACCCAAGGACATCACACACATCCATGCCAGGGGCAGGATTCGAACCTGCGACCGTAGAGGTCGCGCGGTTCCAGACTGAAGCGCCTAGAACCTCTCGGCGACAACACAACAACATCCAGTCCCTGAGCGGAGAACATCTCCGACCCAGCCGGGAAGCGAACCCGGGCCGTTAGGTATGACATTCCGTCGCGCTGACCACTCAGCTACTAGGGGCGTACAACAGATTATAGACCGCAAGTCAATATGAATCAAATAGGAACACAAAACACTGATCCAGTAACGGCAAATTTAAACGAATCTTTCAGTCCGATACACGAGGAACGGTACGGTTTAGATAACTGCACACCACTGCTTAGATACGATGCTAGATGGGACGTAAATCTGTCATCTCAAGACCCAAATATGGTAGAACGAATACAAGAAAACGTGACACTGTTGAAGGGAACGGATAATGTTGTGAAAACACAAACGCCGTATGGTAGAATAGAAAAATTAGACAATGATCACTTTTGACAGTCAGAAAATTCCAACATTACAAAGAAAGTGGTAACGGTTTACACCCATGTACCTTTATAAATCAATTCCAGATCTGTTTATCAGAGCATTGGCCATTTAGCCATAAACTGGACTTCTTTTCTGGGCATATGGACGGCGCAATATCGGAAACCATGCAAAGAGTAGCTGCAAACTGTCAATCGTATGAGCAATTTAAATCCGCATTCTTAGGGAAATACTGGTCCACGGAAACCCAAAATAGAATAAAGTATAGATTGTTACAGAAAGAGTTATTCGAAAATTCAGGAGAAAAGAAACCAGTTAGAATTTTCGAGAAAATGACAAAAAAGAATCAGTGTTTAGACAATCCGTACAGTGATGGGGAACTGATACGTATGTGCACATTGACGTCACAGTTACGTTATCAGCAGTCATTGGTTGATAGGGCAGGAGATAACATACAGGCATTTAAAGAGATGTTAAGAGAACCGTACAGTGAGAGTAAACGATGGTAGGGGGGATAATAGCAACCGATTAGGCTTTAATAATAATTACAATGGCAATAATAACGTAGAAAGAGGTAATCGTTTTGGAAAGGAGGGCAATCGCCCATGGGATAACAATAATATCTATGGTTTTGTAAAATCACAGAGGTCGAATAATGATTATGGATTTTATGGGCCTCCGAATTACAATAGTAGATTTGGTCCTAGAAACTACGGTGGTAACTACGGCCGGCCGTGGTGACCGAGCGGTTCTAGGCGCTTCAGTCTGGAACCGCGCGACCGAATCCTGTCTCGGGCATGGATGTGTGTGATGTCCTTAGGTTAGTTAGGTTTAGGTAGTTCTGAGTTCAAGGGGACTGATGCCCTCAGATATTAAGTCCCATAGTGCTCAGAGCCATTTGAACCATTTTTTTTTTTGGAAACTATGATCCGAGATATAATCACCGCGCAAACGAGGCAGGAAGGTTTAGAGGTTTTCGGCAACAAAATCCAAGTTACTCAGGTGGAAATGGAATGGACAGAACGAAATCAACTTAAGCAGGACTAAATACGCGAAATGAACCGGTACAGGAAATCGAATTGAGGCTAAGAGGCACCCACATGCCTTGCTCATACTGTGGCATCAAGCAGTCAGGCCTGCAAGATGAGTGGTCTGCCAAGCGAGTGGACTCATTCTTATTTATCGAGTAACATGAACTCTAGTACTAACAATTAAGTTACAAGTTACTCTCCTGTTTGAATATTACGCAACGGATAACGCACATCTGACTGTTAGTAATTTACACAACTCTGACTGTTCACTACGCACTGGCAATACCACATTTTCTTTCTTATTTAACGGCTTTGATCAACACGTGGCCATCGCACTGAATATGAATGGCGCACACATTATAAATCCTGGGTATCATGACAACATACTATTCGAAGGAAAAGGCCACCAATCTTTTTCTTTTCACTATCTTATTTATTCCGATAAATTCTATAATCTAAACACACAAATTCTATAACCTACAACAATAACACATGAGAAATTCCGCCCAGTCGGCATGACTTTGCATTGGTGATTCTCTATCTTATGGTCTCGTAATTATTTAACGCTACAGTGCACTTTCTGGATAGGATGGTGGATCTTTTGCTATATCTCACACTTCGACTCTCACATCCATCATCACAGAAATTTCCTCCAGACCGAGTAGTACAAAAAGGAACATGCATAACCCACGGCCTCTGAAACTATCTTGTTACTCTCCCCTGCCAACCACACATACTTAAATTTCATGAAACACATCACACTGGCAACATACAATACAAAGAATAGTCACAACGTTATAATCACATCACTTTCAGCTTTCCCACTTCAATTATTATTTATCCCAGTTTCACACGGCACTGCCCCACTTCATAACTTTTCTTTCCTGCTATGGACCCTGGAGGATATGTGCACGTCTTCCTGTGCAATGCATGCCAAGTGGCGTTGCTGGATAGGCGGCTGACTCACCTTGCTTCTCTCTCAGAGTATTATAGTTTGAATCAAGCGTCATACGGAAACATAACACGCAAAGTAATATTAAGAACATATTCATCATACACGCGAGTCCTCAACTGATACCATGGACGAGTACTTCTCTTTATCCTTTGTCTCACACACAGATTGAGACTCACACAGTACTCACCACGTGGAAGTACTCGTCTCTAATTTCAAGTCCTGCACACGCCATTTCTTAAATAGTTCCAACTTATAGTACACACGCTAGTAATTCAGCTTAACTTAAGCACTCGGAAGTATTTCAACTTATTGCTGCACATGATTTCATTGTGATCGTTGGTCACTTCCGAAGATTACTATGATCCACTTAATATTACCTGCCTGATATTTAATTCTCCCCACAAAAGTTCCTGAAATAGAGATATTATTATTCCAAACTACTCTTAAGTATTTCACACGCATACCTTGTCTTCACTCTTTTGTCTTTACGGAGCACATCTAAGACAGGTCTTACCAACACTAGATCCAGCGGCAGAGTGCTGAAACATGGCCGATCTCGCACCTCCGCCAAGGTGGGGGAGCACCATGCTACCTTATTGGTCAGCCACATTTCAGGCGCTCAAAGCTCAGGTAAATTTCATCTCTTTGGTTCCACCAAAGGTGACCAAAGGACCGTCTCAAAGATGATCACATATTCACATTCACTATCTGCGGTTAGCAGACGACCATACATTCATTCATTTCACAAATCTCACCAAATTGGATGTAGGGATTTATTTTGTGGGAGTGCACATGTGATCAATTAAATAAATAGATTGTCATTCTTTCCTACACTGGTATCCGGCTTCGGTGTATTAAGTGAAATTGAGTTATTATTACAAAAAATATGTTGTTATGACAAGTATAACGAAGAATGTTGTACCTATTTTCAATGTCGGGTGGTACTGTACCCTTTCAAGGCCACCAAACCCAGGTAAAAGACAGAATTGACGAGATGAACGGTACGAAGACCAGTAAGAAGTGATTCAGTAGCAAAATGAAGTTAATTATATAATTAAACACGTAAATAGACTTAGTTTTGATCAGCAAGATTCTGAAGTAGGTTTAGGGGGTAATCGGATACAAACACCAGCATGCTGGGATTCAGTTGACTGGGAATCGACCGATGATGAGGAACAGGAGTTGTTAACGGTGAATGCAGATGGTAGCACAAAAACTGATGTTGGCCAAATTGTAAAAGATGTAGCTCATTTATAAGAAACGGAGAGAGAAATAGTATGCCAAGAGGATAAAGCACCATTGATAACGCCATAGTGATACCTAAGGCAGATGACGTATGTAGGACAGGAACATATGAAGAAGTAATGAAGGTGTTTAATAAAGTTTATGGGCAAACAATTTCATCCCAAAGCATTCAGATGACAGGTTTTAAAAGTAATGAGGAGAATAAAGTAATGATAACAAACCAATGGGAGAATCAGGCTAGACATATTGACAGGTGAACCTATGACTCGATCGAGGGAGCATTAATACACGAAAATGAAATTAAAGCTCCTCATGAGATGCAACCGATCGTTCGGACTGAGGTAGGTGGCACGCTTGTAGACGCCATTCTTGATACGAGATGCGAAATGACGGCGATTTCGGAAGAAATTTTTGAGAAATATAATGCTGAACAGGCACTACCAGTGTTACGGACAAAACGTATTAAAGTCAAAGGACTGGCCATGGGTGCGTCAGCGGTAATAAGTAAATAATGGCGTGTAACTTTTTCATGTCAGGGACATGAAATAGAAGCGAACATGGTTACTGTGCCAAAACTTTCTGTACCCATAATCATAGGAGCCGATTTCATGAGTCAAAATCGAGTTACACTCAATGTGGATGAAGGGTATTTGATGCTCGGGTAGGTGCGTCTTAATTTTGGAAAGAAACTCAGACATGAAGAGATGCCAGAGGCTTACAAACAACTTACTATGCTACTGGATCTGTATCAATCGGAGGATGGACATCCACGATATAGGAGGGTAAAAGAAACAATACCTGTAGATGACGAGATAATGGTGGAAATTCATGAAGAGATCGATAATAAGCTGCGAGAAGTAAAGGATATTTCAGATACAAAGACCCAGACCTAGCCAAGGTTAAAATTAAGTGGAAAAACAGGGAATCACGGGACATTGGACAATTCTATCTCATAATGGAAAATGCCTTATTCTACAGACGTAATGCAAATAGATGTTTATGGGTAGCTTGTATTCCACAGGAACTGAAAGTAAGTACATTTGGTACACTCATCTGAGTAACAGCCATTTTAGTCCTAAGAAATACTTTTAAAAATTAAAGATGTCTTGTAATTTCGCAAATATGGAGCGAAGGATCAGACAGGTTATAGCTAAATGTAAGATATGCCAGAGAGCTAAACATGTAACTTTTCAAACGAGACCACCAATGTTCCCTATCATTCTGGAGAAATTGAGACACATAGCACAACAGATCTTATGGATCCATTACCCTGTACGCAGAGAGTTCATGTATTCATTTTCGTAGTTCTAGAATTAACGTCAAAATACGTGACATTTACACCCTTGAAGAAAGCAACAGGGAGGAGCATAAGCAAAGCACTGACACGAGATTTCCTTTGACAGGTTGGCAAAGCACGCTGCGGCGACATAAAATTAAACCTATTTATATTTCCAGATACAAGCCAAGCACCAACCCAGCTGTACGAACGATGAAAGATTTGGGAACCCTCTGTCGTTTGTATTGTAGCAAGCAGCATAATATGTGGGACAGACATCTGTCTGATTTCCATAATGTTATAAGCGAAATGCCACATAGCAGTCTGTTATTACCTCCAATCACCATTCTGAAAAATAAACCAGACCAAATAAAGTCTGAGAAATAACTAAATTCCCACCAGTACCAAGAGTACAACATCAGCATCTACTAAAATTAGCACTGAACAATTTTAAGAATGCAGCGTTAAAGAGAACTGAGCGGACAGAACGGCAAACTCACGAGTATTTTCACTAGGACAAAAGTTACTACTAAAAGCACACCATCTCTCTAGCAGGAAAGAACACCAAAGCTATAAATACTTTTCTATATACAAAGGCCCCATGGAAGCGAGTGAAGTAGTCTATAACAGTGCAGTCGAACTGATTAACCCAAAAACAGGAAAATCATTGGGTTTGCACCATGTGGGTCATTTGAAATTGTATAAAGGGCAAACAAAAGAAAAAAAGAGTAACTCCACACCAGAATTTAGTTGTATTAAATGTCCAGAAATCAAAGAGTATGAAAGATAAAAAATTCACACAGATAAAACTTTTAAATTGTAATTATCTCAGTTAAATAAAACAAATTTCGTAGGAAGGTAAAAGGATATTATGGAGAAAAGACAGGAAAGTAACAACTAAAGTAATTCTTCTGCAAACAAAGTGTGTTCTGGGGAAAGAGTAGAAAGCAAGGAGGGAGATAGAGATCAGCATGTGGATAGTTGGACAAAATAGTAGTAGATTCCCTCTTAAAGACGTGGTGGGAAGCAGAAGGAAGTTGATTTTTGTGGACGAAAGGAAGTTAAGAAGTAGGAAGGAAATAAAGAATTAGGTAAGAAGGAGATAGTCATTTCTATTTTGTTCCGTTGAGGTCGGTGAACAAATAATTGAGGAGATATTTTGGGGGAATATGTGAAGCATGTATGATTTGTGGAAGGTACCACAAACTGATACTGAAATAAAGATATGTGGGAAATAAATATAAGAAGTCGTTAGGAGGTAATAATTAGGAAAGAGAATTGAATTATTAAGCTAAGCAAGAAATATGTTATTTTGTGGAAGGAGATAAACAGTAGGAAGTAAGATAAACCCATAAAAGATTTCAATAAGGAAGAGTATGATGGGGAAAGGAAGGAACATAAAAGTTCCTATTGAGAAAAAGGAGAAAGGGATAAGTACAACTGAATAAAAAATTTTTAGCTTTAGAACTATGCAATACAACAATAGCGAACATGAATGAGATTTTCACTCTGCAGCGGAGTGTGAGCTGATATGAAACTTCCTGGCAGATTAAAACTGTGTGCCGGACCGAGACTCGAACTCGGGACCTTTGCCTTTCGCGGGCAAGTGCTCTACCAACTGAGCTACCCAAGCACGACTCACGCCCCGTCCTCACAGCTTTAATTCCGCCAGTACCTCGTCTCCTACCTCCTGCAATTTCAAAGAAGACGCCATAAGAACGGATTAAACGATAACGAGATTGAACAGGTCTTCACTCCCAATTCCCAGTTCAGAGAAGAATAAGGACACAAGTGAGAAAGCAGCAAGATGCACCAAGAACAGAAGATGCCACGCAGAAGATTTAGAAGAAGGAAGAGCCTGGATCAGATCAAGAAACCTTATCAAATCCCTTCCCATACAAGACCATTATGGCATTTAACGAACAACGAGAATCCAATTTATCTGTTCTAGCAGTACAAATATTCGATATTCCTATGGCAAACCGCAACATCCTCAGCTGTAATATCGAGAAATAGGAGATGACTACTCGTATGAATACCTAGAAACGAATAGACCAACGATGAACCGACATAAAGATTCGACGAATGAAGAAGAAAAATTTTAAACTGCCAAAAACGGATCTCCAATACAACGTCACCATTGGCACATGAAAAATGGAGCTAAGGCAACCACGCATTCACAACAAGCTCAGACCTTCAGCAGCCTTTCTCTCTGCCACCGTCATTTCATACTCAGCAGAAACGAGGCAAGGCGCATGCCAATCGTCATTCCATGGTCAACGGAGACACGGCGAGGCACACGGCCGACCGTCATTCTGTGTTCCGCGGAGGCACGTCGAAACACATGATCAAAAAAGTGACGATCTCAATGAACTATGTTAAAGATGTAGGAGAAAGAACTGTGACAGACTACTATCCGAACAAAAAAAGGGATAATTTTTATGATTGTGTTAAAAAAGAAAATATTTGAATTTGAAGACTTTAAGGTGTTAGCAATAGATCTTTATTAACGATGTTTTTAAAACTTTAACCTTGACATATCAATAATATTTCTTTGTATTTCATATTTTTCAGAATGTTTAAATTAAGAAAATCTAATATTAACATTTCTTAGGAGTTTAGGATTCAAATGTGTGATATTTTCGTCAAAAATAGAGGATATATAAATATGAATGGGTTTAGGTATTCCATGATGTCAGTTTGAATTTTGTAAAGCAATTAGCAGGATTAGAAATTTAATGAATTTGTAAAAGTCAAATCTGAAAATTTCTTTAAAGTTATAGTGCATAGATTGGGGAATATATACATGTTTATGAATAGGATTATGCCTGTAAAGTCATGGGAATGATTTGGTTGGGTTTAATATAGACAATAAAGCTTTATTGTAAGAAATGAAACTTTCTTAGATTATGATTCATATCAAAGCCAGAGATAAAGTGAAAAATATTGAAAAAGGAGAGTATAAGGTTAAATGAGGGTTTCCTCAACTTCAGTACGTATCCATCATCATTTAACATAAATTAGGTAATCAAAAGCCAGATCAGTCTCAAAGTTAAAATTTTTAGGGATGATACAAATTTATAGATAAGCTCAAATTGTTTGAATTTACATTAAAATTTAAATGTAGACAACTATATTGATAGAAAAGGACCTTAGACTAGTTAAATCGAATTTTCAAGAGATCAGAAAATTAGAAAGAATGTTAAATTTTGAAAGAAATAGAACTTCACGTACGAGCTCAAATTCATAAACATGAAATCAAGTACAATGTAAAATAGAGCGATAAGGAGATTAGTCGAACCACTGTTTGAGATATACAAAATATTAAAATAGGAAGTTGGTCAATAAATATGTCAGTTGCTACAGTCAGCAGTTGCTAACAATTTCGCACTGACTTCAATCAATTTCTCAACTATTGATTAACCCAGTGCAAAATTGAACATGGAAGGAGGAGGATATGTAAGGGAGCAGAAAAAATTAAGGTCAATCTCGTACCTTACAAAAGAGTTTTATACATCGTAACGGGAAGGTGAATATGACACATAACTTACTTTGGCAGTAATGAGCAGATTTGCCTATAAGTATGTAATTAAAAAGGGATGGCACTCAATTGACAGTATTAACATACCGCTCCTATATAATAATGCATGTCAATGAGCAGAAGATGAAACAAGCAGTGAGAGGAAGCGTTTTGTGTGGAAGGAGGTGTGGGCAGAAGCAGAGGCTGCACCATGGGAGGCACCACGAAAACATCTTATAGGGCGCCTGCAATGGGAGTCAGCGACCGGATAGGTGACACATACTGCAGAGCAAGTAATGGGCCACCAGAAGTAGGACAGAAAGAAGCTTTAGAAAGCTGCGCTTCGGAATTCCAAATGGATATGAAGAAAATCACTGACGCAGTTGATCACGTGTACAGCAAATGTACACATGTGTTGTATGCGTGTAACTTTTAGGCGTCCGGAGCGTGCACAAAACGTCCGATAGGTGGAAACGAACTAGAAAGGAGTAAAGTGCTAAGATTTCGACACAGTTTAATGGTAGGGCCCCTGCGATTGGCAGAAAGAGTTTCCACAAAAATAAGAGGAACGCTCCTATTGGTCGGAAAAAGTAGTGACGTGGAGAACGAAAGAATCCAGATGGGGAGACAGTTTGGCTACAAGAAAGACAAGAGCGAAATTTTCGGGGACTCTTCTCTGAAATGGCGTCAAGTGCAGAATGGGGCACATAACGCTCTGTATGATACAGAGGAGAAATTTGTGTGAACACTGCATTCACTGCGGCTGACATTCAGCTAGATATTAGCTGAAGCTTCGTTGAGCTCCAAATGTGGAGAAACGAACCAGCCAGTTAGGTAATTGTTCTTGCGAGGACTGAGAGGGCATTTTAATATGCACGCTGCTCCAGCCATGTGCGTGCGTATCACCATATTGCAAGACTAGGGATGAGTACATGTTTTCTTGCATATCGAGAAACATAGGAAGAGTTTCTGCTGAAAAAATCAGCAAAGGCTTAATTAGTCTTTACAGGAATTTCAAAGGGCAAGAGCAGCCATGCAGACGACAGCCAATCGCAGCTAAGGTAAATACCGCGAGCAGAGGCATAAACTAGTTGGTTCACCAGCTTGTGTCTACTCTAAACTCGAGCGACCTTGGGTAATCTTTTGCTCAGCTTGTCACAAAACTAACCATCCTCCGAAGACTTGATTGTCATCCTAAATAGTACCGAACTTTGAACCAAAATGGGATGATTTATCGTAGTACTGGCCAACATCATGATGTAGTTGTAAGAATAAGTTTGTAATGAAACTTCTAGTTAAAATTTACCATTGTTGTGTTTAGGATCATTTCACTTTCTGAGGACGAGATGCGTTTGTTTGACAACTGTCGTAACATTGTCACATTGTAAACTGTGTAAATGCGTGTACTTCTGTAGTAAGATTGCAACATTAAATCAAATATATTTACAGCTTACACAGTTGTTGTTCTGTCATCAAAGCCTTACAATACAATATAGCTTTCCTGATCGACCAGGACTCGTTTCAGAGTTTTAGCGGCACGCAAATTGTACTCTTACTTATATAATGTATAATTATTAATAAATACAAGATATTGAGCATTATTTCGGCTTTTTTGCAGTGTAAGTAACTTGAAAATACAACAGTTTCTGCATAGGTGCTCGACTTCAAGACCTCCGTATTACCGTTCCGTACTCTTCACGTAGCATCAACAATTGCTTGGAAACTATGCTCACATAAATGGCTCATGAGTCGCCGAACTTGTGCCAGAAATATTATTTTTTCTAATCCCTTGGCCCTCTGGAGCTCCTACTCGTTTCACTTTAATTTCTTTTCGAAAAAGGATTCTTTGTGCCATCAGCCGTATAATTTTATGTTTATTTTCTACCTGTTTCGATTGTTACAATCATCTACAAGGAGGAAAGCGTTGTATATCAATGGGAGAAATGAGGTTACGTTGTTAGGAAAGGAAAGCTATAATTAAATAAATAGATCCGAAGACCTTTCATAGCATTTGTGATATATGAGAATCACTTTCACCGAAATTCCAACCTCACGTTTTGTATTTGAAATGTATACTACTAAAATAATGAAAATTCATTTTTAAAAATTCATTTTTCATAGGAAAAAATATTTTATCGGATTTTTATGTTAACTTATTTTGATTCAGCTCTTTAAAAACGAAAAGAATAGGCCACTTTTATTAGTAAATATTTTTCACCGTGGACTTGTCTGGTGGGTACCTGGTAATCTTCAGAAACGAATAAAGTAACAATATTTTGAATCACTAATGTATCTGGTCTAAGGAACCACAAATAACATTAATTTTTGATATTTCCACTACCACTACCACTACCTCACCCAAAGGTGGGGTGAACTGTCTAAATGTTAATAACTTCTGGTATTTTTGGTGCAAGGGGTTCGATTGCGGAATGTAGTTGATAATGGTTTAGCAGAGCTCTGCAGCATAAAGTCAGTTATGTCAGAGTTCTCCTCTGCACAAAGGCTACGAAGAACTGTTAGCCCGACTGGGAGATCTACAGCTCGCTTATGTCTCTGGCGAGTATTTACGGCACAATGAATCAAGAACCGGAATTGAAGCAGCAACGGGTAATAGGTGCTTCTTCGAGGAGGTTTCACTGTTACCGCCGTCCTTACCACTCGTAGGCTTGCGAACATGGGCTTGAATACTGTACTACACTACAGTAAAGTGAGTGGACAACTGTGCTGAAATTTCTGTAGAATCTGGCAGTGGCAGAAATGTGCTGCAGAAATTTCTTCGTTGAAAGAAAATGTACTGATGTGTAGACTACAATGTAGATGCCCTGGGAAAACAACTCTGATGTTAGAAACGGTTATGGGAAATGGTCGTAATAGCTTAAGGTGCAGAGCGCTGGTTTGCGATAGAGGGTGAGGGAGACCAGCATTGAATCCACTCACGTAATTAATGACCATTGATGCGTTACACCAGTCTGCCTGAATGTAGTAATGAAGTGGTTTTCCTACAGTCTGACGGTGGCAGGAAAGATATCTGCCAATAGAAATAAAACGGTGTGCGACTGTCCGCCTTGCGGGAGTCTTTCTAACATGTTCTCTCGCTACTATGTCGGATAACAACTACGATACTTTTGAAGCAAATAAATGGTTTATCACAGAGCTGCACTGTGCACTGTGTATTACACTCTGGGCTTGATTGCGTGAGGCCTATAGAATCAAAATGACTATTTTGATTTTTACAAAATGGCTAGCTTCGACCTGTCTAAAACCCTCAGCTGCCGACAGGTGTTGTTGATATGTCTCGACGGGGACAGCTAAAAATGTATGCCCCGACCGTGACTCGAATCCGGGATCCCCTGCTTATATGGCACACGCTCTATCCATCTGAGCCACCGAGGACACAGACGAATAGCGCGACAGCAGGGACTTAACCCTAGCTCGCTACCCAGCCATTGATTGCGCGAATACGCACAGGTTTCCCGAACTCTTGCGGGAATCGTCGCCTTAGTGTGTGCGAGTAATGAGTGGATGGGCAAATATCTATTAGGAACATTACGTATGTGGATTGCGGACAGTTGGGAATGTGGGTCTCTGTTCATCTGTGTCCTTGGTGGTTCAGATCGATAGAGCGTCTACCCTGTAAGCAGAAGATCCCGGGTTCGAGTCCCGGTCGGGGCACACATTTTCAGCTGTCCCCATCGAGGTACTCGTATATCAGCAATTAATTATCATTCATTCTAGAGAAGCTGCACGGTCATCAATGGTGTCTGTTCTTTCGAGAACAGTTACTATCTTCACATGTATCTGATATTTAGTTTAGTCTTCTGCGATCGTCGTCGTCGACTGGGGGATGTTCATTTACTGTAAAATGTCTAGATGGTAAGATGATAACATCCGTAATAAGCCTCACTATTCAATCACAAAAGTTTCATGTTCGAATGGATGATGTCACAGCGATATATACTGATAAAGTTTTCTCTGGCTTCCAGCCACGTTAAATGGTTTAAAATCCACGAGCTTTAGGCCGAGCTCTCCTCGGCCGTTGTCAAGTGATGACTGCCGTGTGATCGCTGCTACCGTCCTGATATAGTTACCTTCTATGACGTCACTGTTACTCGCTCCAGCGCCATATATGGTAGTGTTTTCGTTTAGCGCCCGTCTTGCGCACTTCAACATTTCGATGGCCGCATCCCAAGCTGGGCTCACCTGTAGACCACCGCCTTTATTGAGGTTATTGTCAGAAATGTTTATCTCGATCAATTCTTTTCTGATGCTTTCCCAGAAACCATACATCTCTTTCCTAACACATGTGTATCGATTAAAATTCGGTGTCCGTTTTTAAGAGCATGTTCTGTTACCGTCGATTTATCACGGTACCGCAGGCGCAAACACCCGACGCGTTCTACACAGCGCGGTTCAATAGTACGTACTGTCTGTCACCGAGCGAGGTGCCACGGTAGTTAGCGTGCTGGAGTCGCATTTGAGAGCACGACGTTCCAAATCCGCATCCCGCCATCTAGACTTAGATTTCCCTAAATCGCTGCAGGCAAATGGTGGGACAGTTCCTTTGAAAGGTCACAGTCGATTTCCTTCCCCATCCTTGAAACAGTCAGAGACTGTGCTCTTCCCTAATGGCCTTGATGTCGACGGTACGTTAAATCCTAATCTTTCTTCCTTCTTCCTTCACAATCTGCCCTATAAAAACTGTATTTTATATATCTATGGTTTTCTGAGCCCTAAATCGACGTTCAAAGATCTCATAAATTGTCAATTTTTTTTGCTGGAGGTCTGGAGATTGAATCGACTTTATGCCTCTTTAGGAGTCGGCTATTCTTTCCTGTTACAATGTCACAGAACAGCAAAAACGCAAACTTCTTCCTTCCTCGGGAGCCTTCTACTTACATGTTTTCGGAAAGATGGTTCCGAAATTTGTGTGTTAATGTGCCATTTTACTTGAATACTTACGGAAAGTATTCAAGAGAAACGATGAATCATCGTTTTCGACCGCGAAATGTGTACACTATGTGGTCAGAAGTATCCGGACACCTGGCTGAAAATGGCTTACTAGTTCGAGGCGTCGTCCATCGGTAATGCTGGAATTCACTATGGTGTTCGCCCACCCTTAGCCTTGATGACAGCTTTCACTCTCGCAGGCACACGTACAATCAGGTGCTGGAAGGTTTCTTGGGGAATGGCAGCCCATTCTTCACGGAGTGCTGCACTGAGGAGAGGTATCGATGTCGGTCGGTGAGGCCTGGCACGAGGTCGGCGTTCCAAGACACCCCAAAGGTGTTCTATAGGATTCAGGTCAGGGCTCTGTGCAGGCAAGTCTTACAGGGATGTTAATGTCATGTAACCACTCCCCCAGAGACCGTGCATTATGAACAGGTGCTCGATCGTGTTGAAAGATGCAATCGCCATCCCCGAATTGCTCTTCAACAATGGAAAGCAAGAAGGTGCTTAAAATATCAATGTAGGCCTCTGCTGTTATAGTGCCACGCAAAACGACAAGGGGTGCAAGCCTCCTCCATGAAAAACACGACCACACCATAACACTACCGCCTCCGAATTTTGCTGTTGGCACTATGCACGCTGTCAGATGACGTTCACCGGCATTCGCTATAACCACACCCTGTCATCGGATCGCCACATTGTGTATAGTGATTCGTCACTCCACACGTTTTTCCACTGTTCAATCGTCCCATGTTTACGCTCCTTACTCCAAGTGAGGCGTTTTTCGGCATTTACCGGCGTAAAGTGTGGCTTATGAGCAGCCGCTCGACCATGAAATCCAAGTTTTCTCACCTCTCGCGTTTTGTCATGGTACTTGCAGTAGATCCTGATGTAGTTTGGAATTCCTGTGTGATGGTCTGGATAGATGTCTGCCTATTACATATTACGACTCTCTTCAACTTTCGGCGGTCTCTGTCAGTCAACAGACGAGGTCGGCCTGTGCGTTTTTGCGTTGTACGTGTCCCTTCATGTTTCCATTTCACTATCAAATCGGAAACAATGGACCTAGGGATGTTTAGGAGCGAAGAAATTTCGCGTACAGACGTATAACACAAATGACACCCAATCACCTGACCACGCTCCAAGTCCGTGAGTTCCGCAGAGTGCCCTATTCTGCGGTCTCAGGATGTCTAATGACTATTGAGGTCGTTGATACGGAGTACTTGGCAGCAGGTGGCAGCATAATGTACCTAATACGAAAAACGTGTGTTTTTGGGAGTGTCCGGATATTTTTGATCACATAGTGTGGGAATCAATACCCCAACGGAAGGGGTGCTCTCACTGAGGCCCTTCACTCTATCCTCCGAAGCTTTTCCGTATTGATCTCAGCGGAGGTGTTTCTGAAATGATTCTTTCGCCACCCAACGCATAAAAACACTACGTGATTTGAACGTGACCATCGCGTTTCTGGTCTACATCGCAGAAGCGTCAAGAGACGGGGTGAAATGTGGTTAAGGTTGATGTGATGACCTTCCCATCGTGTGACACGTCCACAGTGACGTTAGGCGGAATCGTGTTGAAAATTGGTGCCACTGTGACACCATTAATTCACTTTACACCTCTCATGAACTTCTGGGCACTATCCGCTTTTCGCATGTGTCGACAGGCTGGTGCTTGAAGCTTTGCCGAGTCCCAGTATAAGGTCACAGGGCGTCACGCTTTTGCACAACTACAGAGAAAGGTTGTAGGCACCTTCCAGATAAATTTCAAACCTGCGTCGCAATTAGAACAGTTACGGTGTTCGCAAAAAGTGACCGTTTAACTGTGTCGCGTAGTGTATTATCAGGTCTGTGCACGCTCTTGAGAAAAAAGATCGACGCGCCACGAAGGAATTAGCCGAATGGGACGGAAATCGGTAGATTTTAGAAAAAATAAATTATTTATTCAGGAAAAGAGCTTCACAAATTGAGCTAGTCAATAAATTATTGAGCCAGTTATTCGGCATGGCACTGATTGGTGGAGTTATTGTATGTGCTGATGGATATCTACATCTACATCTACATCTACATCTACATCTACATGGATACTCTGCAAATCACATTTAAGTGCCTGGCAGTGGGTTCATCGAACCATCTTCACAATTCTCTATTATTTCAATATCTTTCCGTACGAGCTCTGATTTCCCTTATTTTGCCGTGGTGATCGTTTCTCCCTGTGTAGGTCGGTGTCAGAAAAATATTTTCGCATTCGGAGGAGATAGTTGGTTATTGGAATTTCGTGAGAAGATGCCGTCGTAACGAAAAACGCCTATCTTTTAATGATGTCCAGCCCAATCCTGTATCATTTCAGTGACACTGTCTACCATATTTCGCTATAATACAAAACCTCCTGCCCTTCTTTGAACTTTTTAGATGTACTCCGTCAGTCCTATCTGGTAAGGATTCCATACCGCGCAGCAGTATTCTAAAAGAGGACCGACGAGTATAGGTAGTCTCTTTAGTAGATCTGTTACAAGCGTCCTGCCAAGAAAACGGTCTTTGGTTAGCCTTCCCCACAACATTTTCTATGTGTTTTTTCCAATTTAAGTTGTTCGTGATTATAATTCCTAGGTATTTAGTTGAATTTACGACCTTTAGATTTGACTAGTTTTTCGTGTAACCGAAGTTTAACGAGTTCCTTTTAGGACTCGTATAGATGACCTCACACCTTTCGTTATTTAGGGTCAACTGCCAATTTTCGCACCAATCAGATATCTTTTCTAAATCGTTTTGCAGTTGGTTTTGATCTTCTGATGACTTTATTAGTCGATAAACGACAGGGTCATCTGCAAACAACCTAAGACGGCTGCTCAGATTGTCTCCCAGATCGTTTATATAGATAAGCAACAGCAAAGGGCCTACCTTGGGGACCGCCAGAAATCACTTTTGTTTTACTCGATGGCTTTGCGTCAGTTATTTAGAACTGTGACCTCTCTGGCAAAAAATCACGAATCCTGTCAGACAATTGAGACGATATTCCAGAAGCACGCAGTTTCACTACACGCCGCTTGTGTGGTACAGTGTCAAAAGCCTTACGGAAATCCAGAAATACGTAATCAATTTGAAACCCCTTGTCAATAGCACTCAGCACTTCGTGTTTGTAAAGAGCTACTTGTGTTTCACAAGAACGATGTTTTCTACATCCATGTTGACTGTTTGTCAGTAGACCGTTATCTTCGAGGTAGGGCCTAATTCATAACGTTCGAACACAAAAAATGTTCCAAAATCCTGCTGCATATCTACGTTAATGATATGGGCCTGTAAATAAGTGTATTACTCCTACTACCTCTCTTGAATATTGGTGTGAACTGTGCAATTTTCCAGTCTTTGGGTACGGTTCTTTCGTCGAGCGAACGATTGTATATGATTGTTGAGTATGGAGCTAATGCATCAGCATCCTCTGAAAGGAGCCTCAGCGAGTTCGGTCAGAGAGCCGGCTGGTCTCTCTAATAAAAAATCTGAGTGAAAGGATCAACAACGAACTTCAACGGATGTCATGTGACGTCCGCTATGACCAAATACAAAAAAAAAAGTGGTCAGCTGACAGAATAAGGGCCCGGGTTCGATTCCCGGCTGGATCGGAGATTTTCTCCGCTCAGGGACTGCGTGTTGTGTTCTCCTTATCACTATCATTTCATCCCCATCGACGAGCAAGTCGCCGAAGTGGCGTCAAATCGAAAAACTTGCACCCGGCGAACGGGCTACCCGACGGAAGGCGCTAGTCATACGGCATTTACAATTGTAGTTGCTTCACTACTCCGAGGATATTTACTTCTGTGTTTCTCATGTTGGCAGCTGTTCTCGATTCGAATTCTGTAATATTTACTTCGTCTTCTTTTGTGAAAGCATTTCGGAGGGCTGTGTTTAGTAGCTCTTCTTTGGCAGAACTGTCTTCGACAGTATCTCCACTGCTATCGCGCTAGTATCTCCATTGCTATCATAGCAAATTCTGTCCAATTGGCGAGTCCGATCGTCAAAATCGCGAGCTGGTTAGAGGACCCTGCCCACAATGCTTCAAACGTTCCCAGTTAGGGAGAGAGCCGGCTACCTTTGTGGCCATGATAGGTTTTGGGAAGCACGTAGACCAGCAATAGAAACTCTCTCTGTGTGTGGGCTCGTATTATCTTCCTGAAATATAAGCCCGGTTGGCATGGCATGAAGGGGAACAAAACGGGGCGTAGAATATCGTCGTCATACCGACGTGTTGTAAGGGTGCCGCGGATGACAACCAAAGGCGTCCTATGAAAAGAAATCGTACCCCCAGACCATCACTCCTGTTTGTGGGGCCGTATGGCGGGCGAAAGTAGGTTCGTATCCCACCGCTGTTAGGAGCGTCTACAGACACGCCGTCTGCTTGGAAACTCACTGAATGGAGTAGAATTGCCTCCAGTGATGAGTCCTGCTTCGAACTGAGCCCCGATGACCAGCGAAACGTATCTGGAGACGCCTGGAGAGCGGTGGGGTACAAACGTGACTGTCACGCGCCATATGGTCCGACAACCAAGACTGATGGTCTGCGGTGTCATACCATTTCATAACACGACCCCTTCGATTGTCACCTACGGCAGCCTCACAGAAAAGCGATACGTCGACGCTATTCTACACCAGGTTTCATTGCCCTTCACGGCGAGCCATTCTGGGCTTACAATGGAGCAAGATAATGCGTGCCCGCACACGGGGAAAGTTTCTACTGCTTGTCTTCGTGCTTGCCAAAGAACGTGACATGGGTGTACGATCCTGCAAGGCCGAGCGATTAATACGTCTGTCCAGTCGTTCAGGTGTTGAGTATGGCCCAACGTGAGCAGCAGTAGTGTGGAACGATAAATCGCAGTCCCAACAGGCCATAATAATGCTGTTGTCGGTTCCCGACAAGTGGTGGTACACGTTTCCGAGTTCTTCAAGAGACACAACACGATATTTCCACAGAAATCCAATATTCAGATGCCATTTCCGAGTGTGAAGCCCGCTGCGTAGTCTTTCTTTAAATAATGAATGTATTTGCAGTCCTCCTTTCTACTTCGTGCGGCTGCCCTGAGAAGCTAATCATTTTCGTATCACAGAATGTAGTACACCTCGTATCAGTTTCATGTTTGCTGTATGCTGTCTTCAAGTTGTGTGCTTATGGAGTACCTTGATATCTAGTTCGATCCACTTCTACTCCGAAACTTTGCAAACGAAGATTTAGAAGAACTGTTTGAGCCGTGGCTGGCTCTCGTCATACCTTGTTTCTTTATCGTCGGTTGCAGTCCAATGGTGTCTTATTTCTTCTTCGGTTACCGCCATAAGGTTGCTGTCTTCTCTCCATGAGTGACAGCAGCAGCGTGTATCGATACTCGTACTGCTGTACTAACTTTGGTGTGTCGGATATATTTTCTAGGTGTCCTGTGTGTGGCAGTTGGTCGGTTGGGGCAGAGCAGGGAGGAAGTCTCTGTGGCGCGTGGTCAGGCCGCAGCCGCTGGCGGCGTGCATGCGGGGTTGGAGTTGTGAGGCGCTTCTTGCGAGGGTTACAAAGCTCGTAGCCCACCCATCCTGGACACTAAACTTGAGTGCTCACTTTACCTACTATCAAGCCTCAACTGCTATCACATCTCTTCGTTTGATCCTGGTTGTCGCTTTCTGGGAGATTCCCGTGAGTGACAATGTGTGTGCATTGAAGTCGGCTAGAATTGCAGTCGTCTTCCTGTGTGGTGTTTAGCTTTATTTACTCCATTCCTTCATTAGTGAAGTGTGCCAGCGGTATCTTCTGCCTTGTGGCCGTCGACGTTCCGGTGACCTGCCCTGGTCGTTGACGTAGTTTTTGGCAGTGTATTTTCCTCGTTGTGTTGATGCTGTCCAGCATAGCGTGTAGTTCGACAGCTGAGGTATTGCTAGTAGTTTTGGGCGTTTATACTTGGCTGAATTGGGCACCAGTATCCAGAACGTTGTTTTATTGACATCTTGTTGTCGTTTTGCTGAGCAGAACTGATCTTGTTGGCTGGTTCATCAGCTGGCTTTCGGCTGGGCTCCCTTCCGATTAAGAGGTTGTTGGTCTGGCTGCCTGTCTCACCTAAACGTGCGTTAGTGTTACCCTCCCAGGCCGATCCTTGGAACCTTCTCAGCGCACAACTCCTTGTCAAAAAAGAAAGCTAACTATCCATATTGAGGGTATACACTTGTTTCCAATATGCTCCCCCTGCATTACTCCTCTCCATTGCTTGACCTGCACACTGCAACCCCATTTAAAATAAAACAAGTTCAGGTGTGTGCACTATACTTACTGTTGGTAAATCACTTCATTGCTGCGTTCTTTACTTCTGAACTGGCCAAAATTGGACGACTTCAGGCTGTTAATGCCTTGTGTCTAACTACTCTAATAATAATAACAATAATAATAACATCGTGTACAGCACTATAGAAGACCTTAAGTAGTTATTGCTATGTCAGCCTTTCAGTTAATTATTTTATCTGTTTCGAAGTGAGTAATGAAGCAATTTTTGGACTACTATAGGTACTATTTACAACTTGGAGAAGACATTTTCTTGAGATATTTGTTGTATGTATATTTCTCACTTTTATCATCAACGATGTACGGGATGCGTGTAATGGGTGGACTATGTGAGGAATCTGTAACTCCCACCGTATTAATGCTGCTAACTGAGTAAAAATAATTATTTATAACTTATACAATCAACATTAAGAGTCTTAGAACATTGTGATAATAGTAACGAACTTTTAAAAATAATTTAAATTCGTGACTGAAACAGAATTGAATGGTTTAGTTTTTTCCCGTTAGAAAATTTCATTTTACCCCTCAGGGGGTAATTGCTCCCAGGTTGGGAACCACTGCCCTACACGGACATCAGGGACTCTCGACACGGCGACCCTTGTTGCGGCTTCCCTTCATGCGGGCGCAGAGAGAGAACCGTGGTACTGGACTCAGCAGTAACGACACGTTGTCCCAGTTCTGCGTACAGCATCACGGTGAAAGTATCCGTGCGTGGAGGATCCTAGGAGAATGAACGTCGCCAGACTGCATGCGTCATCGGACCTGGCGTCATGGTATGGGGCGCCATTGGGTACACATGCCCATCACCTCCGCTTCACATGGCCGATAATTTTGACAGTAGCCGTTCCGTTAAAGGCACTGACTGTGCCTTGTGTTCGAAGTCTCCGTGACATTATCTTCCAACAAGATAACAGAAGACTGCAGGTTGCCCGTGTTGTCCCCGAGCTATCTCGATACAGAGGGTGTTCAATTGGTGACAAGGTCTGCAGTTTCTGCAGATCTCTCACCCATTAAGAAAATCTATTAACGGATTGCCAACATACTGTCATGCCGTCACTCAGCAGACGCTACTATTGATCAGCTCTACCATAGAACTGACACAGCATGGAAAACCTCAACCGCGGAGATGTGCCGAAGGTTTAGAACGGCTCAGTAAGGTTAGTTTAAAACAAAAAGTTCGTTTAAAACCGTTTATTAACGTATTTGAATGGTACAATTGGATGGACTGAGGAAAGAACAATGTCTTAGGAAAAAATTATTTCTCGATTTTATATTCTATATTTCGGGCTCAGAATTTGCACTTACTGTGTAAAGTAGTTATTTTAAATCCGGAAGATTTATTCACAGGTTTGCTTACATTGTTCCAAAAAACGGCTTTACATTTGGACTAGTAAGACATAACTGCGGCAAACAAAATATAATTGCACTAACCCACAACTTCAATGGAGTGATCACTTCATATGTCAAATAAATAAATCACAAAATTATTGGCTCAGTTTGAGTTATTTTGTGGAGGAGCTCGTATCAAAATTGCTTTCGAAGTTCTACTGCAATGGCACCAGTTTTTCTGTCCGTATTGGAGTCAACCTTTTTCGGACTGTTGTGGGAATCCGAGCATGAATGGGTAAGCTGCGTCGAGCCACACCTGATGTTGGTGGGACATTTAAAACTCTGGATGTCTTAACTGCACAAGGGCTGTCACGGCGCTTCTAAGTCTATCTTCTCTCTCCCCATCCCCCCCCCCTCCCCCCGTTCCCACCGATCTGTCGCTGCTTGCACCGTCCGCGCCCAGGATCTCCTCCCCCACTCCTCCCGCCCACACGCAGCTCCACTCTAGGCTCGGCCTCAGGTATGCGTGCTGGCGGCACCTCTGCTGTTCCTCTGTCTGCTTCCCAAGGCGGTTCGTTGTGGGTTATCTCCTTCCTCTTCTTAATCGTACTACTTGCGGCGTCACAGCCCTTACTTTGGGTGTAGCTGCTACCACGTTTGATCGGCTGCTCCTTACTCGAATGTCGCTGGGTTCTTTCATGACAAAGTCTCAAAAGTTAGATGTCGGTGTCATAACTTTAGTATAGCCGTAATCCATTCCGCGTGATTCCTATAGGCAAAGTTTCGCGACAGCCGACGTGTTAGGCTGCTGCAGTTTGGTGCACCTTTGTTGTTGTCGGCAACAATCTTAGACAATACACAGCGTCTAACCTACATACAGGGTGTTTCGCTAAATGTGTTTGCCTCTGTAAGTTACGAAGTAATAGGCGATGGAAATATTTATTGCGGTAGGTCACCATAAGAAACGTTACACACTGTCTGCGTTGCCATGAACATAGTTTATTGTGTTATTATCCAGAGAGATACAGCAAAAAGATACAATTTTTTAAATGTAACAACAGTTGTTTCTATCATGCACTGGAATCAGTAACACCAGCTGTGTATACATCAATTTAAATTACATTCCTATCACTTTTAGTTTGAGAGCTACAACCCTTTAAAGTTTCAGGGGCAGATAGCACACACTGTACATAATATACGGCTGTGTGGTGGGTGATGGATGTTCCGGCGGTGGCAAGTTGATTTAAACGAGATGTTCAAATGTGTGTCCATGGTCCTGAATGCACAATGCAATGCGCCTTCTAAAGGATCTGCAGACGAGATATAACATCGCTGGTGTCACGGAGCAACATGTGTCCTCGATGCGCCGTTTTAGATCATCTGGGGATGTGGGCTCAGTGACATAAACACGATTCTTTACATATTCCCTCCCCCCACCCCCCCCCACCCCCCCAAATCTAATGGTGTTAAATCGGGCGTTCTTGCGGGCTAAGAATGAGGACCATGGCGCTCCAACCACCTTCCTGCAAACCTGTTGTTTAGTTCTTCCACAACAGCACGCGCAGAATGGGCTGGGTGACCATCGTGCTGCATCCACATATGGACTCTGGTGTGTAGACACACATGTTCAAGGAGACCACCCAAACTGTCGTCTATAAAAGCGCAATATAACTCACCTGTCAGTGTACCTGGGAAGTAGTGTGGACCGATGATTTCATCCTCAAGGATTCCGCACCATAATAGACCACCTACGTTGACGGTCGACAGGTCGTACCCACTGAGGATTGTCTGCGACCCAGTAGTGCACGTTATGGCGATTCTTTGCACCATAATTTGTGAACGTGGACCCATCAGAGAACATAACACCTCGTAAAGACTCCGGCGTGAAATTACGCACGACCCATTCACAGAATGTAACTCTCGCACGGAAATCGTTCCCATGCAGCTCCTGGGTCAGTGACAGGCGGTACGGGTGAAACCTGTGGCCGTGTACTATACGCCACACAGATGTGGGACTGACACCAGCGACTGCAGCAACGGCTCGTAAGTTGACATGAGGATCGTGGTGCACTGCAGCTAAAACAAACACCTCCGTCTCCTCACTTCTTGCAGTTCTTCGTCTGTTACTGCGGCGCATTACCAAGCTGCCTGTTTCCCGAAGTCGTTGTTCGGTACGTAAGAACGTAATGGCTGCCGGAGCTCTTCGCCTAGCATATCTCAAGGCGTACGGCATGGCTGCTTTAGTGGCATCGTGTCGCCACTCGCCGAGCATCAGCAACATATCAACGTACTCATCGTTCGTGTATGCCATCTTCATCCGATGTCAGTAACTGTGGCACATTGAGCCCCGTTTGTTTGTGTGGCTCAAACTGTCGGGTATACGGCCGTGTGCGGCGACAGTCTGCAGTCTAACAGCGCATCGAGGTAGCTTCTCGCTCCGTGACACCGGCGACGTTACAACTCGGCCGCACCACATTTAGAAGGCGCATTGCGTTATGTGCAGCGTGTGTGGTATCTGCCCCTGAAACTTTGAAGGGTTGTAGCTCCCAAACTAAAAGTGGTAGGAATGTAATTTAAATTTATGTATACACAGCTGGTGTTACTGATTCCAGTGCATGATAGAAACAACATTTGTTCCATTTAAAAAATTGTATTTTTTTGCTGTAACTCTTTGGATAATAACACAATAAACTATGTTCGTAGCTCCGCAGACAGTGTAACGTTTCTTATGGTGACCTACCGCTATAAATATTTCCGTCGCCTATTACTTCGTAACTTACAGAGGCAAACACATTTAGTGAAACACCCTGTATGTCTTGCCACATTGACAGCGTGTCTGACAAGGAGCTCCCTGAGGGCGAGGTCGCAAGTTCAGTCTTTACTAAGATTCATTTAAAAGTGTTGTGTCAATAATTAAAACAGTAAAAATATAAGCTACTAATGACTCACGATCTGCATTAGAAGAGTGACAGAAAATGAATGTCCTGGAGCTGCAGAGATCAATCTTCTGTGTTATGTATATACTTTGTATTACACTTCACGAAGTAGACATCTTGGACACGCGAGAAATGTTCAAAACAAACCATTAACTTGCACTACGGACACAGTTCGAAAAATGGCGCGTCACAGTGATCACAAAGATTCGCACCAGCAAGGTCGAAGGCGAACTTCTTGGGAGTTGCAAACCGTGCAGGAAGTTCAGGTAGATATCCGTTATTAAAGAATGCATACAGAATTATATTGGTGTAACACGGTGATGAGAATTGATAGAATTTAATGATATGCAACCGAATGCGAAACAGTGGATCGTGGATCTTATCGTGAAACTGGCTATCTTTTAAGGCGTAACTGCAGTTATGCGATAATGTATATTACCCACAGAAAAAAAAAGATCCAGAGGTTGTACTCGTCCAGTGTTTTGAGGTGGTATAAACTGCAATGTCACACACTTTTCAGGAGGGACAGTTTACTCTAAAGGAGTATATATTACATGCAGACCAGGAATCAAGCAAAAGCAAGTTATTTGACGAGCTATTCGCCAAAAGCAGCGCTCATAGTATAGTTGTAGCTCTCTTAAGCTCATTTAGCGACAATTTCTTGTTGTCACGTAAATATTCCCTACTGCCCTTGCAATATCACGCACACGAGAAAGAATCGTGGGGGGGCAGAGCACCTCCGACTTCTCGCAGCACAGTAAATAAACTGAAGAGCCAAAGAAACTGGTACACCTGCCTAATATCGTGTAGGGCCACCACGAGCACGCAGAAGTGCCGCAGCACGACGTGGCGCGGACTTCACTAATGTCTGAAGTAGTGCTGGAAGGAACTGACATCGCGATTCTGAGCGGCACGTTGCAAGGCATCCCAGAAAAGCTCAATAATGTTCATGTCTGGGGAGTCTGCTGGCCAGCCGAAGTGTTAAACTTAGAAAAGCGTTCATGGAGCCACCCTGTAGCAATTCTGGCCGTATGGGGTGTTGTATTGTCCTGCTGGAATTGCCTTTCGGAATGCACAATGGACATGACTGAAGGTGATCAGACAGGATGCTTACGTACGTGTCACCTATCAGAGTGGTATCTAGACGTATCAGGGGTCCCATATCACTCCAACTGCACACGAATCACACCATTACAGAGCCTCCACCAGCTTGAATAGTACCCTGATGACAAGCAGGGTCCTTGGATTCGTGAGGTTGTCTCCATACCCGTGCACGTCCATCCGGTCGACACAATTTGAAACGAGACTCGTCCGACCGGGCAACATGTTTCCAGTCATCAACAGTCCAATGTCGGTGTTGATGAGCACGGGCGAGGCGTAAAGCTTTGTGACGTGCAGTCGTCAAGGGTACACGAGTGGGCCTTCGACTCCGAAAGCCCACATCGATGGCGTTTCGTTCAACGGTTCGCACTCTGACACTTCTTGATGGCCCAGCACTGAAATCTTCAGCAGTTTGCGGAAGGGTTGCATTTCTGTCAGGTTGTAAGTTTCTTTTCAGTAGCCGTTGGTCCCGTTCTTTCAGAATCTTTTTCCGGCGGAAGCGATGACTTAGATTTGATGCTTTAACGGACTCCTGGTATTCACGGTACACTCGTGAAATGATCGTACGGGAGAATCCCCACTTAATTGCTACCATGGAGATATTGTGTCCCATCCCTCGTGGGCCGACTATAACACGACGTGAACACTCACTTAAATCTTGATAATCTGCCATTGTACTTGTCTTACATAGGCTTTGCCGACCGCAGCGCTGCCTTCTGCCTGTTTACAAATCTTTGTATTTGTATCCGCATACCAATACCACTTTCTTTGGCACTTTAGTTTAACTTGCCATTCAATTTGCCATCCAGATTAAAATTCGGCTTAATTGTATACGATTTTGATACAACTCCCTTCGTGTCTCTGATTTCCACGGTTCCTTTCATATGCATTTCCTCTTTAAATCCCGATTAGCCAGAGTTGAAAACAAATTCCTTACTGAACAGTGGGATAAATTTGTTTATCTGGCCTACAAATTTTTGGGCCGATTCCGCAGTTTACTGTGCATCGTCAAGTTGACCCTCTGTTTGGTATTTCGTTATCTTACGTCTTTCTATTCTGTAGCACTGTTTCAAGTTATGCAACCATCCACCGCTTTTCTTGAAATCGCTATAATCTATGTCACGTGCGCTTTGATTTGCATAACGTAGCAGGCCGCATCATACACGTCCTGTAAACTGTATCGAGCCTCCTTGAAACGCGCGAACACCAGTTTTTGTACCAAGTGCGTTTTGTCCTCTCTTGACTACCTGTAATTTTTCGTATGCGCTACACTTATATTTCTTCAGAGGTATTCAAAATCGGTCCATAACTTTTTTTTTACTATGCTGCGGATGATCTTCCGTGTATGTAACTATTTATTACCCTCTGTTTGGACAATGATTGTCCTTTATTACGTTTCACCGGAGACGGGATTTGTAGCTCCCTGTCCGACACGGAAAATGAACTACATGTTCCGACATCTGTTTTAGTATCACTTTCACTTGTTAAGCACGTATCATCATCACGTTCTTTGTCTTCACAGTCGAGCATATACGATGCCACACACTCCATTGACTCGTCTTGCAGAAATGCTAATATTTCATCTGCCACTTCTTTCTCACTCTGCGAAATTACTTGGGTTCCTTTGTGACGAAATGCGAACATCGACAACTGTTGTTGTAAATACACTCCTGGAAATGGAAAAAAGAACACATTGACACCGGTGTGTCAGACCCACCATACTTGCTCCGGACACTGCGAGAGGGCTGTACAAGCAATGATCACACGCACGGCACAGCGGACACACCAGGAACCGCGGTGTTGGCCGTCGAATGGCGCTAGCTGCGCAGCATTTGTGCACCGCCGCCGTCAGTGTCAGCCAGTTTGCCGTGGCATACGGAGCTCCATCGCAGTCTTTAACAATGGTAGCATGCCGCGACAGCGTGGACGTGAACCATATGTGCAGCTGACGGACTTTGAGCGAGGGCGTATAGTGGGCATGCGGGAGGCCGGGTGGACGTACCGCCGAATTGCTCAACACGTGGGGCGTGAGGTCTCCACAGTACATCGATGTTGTCGCCAGTGGTCGGCGGAAGATGCACGTGCCCGTCGACCTGGGACCGGACCGCAGCGACGCACGGATGCACGCCAAGACCGTAGGATCCTACGCAGTGCCGTAGGGGACCGCACCGCCACTTCCCAGCAAATTAGGGACACTGTTGCTCCTGGGGTATCGTCGAGGACCATTCGCAACCGTCTCCATGAAGCTGGGCTACGGTCCCGCACAACGTTAGGCCGTCTTCCGCTCACGCCCCAACATCGTGCAGCCCGCCTCCAGTGGTGTCGCGACAGGCGTGAATGGAGGGACGAATGGAGACGTGTCGTCTTCAGCGATGAGAGTCGCTTCTGCCTTGGTGCCAATGATGGTCGTATGCGTGTTTGGCGCCGTGCAGGTGAGCGCCACAATCAGGACTGCATACGACCGAGGCACACAGGGCCAACACCCGGCATCATGGTGTGGGGAGCGATCTCCTACACTGGCCGTACACCACTGGTGATCGTCGAGGGGACACTGAATAGTGCACGGTACATCCAAACCGTCATCGAACCCATCGTTCTACCATTCCTAGACCGGCCATGGAACTTGCTGTTCCAACAGGACAATGCACGTCCGCATGTATCCCGTGCCACCCAATGTGCTCTATAAGGTGTAAGTCAACTACCCTGGCCAGCAAGATCTCCGGATCTGTCCCCCATTGAGCATGTTTGGGACTGGATGAAGCGTCGTCTCACGCGGTCTGCGCGTCCAGCACGAACGCTGGTCCAACTGAGGCGCCAGGTGGAAATGGCATGGCAAGCCGTTCCACAGGACTACATCCAGCATCTCTACGATCGTCTCCATGGGAGAATAGCAGCCTGCATTGCTGCGAAAGGTGGATATACACTGTACTAGTGCCGACATTGTGCATGCTCTGTTGCCTGTGTCTATGTGCCTGTGGTTCTGTCAGTGTGATCATGTGATGTATCTGACCCCAGGAATGTGTCAATAAAGTTTCCCTTCCTGGGACAATGAATTCACGGTGCTCTTATTTCAATTTCCAGGAGTGTATAATGCAATGTTTACTTTGTTTATCGTTGCCATTGCACTGCTTTGTACCAACACCACTAGCACTGTAGAACTGTTTTGAGTTATTCGTCGACTAAGCTGTTCAACTACGCTCTGTAACCTCATGCTGTTCTCGTACCATTGGATACCCCCAATCCCACCCCTTGTCGGCATTAGCAGTCAAAATGGTGGTTGCACGGCAGCAATATGAGGGGCGTCGCATGCCGTAAATACAATTGGCCTTTTCCGACTTGACACTCAAGGGCTTCCTTGTGAAAGACCCTGGATCTTTGTAGTCCGAGGTCATCTTTAAAACTGCTAAGCGGTGCCCGTTATTAAGAGGGGGAAGGAGATACCCTGCAACGAAGTGATTTCGGGGGCAGGCAGAGGAACAGCAGATGTGCTGACATTACGCGTACCTAGGCGTGAACCTAAGACGACGGCGATGCCTTATGATGGCAGGGCAGGTGCTGGGCACGGACAACGGATACAGCGGCCGAACATAAGGGTGGCATGGGGCACCGTGGAGAGGGGGAGGGGGGTAAGTGCTGTGGCGGCCACCAAGTGGTTAGTTCTTCTGCACAAACGTTGTTAGCGCACAGTCCTCGCATCCAGCTCGATGGGGATACATAACTAGCAGCAGCCCAGAGAGAATCTGTCGAAAAGGACACATTCCGTTAGATTTGTCGCAATAATTATGGAGTCAAGTAGAAGTAAATCACTTAGTATTTACTGCATAGTCTAATGGTTGACTTTCCTCGTTTGCAGAAAGAACTTCTCCCTTATTCTGTGGGTCCTGAAGGTTTATTTCTGCGTGGATCATTTTGCACATAGCCTCAGTCTTACGTTTCACGGCAGCTTTTGTATCCGACTGGCCTTCTGCAGAAAATGCTTTAGTCTCCAGGAGCGTTGCGGTGTAGCGGAAAGTGCTGCTGCAGGATAGTGTACCTGGGAATTTATGATGTTCTCTGGTCCGTGTTTCAACCTACTGTCTGATTTTAGAATCACATGAAGGAACGGGCACTGGAGTCCATTATAAACAGGTTCCGGTGTGTTGTAATGGTTTGTTGTGAGACATGGCACTCTGTTTTGTGCAGCGTTTGTAAATATTACGAATTCCACGTATTTGACCGCTGTATAATATCTTAAAGCTAGTTTGAGATATTGTTAATTTCTCAGTAACAGAGTTTTATGGAGAGTATAATTCTATTTATTCTTAAAACTAGATAAATAACGTGTGGAAGGTTAAGCCATACTCCGTCAGTCGAGCACTATCTTGTACCTTGAAAAAGAATGTCTCTATGGAGAGCGTGGTGTTTACAAATGAACTGAGTTTCTTAAAGATCTTAACAATTTTCCCTTCCTATAAAGTCAAAATTTGTGTTAGTTGACAAAAGCTTTTGTTTGAAAAAGTTTTTAGCTTGTAACTAGTTTTTGATAATACTTCTCCTTAATATGATTTCAGTTGCTGCTCATTGGTATTTAGTAGTTCGTACAGATAAGCACAGGGTGTGACGGCAGCCGATTTCTTCATGCCAGCGAGAATTCTCAATAAACAACGATATCTTAACTAACAGGGATGGTAGCAGACTTTTTGATTACAGTAAAATCGTTTGCTTGTGTTCAAGGCGAGAAGTTATAGTATTGCTTTCCACTAGTTAACACTCCATCACTCACACGGTAAATGAAAGGCATACTGATAGTACACTAGCCATCCGTACTTCAGTAAGTCTGTGGAACCTGAGTTATGTATTTCCACATACTGTCTAATACATAACGACAATGTCTACAATCAGATTTTGTCGTATTTTAGCTCTCAGATGGGTCCATGCTCTGCGCTTTCTTCTAATGTGGCGAGAGGTTCAGCACAGTGCTTGGGACATTGCACTTGTACTCGGGAGGGGGCGTACCTAAGGTTCAAATGGCTCTGAGTACTATGGGACTTAACTTCTGAGGTCATCAGTCGCGCGGTTCCAAACTGTAGCGCCTAGAACCTCTCGGCCACCCCGGCCGGCGGCGTACATAAGATCCGTTAATTTCCATCCTGGTCGTTTTACGATAGGCTTCCCTAAACTACTTCAAGCGAATGTCTGAACTGTACGTTCGGAGCAATGACGATCACCTCTTTCCTCAATTCTTGCCCATTCTGGTCTAATACTCAATTTCCACAATATTGGAACTGTATCATGAGCCCACCTTCCTTCGTCTAATAACAACCCTACGCTTGCCTCCAGTGTAAATGGCAACTGCACGTGATGGTAATCATTGCAGTGTTTGAACTACTTCAGAGTGGCGATATTCTTTAGTTCTAACCATGGTGTATCCGTCGTTAAGCCTATGTGTGTCATCTCTAGGGCAGGCACACTGTCAAGGCCTATGTGTATCATGTGTGTGGCAGGCACACTATCAACTACTGTCGTGTATAAATGAAAAAGAATTCCTGTATGTTGGTAGAGTTTTAAAGCAAGAGTCAGCTTACATGAAAGTCTAATGTGTTGTAGACTTGAAACATTGTAAATTGATCTTTTCGGCCGCTACTAGAAGTGGAGTTCATTAGGATATGTAATGCACGTATTACATACATACTGTGAAATGGTGAATCATCACTATTGCAAGTGGTGATCATTAGGGTCTGTAACACAATCGTCGACGAAGGTCACTTTCAATAATGACCGAAACGATGATTAAACCTGTTACAAAATTACGCTGTCTTCAACACACATTTTGTTTCAGGAAGGTAGTTGCGTCTCGACCTTCGCCTTCGAATAAGCTTCAAAATACCTAGACTAATGCAGCCCAACACCAGGCCACAAAGTACGAAATATATGTTAGTATTCCAGAAATCTCACCAAACAGGGCAATATATGTTTGTAGATGGTCATTGGTGGAATGCTGTGTGATATAAAAAAATAGCAGCTACTGTCGTCCGATTTGTTCGTAAATTTTTTGTTGTTATTTTACTGTTTGGTTTAATTTGTCGGTGATTACTTTTTCTTGCCAGTATTATTTCTTATTTGAATGCTGAAGATACAGAAATATTAATAATATTTACGAACCGTAAGAATGTTGAATAAAGGTTTGACTTATAAATCGGATATTTACAGGAGTGGATATTTACTGAGAACAAAAGAAATTCGGGTCACAACTTGATCAAAAGTTGGAATCTGTAACGCAACACATCCTGAGATATCAAGAAATAACCCATTTGGTAATGAAAGGGCCTATAGGAGGGGAGAAATTGTAGACGGAAACGGTTCGTAAAATTCTTATACAGCACACATTTCACCAGCGTCTATTCTTTTCTCATTGGAGTTGTTTGACGCCCACTTTTCAGTTCTATACACTTCAGAAAAAATTCTTTTACAAAAGACTTCCCAACAATTACATTTTTAAAAGACTTCTTTTTCAGAAATGCTTTTCTCGCTGTTGCCAGTGTGCATTTTACAGTGAGGTGAGAAAAGTCATGGGATGTCTCCTAATGTGGTGTGGGGTCTTCTTTTTTCCCGGTGTAGAGGAACAACTCGACGTGGTATGCACTCAATAAGTCGTTGAGAGTCTCCTGCAGAAACACAGAGCCGTGCTGTCTCTGTAGGCGTCCATAATTGCGGGTGCAGGATTTTGTGCACAAACTGACTTCTGGATTATGTCACATAAAAGTTCGATGGGTGGCCAGATCATTCGCTCTAACTGTCCAGAATATTCTTCAAACTAATCGCGAACTATTGTGATCTGGTGACATGCAGCACTGTCGCCCAAAAAATTCCATCGCCGTTTGGGAGCATGAAGTCCATGAATGGATGCGAATGGCCTCCAAGTAACCGATCATAACAATTTCGTTTCAGTTGGACCAGAGGCAGTCCATCCCTTGTATAATAGCCCACACCATTATGGAGCCACGACCATCTTGCACTAGAGCCTTCTTGACAATTTGGGTCCGTGGCTTTGTTGGGTCTGCGCCACGCTCGAACCAAACTATTAGCTCTTACCAGCTGAAAGCGGGACTCATTTGACCAGGCCACGGTTTTCCAGTCGTCAAGGACCCAGCCGATATGGTCACGAGCGCAGGAGAGGCGCTGCAGGCGAAGTCGTGCTGTTAGGAAAGGTACTCGCGTGATCGTCTGCTACCGCAGCCAGTTAACGCCAGATTTTGCCGCACTGTCCAGACGGATTCGTTCGCCGAACGACCCACACTGATTCCTGCAGTTATTTCACGTAGTGCTGCTTGTCTGTTGACAGTGATGACTCTACGCAAACGCCGCTGCCTTCTGTAGTCACGTAATGGCCGTCGGCAACTGCGTTGTCCGTGCTGAGACGTAATGCGTGTAATTTGGTATTTTCGGCATACTCGTGACACTGTGGACCTCGGAATATTGAATTCTCTAACGATTTCCGAAATGCGGTGTTCCATGCGTGTTGGTCCAACCAACATTCCACGTTCAAAGTGTGTTAATTTCCGTCGTGCGATCATTATCAAGACGGTAACCATTTCATATGAACCAGCTGAGTACAAACGACAGCTCTGGCAATGCACTGCTCTTTTATACCTTGTGCACGCGATACTGCTGCCATATGTATATATGCATACCGCTATCCCACGGCTTTTGTTGCCTCACATTATGTCCTTTGCAATTCGGCAGTCGTTAGGTAATTTTCTGCTCAGTTACCGAAATTCGTTCAGCTACTACTTTCAGTGTCTCGTTTTCAAATCTAATCCCCGCAACATTTTCTTATTTGATTTAACTACAGTGCAATATCCTTGTTTTACGTTTATGATGTTCATGTTACAACCTCTTTTCAAGACACTGTTCGTTCCCGTCAAATGTTGCTCGAAGTCGTCTACCGTCTCTGACAGAATTACAATGTCGTAGCAAACCATAATTTTTTTTCTCTTTCAACCTCCAGTTTATATCCAGATTTGTATTTCATTTTCTATGCTGCTTGCTCCGGTCGCAGGTTCGAATCCTGCCTCGGGCATGGATGTGTGTGATGTCCTGAGGTTAGTTAGGTTTAAGTAGTTCTAAGTTCTAGGGGACTGATGATCTCAGATGTTAAGTCCCATAGTGCTAAGAGCCATTTGAACCATTTTCTTGAGCTGCTTGCTCGTGTAAAGAAAACATCGGAGGTAGGCTACAATCCTGTATCAATCTCTTCTCAATTACCAAAACAAAATTTGCTAATGAGATTAGGGCAGTACAGTATGAAATTAAGGCGTCATTATATCTACATCTACATAGATACTTGGCAAGCCAGCGTACGATGCGCGGCGGAAGGTTCTCTGTATCACTAATTGTCGTCTCCTATCCTATTCCACTTGCAGACAGAGCGAGGGTTGAACGAGTGCCTACATGCCTCCGTATGAGCCCTAATATCTCGTACCCTATCTTCGTGGTCTAACGCGAAATGTATTTTGGCGGCAGTAGGATCGTTCTGCAGTCAGTTTCAAATTCCGGTTCTCTAAAAGAGAACCGTTTCCTCGAAAAGAACGTCGCCTTCCATCCAGGGATTCCCATTCGAGTTTCAAGCATCCCCGTAATACATGCGTGTTGTTCGAACCTACCGGTAACAAATCCGGTAGCCAGCCTCTGAATTGCTTCGATGCCTTTCTTTAATCTGACCTGTTGCAGATTCCAAATACTCGAACAGATCCAGTAGGGATCAGTATTCGCACCCACATACTTTCCTTTAGAGGAGATCTAGAGAAGATTGCAGTCTTGGCAAAACGAACGAAATGCCTGAACTATAATGTTCCGAGAGATTCAGATCCTCGAGAGAGGAGATACGAATTCAAATCACAGTCCAGCACCAAATTTTTCAACGTCTGTAGTTCAATCAAGTACAAGTAAAATAAGAGCCCTGTTCCATTAAATGGCTATCGGTTCAACAAATACAATAAAATTTGCTAATGTAAGTAAGTTTACTGGCGACAGTATTTCTGTTTACCATGACTTCCGCCTACGTCATTTCCCAACGTAGACCGGCTCTGCCCACTTGCTAATGAAGGAACTTAATGTTTAATGCAGATTCTGAATTATAATGTCTTGCCCTTGAGGTTACCAGAGGTAAAGTAAATCTTTCGTGAACCCACGCATTGCACCTGTGGTAGTTCGTTGTGGCCACATTTCCCA
Organism: Schistocerca americana; assembly: GCF_021461395.2. Lineage (NCBI taxonomy): Eukaryota > Metazoa > Arthropoda > Insecta > Orthoptera > Acrididae > Schistocerca > Schistocerca americana. Next base: position 370,251,929 of record NC_060125.1, on the reverse strand, counting down.
GCCCCAGGAGTAAGCTGTTACGGATCATATTCTTAGCTTACAAAATTAGTCCCAGTGGAAAAAATGCGAGTCTATTAAATGGTTAAGTAGAAGCAAGCTTCTGACGCGGAGATTATGCTATTCTCATGTCAGCAGGATGTAAAGACTCTTCTTGGCATCATACCCTCGATGTGAAGCCATTTTGAAATTATCACTAATCCAGCAAATTTATTAGATCGAGAAAATCCACTGCGAAGTGTGAAGTTACCGCATAATTCGACTATTATAGTCATTATTACCATCCTTTTCTTCATACCGCTGCTGGAACACATGTGCTTGAACATCATTTAAGGCATTTCGGTCATTATAGAAGTAGTTGCCCAAGAACAGGTTATTTCCTTGTCTACGGAATTCTTTTCATGTTAATATCAAACATCAACAATTACTCGTATATTACATTAAAACTGAAGTAATTGATGAAGACGTCACTTGATAACAAAAACGCGCTGTCTTTCTTCATTTACTTGCGCCTAGAAGTGGCTGTCAAATACTGCCAAACCAAAAGCCAAGGGATCTTACTGCCTTCCAATATACATCGCTGTCTGTTCTTCCATATGATTTGGTCGACGTGACCTGTTTCAAATTGTGCATGACAGGGAATGTTTTAGAAAATCAATTGTTTTCCTTTGCAATAAACAGAGAGATTTTCATTCTAAGCTATCCAAGTTCAAAATTTTCACAGTATTAGTTCACATTTAGCATTCGCTGCTGTAATGTAGGAACGTATTTCACAGTTGCAAAACCCGCAACCGACCCATTGACCATACACTTAGTCGTTGACCATAAATTCTAGCTCAGAGTGACACCAGTTTAAGTAACCTAATGTAGCGAAGACTGTTTGCCAGTGCTCTTTCTCATCGGAAAATACGCAACTAACCCATTGGGGTCCATAAGTACACTGTAACAGTAATTTCTGCGTGGGTGCAATGCATACGGATTGTTGAATATAGTGGTGCTCTCTCTTCAACTTTCTGTATACAATTTGCCTTATCTAAACGGGCCCTTTATCATTACAGGCCCTGGGCAGTGCAACATCATACTGACAACAGTAATGTGCTTTTACTGACAACCTCACTGTTCGTTTTACCTGATTTTGTAATCATTTAAAGAAAACAACTCAATCTTCCAGTGTGAGACATTTCGTCCCCTCTTTCCTTTCTGTGAAATTTGTCAGTAAGATTTTTGCCTTCCAGCCAGCGAAATGCGGCAGTAAACGACTCACAAACCACGACTTAGTGCCGTTAAGACCATTTTTTAAAACATTGTCGTAGCTGAAGGAATTTAGTTTCTTCTTAGATCGTCTTATGCAGCAACGTTCACAGGTATCTCAAATAGGAAAGCTCTTTATCCAGGTAGGAAGGTTGTAAAACAAACTTCCCACAGTTTGTGTCAAGTTGATCTTTTCGTCTGATAGCATTGCTTAAGTATTTTGCCTAAGAGGTATCACAAGTAGTGTTCCTGTAGCTGTGGGAATCATTGGTTGAAAACGAGTTTGACACCAATGGGTACAGTACTGCTGAATATTCAAAATTAATATCAAACTAAGACTGAGTTAATTCACAAACTGAGGCGTATTTATAATATTGAAGTTAGACTGTGTATCCTCGTCTTCCTTAAGTGGGCATTGGAACGCGTTTACACACACGTATACAATACTATGAATACTTCGGACGCTATAATTAACGTTGCTCTCATAAACTAATTTTGTATTTTTAATTCTTCTGGGTCTTCAGCGTGCAATATGTGTCGTAGATACAGTCTTAGACAAAACAATTGACCGCCAAGTCGTTCACGTATGGTAGAGAATACAGTCGTGCTCCCCTTAGAATTCTATGTCCGGCACTATGCTCGATCTGGCAACATCGTAGACTACAGCACTTTCCGGAGGAAGTCTTAACTGCGTTCTGAGTGTATCAGTCTGACTACGACTGTTGTCTTGAGGTAAAACACGAGACTAGCTAATACGACTCTGGCAACAGAAAGCACACGTCGACAAAACTTTTATCGTCCCTTTCCTCTCAGTGCTGAAGCTATGAGTGTAATTCAAGCGAATCTACATATATTTCGCTCTCTGTCACATTAGTAATAACAGTTTGGTTCAGCACTATTTTAGCGTGAGATTTCTTGGCCGGCCATCTGCCTCTGAACACTACATGCATCTGAGTTCTCTGGGACCCATTTGCTGCCTACCGGTGGGGGCTGAGGCACTGCGCTGCCTCGCCTTCTGCCGACAACGTCTGCTCCACTCCTCACACTCGACGGTGAAACAAGCTTTAATGTTGTTGAGTGGTGACCCATAAAATCTGTCTACAGTTTGTGTTTCACACTCGATGGCAATGGAGGCACTAAACCGTTTTTATTTGATGAGTATTTTATTACACCAGTACGCAGTACATCAATGTGATGCAGAATTAATTTCATAGTTCCTGATCCAGTGTGCTGTAATTGAAGCATCACATCCTTTTCTTTTTCTTTTCACAGGAGATTCTTGAAATAATTCATTTTTGTCATGGATTCATATGTGTTAGCCAAGGCACAGAGAATAAATGCAATGTAATGTGTTTGGTTTCTTTCTTTGATTCCCTGTGGTAAATGCATGCGAAACATTGTGTCAATACCTTTCAGAACCTGCTCTATAGCTACTCAGGCAAATTACTTGTTTTTAGGTCCATACATTAATTAATGGAGAAGTGAACACTGTTCATAAGTGATATTTAAAATATTCAATTGGATTTTAGGCGGTAGAATTGCCCATATTTGAAGCTACCCACAGAAAAAGTAAGTTGCTAGAGCCACTCTTACCAAAATGTCTGCAGAAAGTTCCTAATTGCTACTGTGGAAATTTAGCATAGAGGCCCTAAAGTAATCAAGAGGTTCATTTCCTTCATACTTATCACCCTGGCATGTGAGTCTTAAGTGAAGAACAATACTGAAATTCGTATCGTTGACGGTCGATTCGAATTTCTTCAGAGATGCTTGTATTGTGAAGCAGCTTGGCAGTCAGAAAGCCGAGATCTATGACCATTAACATAACTTGCTGTGTCGAGCTACCAAGAGGACTTGATGTGTAAAGGTTTTCTTCCGAATTCGTTACAGAATTTTTTCTGGAAATTCGCAGCTCCATAAAATAAATCAGAAAAAAAGCTCACACACGCTGATCCCTGCCACGGTTAGAACTGACGACTCATTGGGTCGGACACGCTGCTGCCAGCACGCCACTCTCATCATGATATTGGTCGCTCAGCCTCATGACGCACGTCAACGATAATAGAAGTTGTCACTTACGTGAAGAATAGCCAAGAATTTTCTGTCTCAGTGTCTAGGGGTTATATAGCACCATTCAAATGGAAAGGGAATATCAAGTGAATTTACCGAGTCAATTCAGTACCATACGTGGAAGTGATTGCACTGTCACAGTGTTACCAAATTTTTGTGATGATGTTGCCAATTCTCAGTTGTGCTAGGATCAGCTGTGTAGCGCTATGCAAGGAGAATCCTGTGCTCGTGTCATAGGAGGATATGGAGAGGAGGCGCGGGCTTTGGCTATCATGCAGTGTTTTCTCCTACCAGTTGTGTCAAACATTCAGGTGTATAAACTTCAACCACGATTACAGTTTCCCACCAAATATATACGAATAAAACACTTACCCTGTTACTTTGTGACGAAAGATTATTTCAGTACAATAAAAAGTCTTTGGAAATCAACATTGCCCACCCGTCTCGAAAAAAAGATGAAACACTTTGCACCTCGAAATCATACAAGTAGAATTTCATGAATTGCTCGAGAATGTAGAAAAATGTTGGTGGGAATGGAAGCTATAAGAAACATAGTTAACTAATTATTCTGTGGCATATAATAATCAATACATTTGAAAATTCAGAACAGAAGAAACTAAAAATTATGCCCATTAAGACAGAAACTCTACTGCAGATGGGGGCACTGTGCAGATCTGTATACTAACCAACGTATTCATTGATTTCATAATGTTTCCCTCTTGTTTAGTCTTCTAATGATGAACTGGATTATCACCCATGAGTCTGATAGTTTCTTTGTATCCTTCCATCTACTACCTTTGTGTGTTATTGCTCGGTGTTCAAAAAGCACAATGTTATGCCTGCTCCCACGAGGTATTAGAACGAGGTTACAAGAAGCCTAACGAAGTATAATCAAAATACATTGAGACGCCCATTTGTCTGTCGGTATGGTGTTAAGTCGACAGAAATAGTTGGGTATTATTGCCTGCATCACCGGCATCCCATTGTTGTCTTCTCGTACTGAGATTTTCATATTACCCTGAACACAAGACGCTGAGATAAATGTGTATATTCTCCGTGACGAAACATCCCACATTCCATTCATCCTGACCCATTCGTAACGTGCATCGGCAGCAATGAGTGATAGGAAAGTTGTTGTGAGGTGACGAATAACAATAACAAAGGTAGTTGTAACAAATCAGTAATCAAGGATGTTTACTGCATTACAGACAATTGTTAACGATTACCAAAATAACCAAGAAAGGCTAAGTGTTTAATTGGCGCACTGCATAGGTGTTCTTACCACTTTGTTACTGAATTCTGTTCTGGTTTCTTGCAGAGGGAAATGAGAGAACCCTGTAGCTAGTACAACTACCCTTGCTTTACATCACGAGACGAACATGGCGTCACCAAGCGGATATTTCTGTTTTCTCTCTCTGTCTCTCTTTCTCTGTTTTTATTTTTATTTTTATTTTTATTTTTTGAGGAAAGCATCAAGAAACGCGAGTAATAAGCAAGTAGGCATATAATCTCTTTACAGTTATTTTCATCGGGTTATATAATGCAAAAATACACCTTTTAAGTGTGTTATTGCCTAATTCCAATTATTGATAGTCTATTCGTGAGCTTGCGCGCATTCAGTGGGGTGAAACCTATCACAGAAGTAAGCAAAACACAAATATTTCTTGCACCATGCGCAACACACAAACCAAATCTCGTTGCACTGACGTATTGTCTGATATATTTCTCGGAAAACACATCTGATTCATGTTGCTAAATACAGCTCTATCAGATATCAATGTCGATGCGTACCAAGTACATCTTGAAATATACAGAAAGGCACAAAAGAGTATTCGACTGAAACATAGCCATGAACAAGATTGTAACTGGGATCGACAGCATCGTCGTCTACCACCTTGACAACTCGAACGGTGACAGTGCTCGGCCGGTTACTTAGGTTTACTGGTATCAAAGCTACAGCATGAAAACACAAAAATGTTGATAACCTGGAGATCATTAACTTTGGAACCCATAGTAAAGTAAAGCAGTCATCAGTTAGAAGTTTGGTTTGAACACCACAGTGCTTTAATAGGCACAGTCCTGTTGAGGTGGTATGCCGATGCTTTCCCCCGACCTTTGAGCTGAGTTGTCTACACAGCTAATAGGGGAACCTACAGTTTAATGTGGCTTTCGCACCACAGTGCAACTCGGCATTTTTCACGTCAACAAACACTGCCCGAGGGGAAATAAGTGTAGAATGGGAGATAAAAATCGTGAGACTGACCAGGGATCGAAGCCGAGACCTTTCTACTCATAGTCTTGCTATTTATCATTTGGTCACCATGTAGCCACCACTGTGGCTTCTGCTTGGCATCAAAATTAAGTATCACTTGTTTGTGCCTGCGTTGGCACTTGCGTGTCCCTGCACCAAAGTAAAGAGAACTGAATTGCGTGCACTGCTTTCACGTTGGCATAAACAGAAAAGGTGAAAAAATAAACACCATAATTGGTCTCTCTTTGATGCCTCAATCTTCATTGCCATTATGCGCCTTATAAGAAAAAACGTACACTGGAAAGTCATCTTGTTTTATTTAAATGGTTACAAAATCAGGTAAAAAGAACAGTGAGGTTGTCAGTAAAAGCACATTACTGTTGTCAGTATGATGCTGCACTGCCCAGGGCCTGTAATGATAAAGGGCCCGTTTAGATCAGGCATATTGTATACAGAAAGTGGAAGAGAGAGCACCACTATATTCAACAATCCGTATGCATTGCACACACACACAGAAATTACTGTTCCAGTGTACTTATGGAGCCCAATGGGTTAGTTGCGTATTTTCCGATGAGAAAGAGCACTGGCAAACAGTCTTCGCCACATTAGGTTACTTAAACTGGTGTAATTCTGAGCTAGAATTTATGGTCAGCGACTAAGTGTATGGTCAATGGGTCGGTTGCGGGTTTTGCAACTGTGAAATACGTTCCCACATTACAGAAGCGAATATTAAATGTGAACTAATACTGTGAAAATTTTGAACTTGGATAGCTTAGAATGAAAATCTCTCTGTTTATTGCAAAGGTTCAAATAGTTCAAAAGGCTCTGAGCACTATGGGACTTAACATCTGTGGTCATCAGCCCCTAGAACTTAGAACTACTTAAACCTAACTAACCTAAGGACATCACACACATCCATGCCCGAGGCAGGATTCGAACCTGCGACCGTAGCAGTCGCGCGGTTCCGGACTGAGCGCCTGAACCGCTAGACCACCGCGGCCGGCTGTTGCAAAGGAAAACAATTGATTTTCTAAAACATTCTCTGTCATTCACAACTTGAAACAGGTCACGTCGACCAAATCATATGGAAGAACAGACAGCGATGTATATCGGAAGGCAGTATGATCCCTTGGCTTTTGGTTTGGCAGTATTCGACAGCCATTCCTAGGCGAAAGTAAATGAAGAAAGACAGCGCGTTCTTGTTATCAAGTGACGTCTTCATCAATTACTTCAGTTTTAGTGTAATATACGAGCAATTGCTGATGTTTGATATTAACGTGAAAAGAATTCCATAGACAGGGAAATAACCTGTTCTTGGGCAACTACTTCTATAATGACCAAAAGGCATTAAATGATGTTCAAGCACATGTGTTCCAGCAGCGGTATGAAGAAAATGATGGTAATAATGACGATAATAATCGAATTATGCGGTAACTCCACACTTCGCAGTGGATATTCTCGAACTAAGAAATTTGCTGAATTAGTGATAATTTCAAAATGACTTCACATCGAGGGTATGATGCCAAGAAGAGTCTTTACATCCTGCTGACATGAGAATAGCATAATCTCCGCGTCAGAAGCTTGCTTCTACTTAACCATTTAATAGACTCGCATTTTTTCCACTGGGACTAATTTTGTAAGCTAAGAATATGATCCGTAACAGCTTACTCCTGGGGCTGGGCAATGTGGCCACAACGAACTATCACAGGTGCAATGCGTGGGTTCACGAATTTACTTTTAAGAGGCACAAACAGATTTACTTTACCTCTGGTAACCTCAAGAGAAAGACGTTATAATTCAGAATCCACATTAAAGATGAAGTTCCTTCATTAGCAAGTGGGCAGAGCCGGTCTACGTTGGGAAATGACATAGGCGGAAGTTATGGTAAACAGAAATACTGTCGCCAGTAAACTTACTTACATTAGCAAATTTTATTTTATTTTTTGAACCGATAGCCATTTAAGGGAACAGGGCTCTTATTTTACTTGTACTTGATTGAACTACAGAAGTTGAAAAATTTGTTGCTGGACTGTGATTTGAATTCGTATCTCCTCTCTCGAGGATCTGAATCTCTCGGAACAGTATAGTTCAGGCATTTCGTTCGTTTTGCCAAGACTGCAATCTTCTCTAGATCTCCTCCAAAGGAAAGTATGTGGGTGCGAATACTGATCAAGTACAAAAATATTCATGATTTCATTTCAAACACTTTCACGTGCACACTAGCCTGCTAGTGAAAATTGATATGCATTTGTAATGTCTGTTCTTGTGTTCCCAACATTTGCAATAGGTGTCGTTATTTCTGGTCAAACACACACTGATCTTACTGTTGATGAGTAACCAATTGATTCTTAAGCTATATTCGTGGATCATAAAGACGGACGGTACGTGCGCGGTTCGATTGTCGCTCAAGCACAAAAATTTGTATCCCTATTTTAGATTCAAACACCTATCAGCTGGTAAGAAAAACTGATACATAACATTTGATTTTACTTAGTTAACAATCCGATTACGTGTTGGGTTCGTATCACCGTCACAGAACTTCACATCATGCACTTCATCTTTAAATACATGGACACTTTGTTGCTTCTGAATGGAGGTATATCAGACATCTTTCGTGGTTAGTTAACAGAGACGAAAGGGTCTTTACAGGAGTCCCATTGCATTACAAAAACTGTGGTCTTTTATTATCAAGGTCGTATTTGGTTACTGATATTGGCGAAAATTTCGGTAGTCATGACTCTTCATGGATAATCAGCAATGTGATTAGATTAGATTAGATTAGATTAATATTTGTTCCATAGATAATGAATACGACATTTTGTAATGATGTGGAACGTGTCATTTTAGTGAAAGATTCCTTTACATACCATATTGCAATTTCTTTACAACAATTATTTACTCTCTCTCTCTCATTATTTTTTATAGTTATCTCTCTCTCTCTCACGCAATCACACACACACACAAACACACACACACACACACACACACACACACACACACACACACACACACAAATAAAAGTAATTTTATTTGTTTGTTGTGCTCGATTATCGGTCAGGCACGAAAACGTCCATGAATGAGTTTCTTAGTTTTGAGTACACTTACGAAAGAAATATAAAAACAACTATGAGAGTTACTGATTTATGATGCTTAGTTACAGTCAGTTCTGAGTATTATTAGTATCTACGCTCCAGTCCCTAAACCTAGTTACAGAGATGCGAATCAAACGCATTACTTATTCCAGGGCGCGCCAGCTGCGTCTTTAACATTATGAGAATAACTCTTAAGACACGAATAGCATGAGACGTGACTGGATTTTAACGCCCTAACCATTCCTACGTGGAAATCTGCATCTATACATTACAAACCACGTTCAATGAGTGGCAGAGGGTACTTTGTGTACTACTGTCGCTTCCCTCCCTCTCCTGTTTCGGTTGCAAATCATGGGCGCGAAGAATGATAGTTTTGTTAATATTTAATGTCATTTTTCCTCAGCTGCTTTTGCTTTGTTGCACAAATAAGAAAAATTCCGTCTTCTGCTACTGAATTTATTTGCGGCTACCAAACATGTTTCGCCTATCCATGCTACGCATCTTCACTGGTCTATAATAAGAAGACAGTTCTTTAATTACACATATTTCGATAAGAGATCTGTACTGACTCACGGCAGTTCATTTAAATCTAACGATTTCTGTTTACAACTACAGGCTATCGTCGTGTTCTTTTTTCACTTACATTCTATTTGATGTCCTATTCATGTATACGTTTCTTGTTCTGTTTGTACGAAACGCACACAGTACACATTTCTTCCAATTGATATGTCACATTTAAACTTTTCTCTGCACATAACCCATCCTGTAGCACACTGCGCATTTCTTGTACACACGCTTCAGGAGCTATAGAGGATGAGAGCTGAGTGGGATTGTGTTGGAGAGAGCGTGGCTCGTGCAGTATTGTGAGCGTGTGTCAATTTTTTATGGTAAGGTGTGAATTAGTTTAACTCTTGTTCTTCTGTTACGTGGATGTTGGCGAGTTAATCAACCGCCTAGAAATAGTACAAGAAGAGCTGAATTCGTTGTACGGCTCAACGATAGCGGGCCTAAGTCTCAGGGCGCGCCGCGGCAGTTCCGCCTAGGTGACCAGTATGAGCGAGTCCAAGTAGAAAGACTTGCAGCGTCGCCGGAAATGGGAAAATTCCGGATCTGGGAATTCTGACAGCTTCTACTCGCATGGTCTTTGTGCAGGAGATGCTCTAAGAAATGGCAGAGTGTCAGCGAATCTTAAATATAGCCAAGTTACAGCTCTTTGATATTCGACATTAACTCAGTTAAATATTAATGCAAATCTGAAGACATCCGCGGCTTAATAAAAATGAGGCACATCCAATGACACAACAATATTTCAGTAGCTATAAAACTACATAAGTTAATATTTCACAGTGAATAAACGTTTTCACAATCAGCCTCTGAATTAACTTCTAATCCCTTCATGGGGCATGAAAGGGAAGCAGTGGTTGGGAAGGGAGTGAGACAGGGTTGTAGCCTCTCCCCGATGTTATTCAATCTGTACATTGAGCAAGCAGTAAAGGAAACAAAAGAAAAATTCGGAGTATGTATTAAAATCCATAGAGAAGAAACAAAACTCTGAGGTCTACCGATGACATTGTAATTCGGTCAGAGACAGCAAAGGACTTGGAAGAGCAGTTGAATGGAATGGACAGTGTCTTTAAAGGAGGATATAAGATGAACATCAACAAAAGCAAAACGAGGATAATGGAATGTAGTCGAATTAAGTCGGGTGATGCTGAGGGAATTAGATTAGGAAATGAGACACTTAAAGGGGTAAAGGAGTTTTGCTATTTGGGGAGCAAAATAGCTGATGATGGTCGAAGTAGAGAGGATATAAAATGTAGACTGGCAATGGCAAGGAAAGCGTTTCTGAAGAAGAGAAATTTGCTAACATCAAGTATAGATTTAAGGGTCAGGAAGTCGTTTCTGAAAGTATTTGTATGGAGTGTAGCCATGTATGGAAGTGAAACATGGACGATAAATAGTTTGGACAAGAAGAGAATAGAAGCTTTCGAAATGTGGTGCTACAGAAGAATGCTGAAGATTATATGGGTAGATCACATAACTAATGAGGAGGTATTGAACAGAATCGGGGAGTAGAGGAGTTTGTGGCACAACTTGACTAGAAGAAGGGACCGATTTGTTCTGAGTCATCAAGGGATCACAAATTTAGCATTGGAGGGCAGCATGGAGGGTAAAAATCGTAGAGGGAGACCAAGAGATGACTACACTAAGCAGATTGAGAAGGATGTAGGTTGCAGTAAGTACTGGGAGATGAAGTTTGCACAGGATAGAGTAGCATAGAAAACTGCATCAAACCAGTCTCAGGACTGAAGACCACAACAAATGTTCTCTCAGACGATAGCACTGCACTATAGCTATCATCCCTGAAAGCTACGTATCTATATCTGTTTCCTTTACTGATTTACGACGTCTTTTATATGTTTCATTATACAAATTTATGTCCCAACATCGTATCCGCCACGTTTACATAGCAAATGAACACAGCATCAATACCTCATATTTTGTCATGATACTTGTGGTTCAATTAATGAACAGTTTACTGATTTTTCCAGTATCTTTATTTAAATTATTAAAACACACTGTGCTAGTTTAAAAGTGGCCAGTATGTGTCACCGGACACCGCAATTGAACAGAGAACCAGAAAACGCTTACGTCAAGCAGACCTCAATAGTTGTTTGAACAATGTATAATGCCAATCTGCAGTCACTTCCCAGCCCTCTGTAGGAACACATCGATTCGTCTTCTTTCTGCTGGTACTGTAACTGAGATTTGGCAGCAAGGCAAGGTATGTTTGGCAACTCTGTGATCGATGAGTTACTTCCTGGTGTGCACGGAATTAAGCCTCAAAGTTCGGTTCATTTTTCCTGTCATTTCCATTGAATAATCTGAGTTATTATCGCTTGAGGTGTAACAAAAGATTGTAAATTTACGGTCGTTGCAAGTGGAAATCGCAACTAATCTGGTCCTATAAATAGCGATTTACGAGTTCTAGTCGCTATTGGCGTCGTAATAGAAAATTGCGATACATACTTTTTCGCTAGCTCTGTGGTAACATGCTGGCCTGTAAAAAAGCGTTGGTGCTGGTTCGTGGTACCAGTCTCAGTGTTTAGTTTTTATCCCCCTTATGAAAGAGCCACAAGCAGTCAGATCAAACACCGATAAGGAGAACGCAAGAAAATAATTTCGGTTCATAGTGCAATGGTGAAAACCTTACATTACTGCAACCCAGCGAGGTGGCGCAGTGGTTAGACGCTGGACTCGCATTCGGAAGGACGACGGTTCAATCCCGCGTCCGGCCATTCTGATTTAGGTTTTCCGTCATTTCCATCAATCACTCTAGGCAAATGCTGGGATGGTTCCTCTGAAAGGGCACGGCCGACGTCCTTCCCTATCCTTCCCTAATACGATGAGACCGATGACCTTACTGTCTGGTCTCCTTCCCCAAACAACCCCACCCAACCCTTACAGTGCTGCACAACATGTAATGCCTCTATCCGTTGATGATTAGCAAATTTTGGGTTTCTAGGAATACATAACTTTAGTTATGAAATGCTACATTTGCATACCTCTTAAGTATGACACAGCAGTCCAAATAAACACAGACCCAATCGAAATCTAAGTTTTTTACTAATTCGGTTCGGTAGAGGCACGCTTGTGTACAGATACTCAACTGTATTAAAACAGACTTTCGTCGAAAGGTTATTGTGGGTAGTTTTATTTCGTTTCTTATAATACAGTGCACAATTTTCGTAGGATTTCCTTTACTTTTGTTTAAACAATAGTAAACATGAGAGAGAAATTAATCATCAACGATATATGCGAATCCTCTGATGTTCCCAAAACAGTCTGGCAGTGCACATGTAGTTTATTGATTACATGCATGTAGAAAACTTGTTCTGAGATAAAACTGTCAAACAAGGTTTGAAGAAGAATAAAATGCCACTACCAGACGACAGCTAATGTAGAAAATACTTTTCTGACTATTTTGGCACGATGCGCTGTCCCCATACATCATACAAAAGTTTCGAGGTGCATCTGTTGCTTGGCCGTATATTAAACCTGAAAAGAACAAAATGTCGCAGTAGTTGGCCCTCTTTCCACATGAAATTACTTGGGGTTGAGAAGTGAAGGGAATTATGTTCAACGTTCCATTAGATTGATAACTTCAGAAGACTACAGAATTGCGTTTCAAAAAATGTAACAGCGAACGTATTTGACCTCGCGACATTTTGTTTACTGTGCACTATACTTACCGTTACACTACCCGCTGAACTGTAGGTTTAGCAGCTCCAGAAGTCAATAACAATGACTCCAGAACTTCCGCATTCCACAGTGTTGTGAGATTATGCATATGGCCGGAAGTAGACTTCTGAGATACAAACAATTACAGCTTTTCTTTTGCACTGCACGACGTTTTCAACAAACAGGCTGCGCAGTAGAATAGCTCAAATGGAAGGGAACACTTCCTACTTAAATTTCTACATCCTACACTGTTGGCAACTCTGTGTAGATGGCATTGCGTGATTTTATTTCTGTGATTACAAAATAGAGTCGAATGTAGGCACTGGGTAGCCGAGGAAGCTAGTTCATGGCGATTCGCTCAACCAAGTAAATGAATGTACTGAACATGCTGCAAACCACTACAGGGAGCCTGTGTGTCAGGAGTCTCATCCAGTGTGGTGCAACGGCGCTGCAGTAGAAAAATGAGCGACAGCGGAAAAAAAGGGTTTGGTGGTCTGTTGGATTGCTGATAAATACATATCCCCATGGTCTGGGTTCGATTCCAACTTCTGTCGATGGTTTTTGATAGGGAGAGACAGATTCTATTCGCTTCTGACTACGCCAAATGAAGAAGGTATAATGGCGCTGTGGTCTGAAATTCACATTAAACATGATATTCCTTCTCTACCAAGTAGACATTTGGTTGAACCATAATGAAGTCAGGAGTAGCGACATATAGAAACTCTATCACCAGTAACCTTTCTTATACTAGTTATTTATTTCTAGTGACGAAACAAACGCTATGTAGGGTCACAGGACACTTATTCCTTCTTTTATTTGAGCTTCTGTATGTCGATAAAATTGGTTCTGAACTGCGAATGCAACTCAGACCGCCCTTAACTTGGAATTTGATCCTTTCGTGACAATAAAGATCGAATAAAATTTGTTGTTTGTTCAAAACTGCAGATTCCTCAACATATCCACATATTGCGCGTAAATGGGTTCGAATCCTGGCCCGGCACTAAAGTTTTCATTATGTATTAACGAGTTCTAGCATGAGAACACCTATCTGCTGGTGGATAATAATTTTGATTATTTGTATTTTCATTCGTTGTCAACACTAACGATATCTGACGTCTTTGACTCCCAGTGATACACAGAACTATTTGTGGGATCACTGTAAGTTCAAGGATGTTATTCCGAGCTGCTGGTGGAGAAAAATTCGGTAGCTGACGTCTCTTTGTGTGTAGTGAACAACGATATGTGTGGGGTTCGATTACCAGTCAGCACTGAACTCTTCGTCATATTATTTCTAGTTCAAATATACTCACATGTCGCTGCTGGTGTAACAAACCCATATTTGACGTTAGTTTTCTCTAGAATATAACAGCGATAGATGCCGGGTTGGAGTCCTGGGAAGGAAAAAAATTAATTTTTCGTCTCGTGATTTCAGTTAAAACATTTTGCTGCTGCCGAGAAAATCCGATATGTCACAGTTGATTGTGCTTCGATAACAATCCTATTAGGTTCTGGGTTCGAATCCCTGTCCGACACAAAGCTTTACCTAACGGCACTTCAAGTAAGTTACTTGTGAAGAAGCAATATTTAACATCTCTCGTAGTTCGTTAACTGGGACAATAGATGCTGGGTAGAAATTCGCGTCCGTTAAAAATGTTTACGTTATGTAATTTAAAGTTGATATTTCCTAACTGATACTATCGAGTTATATCACTCTCTGTATGCCTAGTCAGGAATGACTGTTAGTTTCCGTCAGTCACGAAATCTTTGCTTAGTCTGCATGACCTGGGCTCGAATCCATATGCAGAACGAGACTGTTCGTCGTGTCATTTGAAGTTCAAACACATTCTCAACTAGCAGATCGGGAAAAACTTAAATTTTAATGCCATTTTGTGTTAAATAGTAAGTTCGGTATGTTACTTTGAAGAAGAAATCATGAATACGGCGAAATTACTATGCGCATTACCTATCTGACGTAATAATGAGAGTGGTAACATTTCAGGTATGTCATTTTTTGTAATAGATGTGAGCTTACAAGCCTTAAGGACAGTCTTATCTGTGATAAGGTGTTCCCTGATATTTGTAGTATCGTGGTATTACTTTACATCTTGAGTTATTGCGATACAGAGCAGTGTTTTCTAGTGGTGATTTGTTGGAACAATTTTCAATAGGGAAACGACTGTATCGAGGAGCGATTAGAGGACCTGCTAGACAGCTGCGTTATGAGGGTTGTATGCGAATCAGGCGAAATGCAATTCAGGTCGTTCGGATACTTTTGAACACGACTGTACATTCCATAGCATATTGCTTTGTAATGTTACGGCTGGATATTTAAGCGCCATGACTGTGTCAAGCAACACACTACTAATGTTCTAGTCGAACATCATGGGTTTGCTTTTCCCTGCTCCTTTTGCATTGGGCGTCTGCCTCTCGTTGTGATGACAGGAATCTTTTGACCACATAGTCTGTGTTAAGTGACAGTAACTTCTAAAATATCCTCATTCTTTGGATAAAATTTTTCCAGTAATGCCCTTTGGCAGGAGATTTATCCATCACTTTTGCCTTCAAATGGTTGAACGAATCGTTTTGTGTGTCCTGAGTGTACGAATAAACCTTTATACGAGGGTTGGAACTTCAAAAGTGGCAACTATTTATTTACAGCACGTACAAGGTAAATACGTGTTTCAAAGATTTACTGACCTTCACAATAGTCGCCAGCATTGTGTATATCCCGTTGCCAACGATGTGGCAGTCGTAGGATACTCTTAGCAGTGCCAGTTGTGTTGACAGTTCTAGCGGCGCGGTCTATTGCCCGACGTATTTGTAGCAGTTCTGAAGCGAATGCCGTGAAGTGTTTCCTTCAGTTTAGAAATCGAGTTGAATTTACGAGGGCTTAAGTCGAGGGAGTGCAGTAGGTGGTATAGTACTTAGCAGCAACTTCAGTCACACAGATCAGTAACAGCTTGGACTGTAAATGCTTGAGCATTGTCCTGCAAAATCATGGTCAGGTTCTGCAGAAAGTGTCATCATTTCTTTCTCTATGCTGTTTATTTTTGGAACACAACCTACGACCAGCTTAGAGACAGAAGTGATGACACTTTCTCCAGGTCCGTACCATTGTTTTGCAGGACAATGCTCAAGCGCTTACAGTCCAAGCTGTTACTGATCTGTGTGACTGATGGGGCTGCTAAGTGCTATACCACCTACGGCACTCCCCTGACTTAAGCCCTTGTGATTTCAACTCGATTTATAAACTGAAGGAAACAGTTCACATAATTCGCTTCAGAACTGCTACAAATTCGTCGGGCAATAGACCGCGCCGTTCGAACTGTTAACTCAACTGGCACTGCTAAGAGTATCGTACGACTGCCACATCGCTGGCTACGGGTTACACACAATGCTGGTGACTACTTTGAAGGTCAGTAAAACTTTGAAACACGTATCTATTTTGTACGAGCTATAAATAAATAGTTGCCACTATTAAAGTTCCAATCATCGTATATAATTAATGTCACGCTAGATTTAGTTTCGCAACCAATAATGAGAGTGAATAAGAAGCGTTTACACATTTCTAGATCTGCAAACAGATGTTAATTTCATTGGGCGTTTGAAAATGTCTACGTAGCGAACGAAACTTCCCCAGAATAATACGTACATAGTTTACCAACTTTCTCGCTGTAGAAGCAGTTCTGTAAACACTCATATGCAGTCTTTGGCATCGAGATGTTGGCCACACTGAACAAATGTCAACACTGAGTACTGAGAGAAATCTGCTTAAGTCACTGTCAAGTTGTGCGGTCCCGAGCATACCGATGTCTTTAAAAACTGTGTGCGAATGAGAAACACTAACACTTTCGTAACCGGACACAGAAATATTTTTCCCTGTGCGGGATGACATAGTAACCAGCTACATCGGACCAAAAATTACACATCGGCCTCGCGCCAATAGCGAGTAACACCCACCTGTAACCTTGGTAATGGCCACAATTCAGCCAGGATGAGAGACCACATGTATCTTCAGTAGGTCACTCATTGATAATTGCATCATACAGAGCTACCGAATTACAGTACGGTTCTTGAGCTCTCGTTAAGTCAGGAACATACGCTTTCAGCGCTGTGAAAACAGCTATCATCATCTTGGAAGACGGGAGTATCCACAGCTAACTCACCATGATGATGAATTTTTTTTATTTATTTGGCCTTATAACAGAGTATGAGATAAGACTGACACAAGTTTAACTAAGGCCTTTTTAATCCTAGTGTAGATTGATACATATGTAAAATACTGAGTGATAGGTCTAGTTAATTTAAGGGAAAAGACAGAGGAACATACAAAGACATTGACGACTATCAATGGTGTTGTGGCATAAACATATACACATGCAAGTTTAACAAAGGTATTTTGCATGTTGTCTAAAATTTTAGGCGGTATTTTGACAAAGATAGTAGTTCTGGCATAACAAATGAAGAAATAAAACGCGAAGAATTAGGAACAATAGCAATACAAATCTTCTATGCTTAAGTTGAATTAACGATAAATGTACTGTTAAAAGACATATTAACACCAAACAGATCTTAATATAGCTCCCAGGGCTGCGTTACTACCACAAAGATGTCTTATTAGTTTGTAAAAATTAGAAAAGCTTGAAATACATAATCTTATATATTATAAAAGTGGACGTATTTGAGCGTTTGTACGCATTTATGTCCCACATCTGCACCTAAACTACTGGATCGATTTGAATCGGAATTGGTACACGTATTACTGTGCACGTATCACTGTCTGGAAAGAAGAGCTGCGGCGTAAGAACCACCTACATATCGAAGGGGTGGTGGTCAGGGTGAAAAAATGTAGCCCATGACCCGCAGATACCCAGGCTTTGTTCATTCAGTATTTGGGAAAGAGAGCACCCTATATAAATGCACCACTAATTATGATTATCTGCCAATCGTGGTAACAGTTAAGTTGAATAATATAAACTTGGTATCATAACGCCGTTTTCTCAAATGACTGATGGATTTTAATTCATGACATCCCAAGTGACAAATTTATTATATCAGCGACATACCACATATTTTAGTCAACGTAGTGCGAAGATACCTGCTAATATTTGTTCATGGAAAATCGTTGCAGCAATTTCGCGTGTAAGAATGAACATTGTTCAAATCACAAAATGTGTATTTTGTATCGAATAAGGACACCTGTTAAGCGCCCCAAATCTATCATTATGATCATCATCATCATAATCATCGCCATCACCACCGGAGTCCATCGGAGGAGGAGACAGTGTTGGATAGAGGGGAGGGCTTCCACTGCTGTTGTGACACACTGTAGCTACCACAACGTACTGGTGAGCACCTGGACACATGTTTCGTTCAGTAAGAGCCGGCAACAAGAAGTCGACCGTGAATGAAATTTGTGTCCGCACGAGCAATAACCAATTGTTTTCTGGACGTCCAGATGTGTTTACTCTCGATATTCATTCATTAGTAATAGTGTCTTTGATGTCGAGAGAGAGTCCTAACTGAAACAGATAAAAGTGACAGTCACGACCTAATCCTTGGTCCTGTCAGTGACCTGAGGACTTCAACCATGTGCTTTCATCCCTCATTAAGCGTCCACATGCCGCAATATGTGGAACTCCCAGGCACAGAATAGCTATCGTTTTCACTCAGGAGACAGTGAAAGTAGCCTGTGCATCTATAATGTCATCACTACTACGCAACTCGGTACACTTTGCGGAACATAGCCTCCCAGAAGGATATATCTCGTCCCAATGCGTACCATATACAGTCCACGCCTTCTAATATAATCCTCTAAGGTCACGTAGCTCTAATGTCATCGAGCACATGTCGGACATAAATAGGTGGCACCTGAGCTCCAGAAACAGGCAGTTATGATGAAAAGGAAACAATCTGGGCATACTGTGCTCCACGCGTACATTCAATGTGATTGCAACACATTGCAAGAATGGTTAGTCGCACACCCTTCTGCAGAGTGAAAATTTATTCTGGTAACAATTCCCCAGGCTCTGACTAAGCCAGTTCTTCCAGGAGTGCTAGTCCCGCAGAGTAAGCAGAACTTCTGCGTGGCTTGGAAGGTAGGAAATGATGCACTGACGGAAAGAGAGCTGCGAGGATGGGCCATGAGGCGTGCTTGTATACATCAGTCGTTAGGGCGAATGACAAAATGTCCCAGGTAGGCATCGGGGTCCGTCACACAATTTTAACCTGCCAGTGGTTAGCTATTTGTGTAGGTGTCCTATAGTTGTCTACTGTCTACGTTTCAGTATAATGGACGTTGAATGGACTCTGTATTTTAAACAATACCACACACCGTCATATTCTTCCCGCATGATCAATGTGTGTTACCTCTTTCAGTGGTACAGTGGACTCACAGGCGATTAAACTCGTTTCCTATTTCCGTTTTCCGATTTCCCAAGACAGGAAAATTCTCCGATAGTTTCTTCAACTGAACATCGGTCAATTCCCATCCTTATTTTTGTCCATTCCAAGCTTGATCTTCGTATCTAAAGGTCTCGTTGTCGAAGAGACGTTAAAGGCGCTTAAGCTTTCTTTGATCACTCCATCAGTGTGGGTAAACGATTTAACTTACACCTTTCTGTCTTTTCGCAGTCTGTATCACAATTTTTGCAGGGATGACCATATTTGCTTATTGTTGCCATTGTCAAATTTGTTCCAACTAATGAAAATATACAATTCTTCAATAATCACACAAATCAAGGTACCAGATACTGCAATATCGACGTAGTTTGAAACATTACGTTTCAGCTTTCAGTGCATATACATAAACTTAAACAAAACCTTGTGCTTCAGCATAAAATCCTTGCATAACTATTCAGTCGTGAGTATCAATGTGTGGGGTGCGTACTGTAAGACCTTCGGTACACACACCATCAGATTATTTGACTTGTCGCTCTAACGAAGTAGGCGAGTGTCAGCAATATGTCTCGTGGTCTTATCGTGGCGTGTTTGTCTTCTGCCGTTAGGTCAGACGATAGAAATGCCACTTGCACGCTTAGAGTAGCAGATTGACGGTGACCAACTTTAAACAGAACTTGATTAATTTTCACACACATTAATTAAAATAATAAAAAGGATAGACATTACGTAACTTAATTCTGGATGCTGTTTACAATTGCAATCTGAAGTTGCTTTGGTCTTGGTACGTTAATCTTATTCTCACATATCTCTGATACTTGACAAAGTGTCTATACATTTCTCTTAATGGCTATATACAGGAATATGATAATCTTATCAGGCGCAGACTGAAACTTGACTATAGACTAATGCAGGCTATTGCAGACTAATGCAGACTGACTAATCGGAGGTCTGTACACTCGTTATAATACCTCGCGCGAGGAGAAAAGGTTCTACGTTAGCAGCAATCTCATTGGCTGCGTTAAATATTAATACGCTGATCGGCGGAAGCAGAATTTGGTTCGTCTCTAGTGCGGAGACGGACCTGCGCTGCGCCTGCGCCGTTGTGCTTAGCGGGGCGCGCTCTAGTGGGAAAGTTGTGTACGCGCTGACTACGCGGAACTATGTACACAACACAATGCTGTCGCCGCCCGAAGTGGCCGTGCGGTTAAAGGCGCTGCAGTCTGGAACCGCAAGACCGCTACGGTCGCAGGTTCGAATCCTGCCTCGGGCATGGATGTTTGTGATGTCCTTAGGTTAGTTAGGTTTAACTAGTTCTAAGTTCTAGGGGACTAATGACCTCAGCAGTTGAGTCCCATAGTACTCAGAGCCATTTGAACCATTTTGAGCCACAATGCTGTCAGTACCCCCAGACACTCAGTAAACAGTCGTGCCTTTAGGTACCCGCATCAGACACCACTTGGTCTTATATAAACAACGGTAAACCCTCCATCATCTGTGATGATGCAAATATTCTGACGGAGCATTTATGTGCTGAACCGAATAGGTGTGCATTAATATTAAAATTGTATGTAAACTGTTTTATACTGTAACACAGTGTTTAAATTAGTTATATATTTTTCTTTCTTGGTGCAGATCGTATGATTGCTACAATAATCCGTAATGGATAATCCTGAAAAAATAATTACTTATTTATTAGTTAATTAATTAATCAATTAATACGTCACTGATATTACGCGCAAATATCTTCAATCGTTAACAGTTTAAGGTTTAGACCTAAAATGGTCCAACATTTCATTACTATGAGATTTTAACAACTTGTGCGTTATGACATTGACAAAAGGATGATTTTCGTGTGTCTCAGATATTTTCTGAAAGGCTTCTTGGATCGCAATCCACACGATTTCCGCTCGTTGCAGAATTACCCTGAAGAGTCTGTCGCTGCCTATTCGTAAGTTACTCATGTCCAGTCGATAAAACGCCAGGCAATCGATCAGGCCAAGAAAGATTAGTTTGAGATCATGTGGTTGGCGGAAATTTGTGCAAATAGCAAAAGATAACAAACCTTTGGACGATTTCGTGGATCTATACTTACACAAACAATGAACATAAATGCATAATTTTACCATGGTCTCAAAGAAGCAAGTTTCACAACTCCGTTGGAAGCGCTCTGTGTGAATCGCGTGGGTAATACGACAGACATTAAAGTGGTCGCCCCATACTCTAAATTCTGATACTCTCGCAGACTGTGGTTACGTTACTTCACAATCATTGACAAGCAGAAGTCTCACTTGCTAGACGGACAAGTTGGAGGTCAAAAGCTGAAGACCCACCGACGTGACCAAGCTTCGATGTATATATGGCGGAACTTCACTACGTAGTAACTCTAGTAACGTCACGTCTTCTGCTAATTAAACCCCTGTTTGCCGTCCACCTCGACCGAGGTAGTGGTATTGACTAAAATTCCAGACACACATGTCAAGCTTCGCCTAACAGAAAAAAAACGGCACGACAGAAATTGTCGTTTGGCTCTCACGCTGGACGTCTGGGCTTCGCCAGATCATTCTGCGTATTTATTGTTCTCTTAAAAATTCGATTTGACACTCCGTCATCTTGTTCGGTAATGGCCTTACAGTTCTCATAAACTGGCTGTTTCTTATAGTATCATTAGGCTCCGGTTTGTGTAGTATCGTGTACAAAATCCAACGCAAATCGCTTTCATATGATGCCGCGCGGGATTAGCCGAGCGGTCTGAGGGGCTGCAGTAATGGACTGTGCAGCCGGTCCCGGCGGAGGTTCGAGTCCTCCCACGGGGATGGGTGTGTGTGTTGGTCGTTAGGATAATTTAGGTCAAGAAGTGTGTAAGCTTAGGGACTAATGACCTTAGCAGTTAAGTCCCATAAGATTTCACACACACTTCCGCTTTCATATGATATTCTCTTCTCCTCTGACGCAGATGACTGGAGATGTTGATAGCATCGGTACAGTTATTTTTGCAGCCTCGATGGAAAACTTTCGGATACTTTGCGACTGCAGTTCCTGCTGCACTTGATCCCCCAGAGGCTTTTTGATTGGCTTCTGAGTGCACCAAATAAGAAATGGTTTTCATCAATCTCTCGTTTCCACAAATTGATAAGTAATTTAAAACAGAAGTTTCATTGAGATTAACGACAATACTTAAATAACCAATGGACAAAAAATCTCTGCATCGTAGGTTAACGTACAAGTTTCTAAATAGGCAAAATAGACACACACACACACACACACACACACACACACACACACACACACACACAAACACAGAGTTTTACGCACGCGCTAGTGAGCGAACGCATTCAGACCGGGACTATTCGGTTATATTTTAATGTCAATTTTAACAAGAATTCCAGGAGCAATTTATAAATGGTGATATTAACCATGGAAATACCAAGGGGGGGGGGGGGGGGGGGGGGGTCGGCGGTGCTTCAACCCACAGTTTGAAAATATTGTAATCTAGTCATGTATTTTATAATTCAAGATTTTGAAAAAAATTGTTTTTAATCATTTCCTATACCATAATTCGGAATTATTTTGAGTATTTCGGTAAAAAGTGGCCCAATAACTAAAGTATTAGTCATGAATGCGACTTTCTGCAACATATGACTTATTCGTATTTTCAAGCTTAGAAATCCTCTTACACATCTGTATATCTTTAAAAAGTATGTTGTGAATAAAACTGATTTACAATTAACGAAATTTGTATTTTTTAAATTTTGTTATGGTGGCCGGAAAATACCCTTCCTCTATGTGTATACGATTACCGAAAACATTAGTAGTGTGTTGCTTGACACAGTCATGGCGCTTAAATATCCAGCCGTAACATTACAAAGCAATATGCTATGGAATGTACAGTCGTGCTCAAAAGTATCCGGTCGACCTGAATTGCATTTCGCCTGATTCGCATACAACCCTCATAACGCAGCTGTCTAGCGGGTCCTCTAATCGCTCCTCGGTACAGTCGTTTCCCTATTGAAAATTGTTCCAACAAATCACCACTAGAAAACACTGCTCTGTATCGCAATAACTCAAGATATAAAGTAATACCACGATACTACAAATATAGGGAACACCTTATCACAGATAAGACTGTCCTTAAGGCTTGTAAGCTCACATCTATTACAAAAAATGACACACCTGAAATGTTACCACTCTCATTATTACGTCAGATAGGTAATGCACGTAGTAATTTCGTCGTATTCTTGATTTCTTCTTCAAAGTAACATACCGCACTTATTATTTAACACAAAATGGCATTAAAATTTAAGTTTTTCCCGATCTGCTAGTTGAGAATATGTTTGAACTTCAAATGACACGACGAACCGTCTCGTTCTGCACATGGATTCGAGCCCAGGTCATGCAGACTAAGCAAAGATTTCGTGACTGACGGAAACTAACAGTCATTCCTGACTAGGCATACAGAGAGTGATATAACTCGATAGTATCAGTTAGGAAATATCAACTTTAAATTACATAACGTAAACATTTTTAACGGACGCGAATTTCTACCCAGCATCTATTGTCCCAGTTAATGAACTACAAGAGATGTTAAATATTGCTTCTTCACAAGTAACTTACTTGAAGTGCCGTGAGGTAAAGCTTTGTGTCGGACAGGGATTCGAACCCAGAACCTAATCGGATTGTTATCGAAGCGCAATCAACTGTGACATATCGGATTTTCTCGGCAGTAGCAAAATGTTTTAACTGAAATCACGAGACGAAATATAATTTTTTTCCTTCCCAGGACTCCAACCCGGCATCTATCGCTGTTATATTCTAGAGAAAACTAACGTCAAATATGGGTTTGTTACACCAGCAGCGACATGTGAGCATATTTGAACTAGAAATAATATGACGAAGAGTTCAGTGCTGACTGGTAATCGAACCCCACACATATCGTTGTTCACTGCACACAAAGAGACGTCAGCTACCGAATTTTTCTCCACCAGCAGCTCGGAATAACATCCTTGAACTTACAGTGATCCCACAAATAGTTCTGTGTCTCACTGGTATTGTTTAAAATACAGAGTCCATTCAACGTCCATTATACTGAAACGTAGACAGTAGACAACTATAGGACACCTACACAAATAGCTAACCACTGGCAGGTTAAAATTGTGTGACGGACCCCGATGCCTACCTGGGACATTTTGTCATTCGCCCTAACGACTGATGTATACAAGCACGCCTCATGGCCCATCCTCGCAGCTCTCTTTCCGTCGGTGCATCATCTCCTACCTTCCAAGCCACGCAGAAGTTCTGCTTACTCTGCGGGACTAGCACTCCTGGAAGAACTGGCTTAGTCAGAGCCTGGGGAATTGTTACCAGAATAAATTTTCACTCTGCAGAAGAGTGTGCGACTAACCATTCTTGCAATGTGTTGCAATCACATTGAATGTACGCGTGGAGCACAGTATGCCCAGATTGTTTCGGCGCGAACGGAACATTCACTTTTCTTTCCACAAGCGGTCTAAGTCAAACAACTTTTGCACATCAGGGGTGCAGCATATTTTAGCAATTTTGATCGAGATAAACTTAAGCTGCAGTTTTCTTCTTCGGCACGGCAACGTAGAAGTGTGCACAGAATCAGGTAATTGAAAACTCCGTGTAATATGCACGTTTATTTATATATAAAAGCCGACTTCGGAATTTTTCTTTGCGTGGGACCACTTGTACAAGATTCTGTTTCAATTTAAAGTTCTAGATTCGCATATTTTACTGTTCGTGTCGCTTCTTCTGCGAAATCTTTTATTGATTGTATCAATATCCGTTTATAATGTGATATTGAGAAATTTCGAACATTCGCGAGTACTGTTAACGTTAATTGTAGGCTTAAACCAAATTGTGCTCTGCTAAAGTTTTTGAAGACAGTAGGCATATCCTCGTTCAGAACAATCATTCTCTAATTTCATTGGACAATTACTTGAGAAATAGGTTAGTTTCAGAATTTTCCGACGCTTACAAAACTATATTTTCGTAAATAAGTGGTACGAGTGTTTTGTACACGTAATTTAATTCGTAGCAAATCAGCGTTTGCAATTCACAGTTTAGCCAAAGTATACATCACCCCTGAATTTCATTGTATATCAATGCAAATAAACGTGCGTTTTTGAGAATTTTCGGAAGCTATCATTGTCCTTTGCATAGTCTACGAGCAATCTGTAACAACTACAATTAACATCAAAACGTTTTAAGAAATTAGTAATTTTTACTACAGGTTTCTGTGTTGCCTTAATAGAAATCTCTTTTCATGTATTTGCTCAATACTTGTAGGGAATTAGCAACTTTTTAGCTCAACACATTAAAAGATAAACAGCTGGTTTAATTTAAAGGTATTTGTTCACTGTCTTGTAATACATTGCACCAGCCAAAATGTAGCCCCACTGTGAATGCTGTTCTGAAACACGGGATGAGTTGGTTGACACAGCTGTAAATCGCTCTGACTACTGTCAAACGATTGGCAGCTGCTGCGAAACGGTGTGTCGGAACAGATCCTGAGAGTGTACCCGTCATACCTGTACCGGAGGTTCCTCAAGTGCTAGCCTCTCCTGTGGATCCTGTCCCCTCTGCAGGAAGTACAGGATCAGACAATGACTGTGAGTGGCGTGTCAGTGGTAGAATTAGGTGTCCCGTACAGGGTGGACGGGTACAAGAGAGGACTCGGGGTGTTGCATCGATCCCCTTAATCAACAAGTTTGTGGTGCTGTCTTTCACTGAAACAGAAACTGACCCAGTGGGATTCACTTCACCTATTTCGGAGAAACCTGTTTTCTCCGGAGTGAAGAAGAGCCAAACGCTAAAGGGTCGGGGTCTATTAATCGTCGGCAGTTCAAACGTACGGCGAATCATGGTACCTCTTAGGGAAATAACAGAAAGAGAGAGAAAAGGACATCGGGTGCACTCAGTGTGTACGTCTGTGGACCTCATTCAACGACTTAAAGAGGCTATTCCGGCAGCCACTTTGGGAACAGGGTGCAACCAACTGCAGATTGCGGTGCACATTGGAACAAATGATGCCTTTCGTCTGGGCTCCAAGGTCATTTTTGGACGACTCCAGTGACGGACAGAGGAGGTTGAGAGACCAACCTTGCGTATGGAGTTTCAACGAAGCTCACAATTTGCAGCATTGTCCCCAAAACTGATCGTGGTTGGTTCTGAGTTGTGTGAAAGGACTGAACCAGAGACTTCAAAGGTTCTGTGACCAGCTAGGTTGCGACTTCCTGGATTTGCACCATAGTGTTGACAACTGCAGGGTACCCCTAAACACGCCAGGTGCGCAATATCCTGCTGTGTGTTGGGCGAGTGCAAGGGTTTTTAGATTAGGCGACTCTTCAATCGATCCAGATAAAGATAGCTGTAGGAAACCCAGAAGTACCGGTGTAAGATCGAAAGAATTGTCTCCCACAGGTGCGAGTATTAAAATCCTAATGGTAAGCTGCCAAAGCATACACAGCGAAGGGCGAGTTTGAAGCGCTCATGAAAAGCAGTGAAGCTCACATAATGCTAGGTACAGAAATCTGGTTCAAACCTGAAACTGATAGCAGTGAGATTTTTGGGGAAAATTTAAGTGCATATCGAAAGGATAGGCTAATGGGAAATGGAGGTGGTGTATTTGTCGCAAATCCACCGAGATTGAAATTAAAGCTACGTGTGAGAATGTTTCGGCTAGACCCAGTATAACGGGTGGCCATAAAATACTTGGATCCTTCTATCGCCCACCAGACTCATCTCCTGATGCAACCGAAAACTTCAGAGGAAACCTCAGTTAACTTGTGTGTAAGGTCCCCAATCATGCCGTAATCATCGGTGAAGCCTTTAATCATCCAACAATTAACTGGGAAACTTCCAGTTTTGTTAGTGGTGGGCATGGTAAGACATGCTGTGAAACTTCACTAAATCCCTTCTCTGAAAACTATCTAGAACAAGTAGTTAGGAATCCCACTCATGATGGAAATATATTGGATTTAATGGCAACAAACACACCTGACGTCTTTGTGGACGTCCATATCGAAACTGGTATGTGCCATGTCGCGGTTGTGGTAACAATGATTACCGAAATACAAAGGACAATTAAAGCAAGAAAAAAGATTTTTATGTTCAGAAACTAGATAAAAACTTAGTAGTGTCATACCTCAATGAGGAACTTGAAATTTCAGCACAAGTCAGGAGCATGTAGAGGAACTCTGGATCAAGTTTAAAAGAATAGTTGACCATGCACTGGTTAGATATGTACCCAGTAGAACAGTTCATAATGGAGGGAACCTCCATGACATACAGTCACTCTAAAGAAACGTGTAAAGAAACAGAGATTAAGGCACCATAGGTGTAAAACAAAGCGTAGGATTATAGATAGAGAGATGCTGAATGAAACGCGTTTGGCTGCCAAGAGAGCAATGGGTGATGTCTTGAGTGATACTGTTGCAGATTATTGTCAAATGACATTTCACAAAATCCAAAGAAATTATGGTCGTATGTAAAGGCTGTTAGTTGCACCAAAGAAACAGTCTAGTTCCTAGCGAGATAGGAACTGAAACTGAGAGTAACGAAGCCGAAGCTGAAATGGTTCAGATGATTCAAATGGCTCTGAGCACTATGGGACTTAACTGCTGAGGTCATCAGTCCCCTACAACTTAGAACTACTTAAACCTAACTAACCTAAGGACATCACACACATCCATGACCAAGGCAGGATTCGAACCTGCGACCGTAGCGGTCCCGTGGTTCCAGACTGTAGCGCCTAGAACCGCTCGCCCACCCCGGCCGGCTGAAATGCTTAATTACGTTTTCGAATGTTTCTTTACCAAGGAAAACCCAGAAGAATTGCTCCAATTTAATCATCGTACAGCTCTAAAGATAAATTAGATAAGTATTAGTGTCCGTGGTGATGAGAAGCAGCTGAAATCATTAAAACTGAAGAAAGCTCCAGGCCCCGATGGAATCCCTGTCACATTCTATACTGAATTTGCGGTGAATTAGCCACTCTTGTAACTACAACCAACCGTAGACCCCTCGAACAAAAACCCGTGTCCAGTTGTTGGAAAAAGGCACAGCTCACACCTGTCTACGAGAAGCCTAGTAGAAGTGATCCACAAAACTACCGTCAACTTTCCTTGACATCGATTTGTTGCAGAGTCTTAGAGCATATTCTGAGCTCAAACATAATGAGGTATCTTGAACAGAATGACGTCCTCAACGGCAACGAGCGTGGATTTCGAAAACATCGATCATGTGAAACCCAACTCGCACTTTTCTCACATGACATACTAAAAGCTTTGGTTCAAGGCAACCAAGTAAGTGCAGCGTTTCTTGTTTTCCGAAAAACATTTGACGCAGTACCGTATCTACCCTTATCGTCAAAAGTACAATCATATGGGGTATCAAGAGAAATTTGTGACTGGATTGAGAACCTTTTGGTCAGGAGGACACAACATGATATCTTGAATGGAGAGTCGTCCTGAGATGTAGAAGTAACTTCGTTTTGCAGATGATGCAGTTATGCATAATGAAGTATTGTTTGGGAGAAGCTGCATAAATGTTCAGTCAGATCTTGATAAGGTTTCAACGTCGTGCAGAGATTGCCAACTTACTCTAAAAGTTCAGAAATGTAAAATTTTGCACTTCACAAAACGAAAAAACGTAGTAGCGTATGATTATAACAACAGTGAGTCACTGTTGAAAACGGCCAAGTCATACAAATATCTGTGTGTAACATTTTGCAGGGATATGAAACGGAATGATTGCAGAGGTTCAGAATAAAATTAAAGTAATTACTGTCGCACAGAGGTATTCAAACTATCATTCTTCGAGCGCTCCATTCGTGAATGGAACTGGAAGAAACCATAATAACTGGTACAATGGGACGTACCTTCTACGGTACACCTCACGGTTCGTTTGCAGAGTATGGATGTAGATGCAGATGTACAATGAATTTCAGAACTAAAATATCAACTGGCCAAAGCAGATGCAACTCTCAAAAATTCTCGAGAAAATCGACTTTGAGGTTTACCGAGCGTCTTTAACATATTAATCACAATTCTCACTTATTTATTTATTTTTAAGAGGTAGCGTGGATCTGTGGTAGCGTGCTCGCCTGCTACTTCGAGGGCTTGGTCCGATTGCCAGCCGAAACAAATTTTTAAAGAAAGTGTAAGTTCTATGAGCATTTCCGTGAAGTGTAAGTTACACGAAGATGGAAAAATCAGTTGCGCTCGAGACTGGTAATCTCTGATTCGAGTCTGATTTTGCTCCTTACATTTTTTGTTAATATCGAATCCCCACGTCATTTAAACATAAAATTCATTAACCCATATCTAATTGTCTTTTTTATGAGAAATGCACTTCTTCTTATATCTGATTACATAGCACACACAAAAATCCATTTTTATTGCAATTATAAATTCTTAATTGCCGTTCTGTTGTATAGGATTACTAATAAAGATTGTTTAAATTTAAAAAAACATCACAAATTAATTAGATTTTTCATGTTTATGTATTTTACCCTTCACGGAAATACTCCTAGAACATGCACTTTTGTTGAAACATTTGTATCAGCTAGGAATTGATCCTAGATCTACTTTGGCGGATTGATATTTCATTTGATGTGACATAAACACAAAAAAACTAGCTGTAGCCCGCGGCTGCGCTCGCGTATCAGTAAAATATAATGAAATGTGAGTGTGTATGGCTTTATTGGCCGGGGGACCCCGTTGGGGCAGTTCGGGCGCTTGGTAAATTTCTTTTATTTGACGCCACTTGGGCTGCTTGCGGGTCGACGATAGTAAAATTGCGGGAAAATGCGCCGTTGTTGGGAATTGAACCCACAACTCCACGGATGAAGGTCATGAACGCCTACCACAATACCACCAACTGTTAACTCTTATTAGTAGGCCCACATGGTTTACACGCTGTAAGAGACGCGTGATTCTCAGTGGCTAAAATGAAATGGGTTTGTGACTAAAATTTGTAGGAAGTACGGATTAAACACGGAGAGGACTTTATAAGCATTGCATTCATTACTTTGAATTATATTTTATAGTTCATTTGTAACAACAAAAGCATTTTCACCAACACTACGTAATAAAGCTAAAAAGTCAAAGAGCATACAGATTTTTCAATGAGTATTTATTGTTCCATAATTCGCGTTATATTCTCCAGAACAATACATGTGTTGTGCTACGTATTATCTAAAGTAACCTACGTTCTTCCTCAGTGTTCAAGCTATCTCCATATCAAATTTCATCAAAATCGGTTCAGTGGTTTAGTCGTGAATGAGCACTAGTTTGGATAACAAAAACCTGACTGCCACGCGATACCATTGTAAGTGTAAGTCGAAAGTTCCTCATGCCAAGAAAAATCTAAATAGCTCTCCTAATTATTAATGAAAGCTAATGCCAATTTTTTCCAGACTAGAAGAATGAGTTAGTGATATGATAAAGTTAATTAAAGTCTTTTACCCAAACCAGTACGGAAACCATATTTTTTTCAAACGAAACTATTGCATGGTCTCACTTTTAAATATGGTCACTAAACCTTTATGTACCTTTTAGGTGTTATAATTACAAACATGAAATTTGTGAGTTTTATTTTATTATCTAATAAATTTCTAGTCTATAAGTTAAACAAAAAGGATTGACAGTACTGGTTTTGCATCAGAAATACACATTTGATTGAATAACTTGAAAAACAATGAAATTTTAGGTTTTTACCTTCTGTATTTTATGGAATTCAAATTTATTAAAAAAATCTGATTTTGTCGTAAATTGTGCTGGCTTCGAACTCTGCGGACTTTACTTTGGTACACATTATGAAGACCTCATAGCATTTTTGTATATGTGTCAGCAATAATTCTAATGAGATGGTACTGCGCAACAGCTAACTGCGAAGCCGGAGCTGCAGTCTCACGCAGGTTCCAACAAGGAGGATGGTGGAATGCCCCCGCTCTCTTGCTGCATAATGAGGTGAATCAGCACATCGCTATCGCGCTAGAAGCACACTTACTTATACTTCCCAATATATTCTTTGCTGCTTCCTTCGCCGGTTGGTCGGCCTTCTCATTGTTCACGATCTCGGCTACCCCTTGGTCCATGCAAACCCCTAGCATTTTGTTTTTCGTTGATGAGAGATGCATTTTCCGTCGCTAATTTATTCGTACCACTGACAGACTAATTTCAGAGACCGCGACATCAAAATTATTTGCACGAGGCTGCACAGAAGCTCCTGCGGGTTTGCCACTATCTTTTCCACTGTAGCAAAATGAGCCTCTTTCAGTGGAGATCTCATTTTCGGATAGAGATAAAGAGTTACAGTATCAAATTACTTGAAAAAGTTGGATACTAAAGATCACGATGTTTTTACTTGCCAAGTATTGCTTCACAGCTGAGGCATTGTGGGCAGTCTCATTGTCAACAAACAATATCCATCAATTCCTCAACAACCGAATGCGTTCCTTTGTCACATGCTGACGTATTATTTCCGTAACTCCTGCACAATTTTGGTGGTTTACTTTTCACCACTGGCTATCCATTCAACATTAATGATTTTGAAACAATGGCAAGTATTGCCTTGATCTTCGAACAGTTCATTCACAGTTTTTGCGCTCCTGTGGAAGATGATTTTTAGTGCATGGGTTTGATTTCCGGACAGTACTGGAAAACGCAAGTTCAAACTGCAACAGTACCATACTTTAAAAAACTGGTTTGTTTGGTAATCAGTGCCAAAATGTCAGGACAACCTGCTTCCTCCTTACTTTTTCTTATACCGACAAATGTTTTGCCATCATTTTCTCACATACAGGGTGGTCGGAAATTCTCGTTACAAACTTCTAGGACATGTAGAGGGTAGTGGGTACATAACATTTTGAATAGGAACCCATGTCCGGAAACGTATCGTTTCCGTTCTACGACAGTTTCAATGCAGATGATTATCTCATCCACACCAACGTGAGGAATGTACTTAGGCGTGATCCAGTACAATGGTTGCAATCCATTACTTACGCATTTGTATTAAAACTTACGCATTATGGTTTACATTAGTCGACAACAACAAGAACCTAGGATCTACGGCACCAGCCGCAACGTACCGATGCGTTACAAAAGCGGCTCGATGTGGCGGCCACCACCGTTGTTACACGCATTGTACCTCCGAAGTATGTTCCGGTACACCCTCTCCATCCCAGCCGGTGTCGCTGCAATGTCTTGTGCAGCGGCCAGAACTCGCGCCAGCAGATCTTCCTCTGTCTCTACAGGTGTCTCATAAATTAGGCTCTTCATACGATCCCACAAAAGTAGTCCATAGGGGCTAAATCCGGCGATCGTGGTAGCCACGCGGTTGGACCACCACGGCCTATCCATCTTTCACCATACCGTCTGTTGAGATGTCTCCGTACAGCCAGTGAAAAGTGAGGTGGTGCTCCATCACGCTGAAACCACATTTCCTGACGGACATTCAATGGCACAGCTTCCAAGAACGGGTCCATTACATGTCGTAGGAAGACTAAGTTTGCGGGACCCATGAGCTTGGATGGAAGGAGGCGTTTCTCTTGCACTAAGCAGACGTTGACGAGTTACACATCTGAATTGAAACTGTCGTAGAACGGGAGCGATACGTTCTCGGACATGGGTTCCTATTCAGAATATTGTGTTCTCACTACCGTATGCATGTCCTAGAAGTTTGTAACGGGAATTTCCGACCAGCCTGTATTTTGCTAATTCTCATCGCTTCAGTTAAAACGCGTCGAGCACCTACTTCGTCTTTGTGTACAAGTTTAGCAATGCCATGAACGCCCATACTCTAGCTTTTCGTGTTTGTCCTGTATGCAAGGCAATGTTTCAAAAAGGTTCATCCAAATCCAAAAGGGTATACTCGTATCTTCTACCTTTGCTCCAGAAGTAAGGTGCCCATTTATGTGGCTGCCGGCAGGAGTCTCACTGATGAAGCTACACTCCATACGGCAAGAAAAGAGATATGACATCTGACACTCGAACACGAACTGCTGTGGGTCATCGAAGCCATCTGCGACACAATCATACGGAAAATAGAGCAAATGCAATGCAACTGTAGTATACGTGGTTGGAAGTGACTGGATGCATTCAATTACTATGCTATATTATACTGTCCGACTAATGTGCTGTTCTGTCTCGTACATAAGAATGATACTCACGAGGGACTGTTTACTTCCGTCCAATGGACATTTAGCGCACAAAATAGCATGATTGGTGTGTTCATTTGACGTCATTGTGGGTCTTTAGAGTATAAAAGGAGGTGTGATACGCGCAGCGGGACGCCTTTGATGATTGTTATTACTGGAGAATCTAGACAATCTTGTTACAAAAATTGGTAATATAGATTATATCGAAGGTGTTATACTCTTTAGCAGGATGAATTCAAATATGCTTACACACGCTGCAGAACTTTTTTGCGAAGAGTATTTCGCAATTTGTAGAGCTGTAGCACTGTTGAAAATAATGTACAGGTGGTTGAAATCGAGACTTCGCGATTGGTAATATGCGTGCAGAGTCTCCACGTGTATGTGTGTGGAGCTATCAGTGGTGGATGGTGCCGTTCGAACGCATAACTTGCTAACTTTTCTTTCATCTATGAATGACGCAGCCGGCGGAGACGCACTCTGTAGGTAGAGAAGATCAATTCTTACGGCCCAATATGTTATCTGCAGTCGAAACACTATAAACCAACGAATAACGTATTACTGGGGTAATAAAATTAAATACCCGAAAGCTATAGTTTGTAGATGGCTTGACAGGGTTGTAACACATATCAGAGTTGGAAGGTATAAACAGAAATAACGAAGCACATCTGATAAGCAATAAGAGCGTACTCTTACGGAAAAAGAGTCTGAGCTGCAACAGAAATCAACTCTGTACACATGTGACATCCTGCTGCAGACCCCTACACGATGGAGTGGAAGCCAAACGAACATGTAGAACTGTTTCCAGACTTTTAAGTTTCCATCAAGAGCAGCACTACATGAGTCTGCGAACAGGCTCTTTGAAGGATCGGACCAGTACACAGAACTGCTTGCTGAATTCGAGTTTCCAGTACATCCATCACCTGCACCACTCGTTGAGCTTCATGTAGGTACGAAGTGACTGTTACTATGTTTTTCATAATCGTCCTATCCAGAATAGATGTGTGTGGATCATCGGTGAAAGGGGAAGTCTTAGACTTTTTAGTAGGTTAGTATATAAGACGCGCAAATATTCTCATAGAAAATCAAACAACACGTGAGTATGTCAGTAAAATGACCATATACATATGAAAAATGACATAAAATTTGTAAGATTCGAAGAAAGCCTGTTATAATCACGAAACATTGGCGCTAAATACGTAAAAATTGAGGAAAAAGCGATGTAATATGTAAGGTCACGAAAACCTAGAAAAATTACGGAAATTGCATGAGAATACATAAAATTAGAGAAAAAGTAGCATGAAAGGAGTACTGAGAGAATTAATAAAACTGCGTATTCTGGAAGAGGTGAGTGGACTGATGCTGCTTGTGCACATCTTAACGGTGGAGAGAGGAGGCTTTCTACAGATGTGGTGTCAAGGCAAAACGGCAATATTACCCACATAACATCGGACCATGACTTGTGTGTGTGTAAATGGAATGTTACCAGGGACGGTGATAAAATACGATCTCCTCTGGCTACTGACTGTGGTGTTTACTTCCTCGTAGGAAGTCACTGTTTCTTCGTATGCATTTTCGGCTGCCGACTATCATTTTATGATTGTTGTCAATGTCGTAATTTACGAACCGTAGTCGGGCTTGAACTTCCATAAGCAGGCGTCATGCACCTCTGGGAACTTATACTTTTGTACTATTTGTCT
Source organism: Schistocerca americana (assembly GCF_021461395.2). Lineage (NCBI taxonomy): Eukaryota > Metazoa > Arthropoda > Insecta > Orthoptera > Acrididae > Schistocerca > Schistocerca americana. Next base: position 370,216,751 of record NC_060125.1, on the reverse strand, counting down.
TACAAAGAACTGCTGTTTTTTTTTATGAGCAAGTTAGTAGTTTTGTCACTTTGCGGTTTGTTACCATAGTTTATCGGAGAGAAACTTATATGGAGGATCTACGTTATGCCCTGGAAATATATTTCTTACATTCGAATATTTACAGCTTTTCATTCCACACAAGTAATAGGTCGGAAACCGCATAGCTCAAGCATTATAGTGTCGTTAACTGGGTAGCCCTTGTAATGTGTTTATATTCCATGATATCTTCTTGATATGGACACCATACATCAGAACAATACGTCAGAATTGTTAGCACAAGTGATGTAAGTAAAAAGTTTCAAACTGCTTTTCCAGGTCACTGAAAGAAGTTTGTTAGGTACTGGAAATCCTCTGTGTGTACATTTGCTTGACAGTTGTCCTCTTTACAGAGTTAGTGCAGTATGGTGTGTAATTTCACATGTCAAACACTGCTGCTGTGCATTTGTCTGTTTCCTCATCAGATGCATTTTTCATTGCTGGTGATCAGTTTGTAGGATTGATTCGAGCATAGCATAATTTCTGAACCGTAACTGTATGTGAGTATTGGGCGCTATACACCTCTGGAAAGTATACTATGCATGTATCACAAATACTCTGTTGTTTTCCTAGGTGTAGAAAGAGTCTGTCATTGTAGTGATCGGGGTGGAAAACTTGCAGGGTGAAAGTTTGTCAGATGTTGGACATATTAAGAAAGTACGTAAGTTTAAAATGCAAATACCTTCCAATGAACCAATTACGCACAAAGATCTGAAACAACTAATGTGTTGTGGAAGGGTTGGACATCAGACACTGATGAGCATAAATTGCTTACCTCAAAAATTCCAACTCGGCTGTGGCCTTTACGTTCAAATTTTGTGCGTGGCCCATAGGATCGCGGACGGAGACGATTATCTCTGTACCTTAGCGTTGGCTCCCCCGTGGAGCGGGCAGCCCTAGACTTAAAACAGTCGTCGCCCTACCATAAAGACGTAACAGGGGTAATTCGGTGCAGCTACTGCGTAGTGTTGGCAACACAGACTATTTTTTTAGCCGTCGAGCTACTCTACCCAGGGCTTAAAACTGCTCGCTCACTCGGGTCACGGCCCAGTCCACTCACTCGTTTCGTCTCACTTGTTGGATGCGTTTCTTGTCATTGAGTACATAAGCCCAGCAGTCTGCCACCATGCTCTGACTTCCATTTGTTTGGAGTCAGACCTGCGGAGTTCATGCTTACTATAAAATCCGTCACATTGCGAGAGTATAGCATCGACAACCGCTAGAGTGGAGACAATACACGTCTGGGGTCGACGTTAGAGCCCAGCTACGTGCAGTGGACACGTTGAGAGCGCTACAGTCTATGTTGCCACCTGCAATGAATCCCTGGTATTCTCATGGATAGCTACAAACTCCAGTTCCCTCTAAGCATAGCTTTCCCTGAATGCATTTTGAGTTAGAATGATTTTTTCGTTTCTTACGCAAGTCTGGCAATTTATTACTTCCATCTTGCCGTTCCGTTTCTAATTTACTATGGGCTGGAGGGGGGGAAACTTCCTGTCGTTTTAATGCTTATCTGTTCGAACAGTTTCCAGCTTGCGACAGAGCTGTTTCCACAAATAACCCACTGATGTGGATTAGCGGCTCTCAAAAGGAAAAGGCTGCCTTATTTTTTTAAATTCATATCGAGTAATATCCATACACATTATAAAAATGGCTGTGCGTACCTATGTATCCTCCTAAACCGCCCCGCCGATTCAGTTAAACTTTGTCCAAATCACTTACTGTCTAGAAATCATCGCTGTCGGGGTATGAACCACCTTCGTATGAAAGGGGGCGGCATTTGGCATGAAAAAGCAGAGTAGCCCATGACACTCGAATAGCCGTACTGTAGTCATCTAGTATTTGGAAATGAGAGCACTTAGACACTTGCAACGAACTTACGCACAATAGCAAACCTCTACGAAACTTTTTCTCACTGACTACCCTCTCATAATGCTGGGAGGAGAAAAGTTTATCACTACTTTTTCGCTGTTTATGCAGTAAGACTACCGCATAAAGCATGGCGTTCTAATTCATTACTTCTTTACTACTAACTGTATTCGTGACATTTTGTAGACAGTGTTCACATATACCACGGTATAATGGAGAAAAATGTCACAAATGGCATTGAGCGACACATAGTTCATGAGAAACGACATCAAATATTGAGATGCATGAAAAACTTGCCACATCTTGGTTGACGTTTTAATTTATTGTATCCTTTATTGTATCCTTTATTGTATGATTATATGATATCGGAACAAACACTGGTAGCAGTTACTTCTGTAAAATATCTGGGAGTATGCGTGCGGAACGATTTGAAGTGGAATGATCATATAAAATTAATTGTTGGTAAGGCGGGTACCAGGTTGAGATTCATTGGGAGAGTGCTTAGAAAATGTAGTCCATCAACAAAGGAGGTGGCTTACAAAACACTCGTTCGACCTATACTTGAGTATTGCTCATCAGTGTGGGATCCGTACCAGATCGGTCTGACGGAGGAGATAGAGAAGATCCAAAGAAGAGCGGCGCGTTTCGTCACAGGGTTATTTGGTAACCGTGATAGCGTTACGGAGATGTTTAATAAACTCAAGTGGCAGACTCTGCAAGAGAGGCGCTCTGCATCGCGGTGTAGCTTGCTCGCCAGGTTTCGAGAGGGTGCGTTTCTGGATGAGGTATCGAATATATTGCTTCCCCCTACTTATACCTCCCGAGGAGATCACGAATGTAAAATTAGAGAGATTAGAGCGCGCACGGAGGCTTTCAGACAGTCGTTCTTCCCGCGAACCATACGCGACTGGAACAGGAAAGGGAGGTAATGACAGTGGCACGTAAAGTGCCCTCCGCCACACACCGTTGGGTGGCTTGCGGAGTATCAATGTAGATGTAGATGTAGATTCTATTCGCAGCACATTTCGCAGGTAGTAGCCACATACACCACTAGATGTCCCGGCGGTTCTAAGAGCTTCAGTCTGGAACCGGGCTGCTGCTACGGTCGCAGGTTCGAATCCTGCCTCGGGCATGGATGTGTGTGATGTCCTTAGGTTAGTTAGGTTTAAGTGGTTCTAAGTCTAGGGGACTGATGACCTCAGATGTTAAGTCCCATTGTGCTTAGAGCCATTTGAACCATTTGATGTCCTGGCAAAATTGTATCATTGCACATGCTTTAAGAGATACGACTTCATAAACATTGAGCCGCGTGAAAATAAAACTGCAGGGGAGAAATTTGCTAGAGATACATGTAAAATGTGTGTACAAATATGTTGGTGGTGGTTGGATGTTTAAGGGGGACTAAACAGCGAAGGTCATCAGTCCCTACAAATATGTGAGAAATATTCTAAATATATGTGAAATATATTTTACTTGTCCGCACGTGGGCAAAGTCATGTTTAAAAGCTCATCCTAAACCCCTGGAACGATTTCAACCGAATTTGGTACACAATTAGTTACAGTCCAGAAAGAAATGTTGTTGGTGTAACAACCACCAGTCTCCTATTGGGGTGAGCGTGATAAAGTAGGGAGAGAAGGGGGAGGAAAAGATGGACAGATAGCGAGGAGGAAGGAAGAGATGGGCACAAACAGGGGAGGGAGGGGATGGGCAGGCAGAGGGGGAAATGAACAGAGGGAAGGACATGGACAGAGAAAGCAAAGAGGAGCACATGGACAGAGACAGGGTGATAAGAGATAGGCAGTAGGGAGGGGGGAAGGAGGAATGGAACAGACAAAGGGAGAGGAGGAAACGGATGGGGAAAGGGAAGAGGAGGAGATGAACAGGGAGAGGGCAGAGAGAGAGAGGGGGTGGAGGAGATGGCAGAAAGAGGGAGCAGAAGGAGATGGAAAAAGAGAGGTGGAAGAGGAGATGGTATAAGATGGGGGTCTGGGGGACAGGCAGACAGGGAAGGCGCAGATGGACAGTGGGGGAGGAGCAGATTGACGGAGTGGGTGGAAGGAGATGGACAGAGAGAGAGAGAGAGAGAGAGAGAGAGAGAAAGAGAGATGGAGAGAGGGGCAGGAGCAGATGAAGAGCGAGTGTGGTGGAGGAGCTAGACAGAGAGGGGATGTGGAGGAGATGAACAGGGGGTGAAGAAGGAGATGCACAGAGAGAAGGAAAAGGTAGAGATGTACTATAAGATTGGAATAAATACATACCAGAGCAATGCTGGGACTCATTAGTAGCTAACCATCTGTACCTGTAAATTCAAACATCAGATTTTGGCAAGAAGATCTGCAGTAAGACAAGAAGCCTGACACTGGTGAGGTTCCTTCTGGTTTGGAATGTATTTTATTTTATAAATTTTACGTTACCTAGAACTCGCCAGATATCAGAAGGAAATCGCTACCTTAATAAGCACTGGAGAATATGATGGCAGCGAGTATGAAGCTGGTTCCCACGAAGCTGTGGCCAGTGGATCACATGGCGCAATAGTGAATAATGAGAGTGAGGATAAGTACGCGAGCCTTGAGACAGAATATTGGCTGGCAGTCAATACGTACGGCAATCACAAGTGTTCTGGCGCCAAACTCAGAATTTTCTTTATTAAATATTAGTTACTGAAGTCCCACTTTTGACATAGCAAATAGCAGTAGTAGCCTATTGGTTATCAGGGCTTTAATAACATAATATCGCTATACAGTAAACCAATTAATTCAGTAGACAAATGAATATTCTTAAATTATTTCAAAGAAGTGTGAAGAGCTACGAAATTTTATGATGCACCAGTCTCGCTAGTCAGTGACAGAATATAATCGGAACCTATTTTTATGTGCTAGTCGGTCTCACCATGCTGTCGAAGTTTATTAAATTTCCGAGAGCAATCGTTTCAAAAAAATTAAAGTGTTACTGTTTTACGACGTTCGCTAATAAACGCTTCGTCGTGGCATCTCAAGACTTATTTCAAGTAAATTAGCTATCTACATGTCCCGTTATAATCACAGATAGCCTACTTGAATCTTCTGAGAAATCCATTGCGCTATAAGACTGCTTCGAGCATCTAAATTTACGAGAGATTTACAGAAAACAAATAGGAAGAAATCCTATTCATTAAGATAATCCACGAAAGGGTTAGTTTAACTAGGAAATTTCGGCTGGGAAGGCATAACCAGTTATACATACGTCACCTGTACCACTTCCTATGGAATCGCGGATAAACTGGGCTCTTAAGTCGGTTAAATACAGCAAGGGTATTTTCCACGCTGCCGTCCTCATGACGACAGGAGAAATTGTCTGGAGTTAAGACATTACTTACCTGTGAGAAAGAAGGAAGTGACAGTTATGGAAAAACTAACAGCCAAGATTTACATCACTTCAGTTGCACACAAATTAAGCTTCCGCACCACGGAGTAAACACCACGAGCGTTCATAGAAATTCATCCAAGAGCGGATAAGGTTATGAAATTCCCACTTTTGAATTACGTTGATGCATAAAAGCCAAAAATATTTCATCAGAATATGCAGTGTATACTTTTGGATATCATTGATATGATTGTAAATGTCACCTTCCCTGATGTAGTGATCCGAAATTACGTTCTCATATGATTAAATTGAGGTATCGAACGAGGTAGCATGTAAAACAAGAACACAGTCACAAAACATTCTTTTTCATATTCTATTAATATCTCGATGAAAATGAAAATTAAAAGAGCCAGAACGACAGAAAGAAATCTTATTACATATCAATGAATATTGAGCCGTGGTGGGTTTAATTTTGGCGGGCATGGCACTCTTTTGGTGCCATTAATTGCTTGGGCTGCCGATATCGACCCTGATCATATGTCGGGGGCTAGGGTCTTTGGTCGAGGGGTGTGTTGTTGGTTTTCGGCCGGCGCCGGTACTGAGTTAGATGGAGGGCACGTGGCTGGCAGGTTGTTGGTTTTGGGGTCTCCTGCTGTCTGGTACGCCTCGAGAAGTCGCGAGTGGTTAAATCGGTCAGAGGCAAGCTTTGACAGCTGGTTTAAGGATTGATAGCGGCCAGATGCGAGAAGAGCAGCGGACGTCGCGTGCAACCTGATCTGCAAGTTCCGGGCTGACTCTGGAAGCTTAAGTTTTACGACACCTGGAAGATTACCTGTACGGACTGGGGACAATAACACCTCTGCCTGGGATCCCGGAAGTCACGACTCCATCACACCTGAGTGTAGTTAAGTGTTGTTCTTTTATTGGTACTTGTTATCGTAAGGCAAATTTTGTGTTAATGTGGAATTAGACCAGTTATATTAGCGCGCCTCCGAGTGATTGTGTGGGTCGTCATCGGTCAATGTGACTGATAATAATTTGTTGTTCCAGGCCATATTCCGTGCAAGCGAACGAGCATTCTCTGTTGTAAATTGAACTGAAGACACTGTAACATGGTATGTGTCGAAGGTAAGGAACTTTTTATAGACGAGTATGCTCCAGTAATTGGATTTGCAGGTGCTGATGTTTCACCTTGTTACTTTTCAAGCAATTTTGAAGGGTGTTAAGCTTGTAACTTGTATGTGTAGTGACTTCAGGAATAAGTTAATATTGCCTACGTCCTAGACGTTCTCGTTTCTAGCCTTATTTGGACAGATTACTGTTCGCTTCTGATGTGTATTGGCAGGGTAGTTGTGGCAGCAGACGACGCGTTCCTGTTTCTTGGGCTCGGAGCAGAGACTTTTCTTTTTTTTTCTCTGCGGCGTCACTCCCGTCATCGTACAACGTCTAGGTTGCCTCACAATCAGGCGCCTCTACCTGGCGGCTCGTGTTGGCTCAATTTAAGTAAATTTGATCGTTGGATACGTGCCACGGCGGAGTTCCATCAGTTAAATCTGGAGCTCATGATGTATTTAACGTTGAGAATTCAGCAAGCACATAAGCTTTAAGCTGTATTCTGCAAGCCCGTAGTTCCTTGTCTCTATATTTACTCTTTAATTATTTGTTAAACCTTGCACCCTTATTGCTATTCTGGAGCATGTTAACTTTTAAAGCTCTTTACTTATGAGTATGAACTGTTGAGCTTTTCCTTTTCCATCCACATTCATTAGCTACACTGTGTGATCAAAAGTATCCGGACACCTGGCTGAAGATGACTTACAAGTTGGTGGCGCCCTCCATGGGAAATGCTGGACTTCAATATGGTGTTCGCCCACCCTTAGCTTTGATGACGGCTACCACTCTCGCAGGCATACGATCAGTCAGGTGCTGGAGGGTTTCTTGGAGAATGGCAGCCCATTCTTCACGGAGTGCTGCACTGAGGAGAGGTATAGCTGTCGGTCGGTGAGGCCTGGCACGAAGTCGGCTTTCCAAAACATCCCAGAGGCGTTCTTTACGATTCAGGTCAGGACTCTGTGCAGGACAGTCCATTACAGGGATGTTATTGTCGTGCAACCACTCCGCCGCAGGCCGTGCACTACGTACAGGTGCTCGATCGCGTTGAAAAATGCATTCGCCATCCCCGAATTGCTCTTCAACAGTGGGAAGCAAGAAGGTGCTTAAAACATCAATGTAGGCCTCTGCTGTGATAGTGCCACACAAAACAACAAGTGGTGCTAACCCCTCCGTGTAAAACACGACCACACCATAACACCACCGCTTCCGAATTTTACTGTTGGCACTACATATGCTGACAGATGACGTTCACCGGGCACTCCCCATAACCACACCCTGCCATCGGATCACGACATTGTGTGCCGTGATTCGTCACTACACACAACGTTTTTCCATTGTAAAGTCAACGAATGTTTACGCTCCTTACACCAAGCGAGACGTCGTTTGGCATTTACCGGCGTGATGTGTGGCTTATGAGCAGATGCTCGACCATGAAATCCAAGTTTTCTCACCTCCCGCCTGTCATAGTATTTGCAGTCGATCCTGATGCAGTTTGGAATTCCTTTGTGGTGGTCTGGATAGATGTCTGCCTATTACACATTACGACCGTTTTCAACTGTTGGCAGTCTGTCAGTCAACAGACGAAGTCAGCCTGTAAGCTTTTGTGCTGTAAGAGTCCCTTCACGTTTCCACTTCAGTATCACATCGGAAACAGTGGACCTAGGGATGTTTAGGAGTGTGGAAATCTCGCGTAAAGACGTATGACACAAGTGGCACCCAATCATCTGACCACGTTCGAATTCCGTGAGTTGCGTGGAGGACCCCGTTCTGCTCTCTCACGCTGTCTAATGACTACTGACGTCGCTGATGTGGAGTACCTGGCAGTAGGTGGCAGCACAATGCACCTAATATGAAAAACGTATGTTTTTGGGGGTGTCCGGATACTTTTGATCACGTAGTGTATCTCTATTCATTGTGAAACTTGCCTGCTGGTTGCCTGTTGGCTGTGATAGCAGTGCGTTGCGATTTGCCACCTTTTTGTGTTTTGGGTGACTGCATATTTATTTAAGGATCATTGTTAATGTTTCTGATGGTGTGTACCAGTTGGGAGTCACATTTAAACTGCATGTCTTCCCAGCTTATCTTGTATTTTCGGCGACTGTATATTTGTTCAAGTGTCAATGTTTCTGTTGTTGTGTGTCAGGTGGAAGTCACATTTAAATTGCATGCCTCTCCAGGTTTTCTTGTGTTTTGGGGGATTGCGTATTTTGTAGCTTAAGGGGTTTTATTAATGTTATAAATTGTTAAGGACTTTCCAGCAGACACAATCAGGTGTTAGCCTTACTGTATTTTGGGTTGTTGTTATCTATTGCTTAATATTTTACCGATGCATGTGAATTGTTAGTGCCTTTAGTGGCCCTCATTTGTATTTATCTTACCGGTAAACTCAATTTATTTGAACCGGCTTGCATGCACGTCTAGTTGGTGTGAGTTCTTACTTGCATTTGCCCACTTGTTTTAAGCCCTGTTCTTAATGGCATAGATTATAAAGGTTTTTTTAAATTAATGAACTGATCCTGTTCAATTTTTTAATTAGTGTGGGCCCCCTCATTTCTTGACAAGTTTAAATTTCGAATTACAGTAATTGCTGTTAAACAATAAGGTGTATTACATAAAACAGCAAATGACTAAATATATGGGTTCACCCTCCATGTCCTTTCCTTAAAATTATCCCAATCCTTGTTGTGAGGTGTCAAATATAACTAGCGAAGAAAGCCAGTAAAACTTTCCAGAGAGGAGAAACAAGAAATAAACTAAGGAAAATAGTTTATACAGCTTTGGCGCCATCTATAATACTTTAGTTTCTTGCAAAATTATACATGGGACCCGGTTAATGGATTTATTGGATTAATGTCATGCCTTCTATTTCATGATGTTGAATGGCATAGTTAAAATTGAACTAAATATGTTATGGAAGCTGCATTCTTGGGTTGTATCAGTAAAGTGTAGCCCAGGGCTCGCACCCAAGTAGCTGAATGTGGGAAACCACCCAAAGCAGCCCTCAAATTGGCCACTATAACTGCGTTAGCAGTTTTGGTTTTACGATGACGGTTCTCGTCCCCACAGAAACAGAAGTTGTTGTGAAGCCATGCCAAATGGATTACTAAATTCGTGGATGTATGGCTGTTTTGCTGTACTGGACTCCACAACGATCCATAAGATTCCACCTTATGGAATGGAGATCTTTTTCCACATTTTTCTTCTCTTTCAAATGGTTCAAATGGCTCTGAGCACTATGGGACTCAACTGCTGAGGTCAATAGTCCCCTAGAACTTAGAACTAGTTAAACCTAACTAACCTAAGGACATCACAAACATCCATGCCCGAGGCAGGATTCGAACCTGCGACCGTAGCGGTCTTGCGGTTCCAGACTGCAGCGCCTTTAACCGCACGGCCACTTCGGCCGGTTTTCTTCTCTTTCTATCGTAGAAAATGACTTTTCTATTTCCATCTGTTACATTTGTGTTCACATATGAAGCACGTATTAGAGCACCTACCGTTTCAAATGGTGGAGTTCTTCAGCGTCTACTAAAATCTCACTGCCGTGGAAAACTGAACGTAATCTCTCTAAAAGCCGCCGCAGGCCCGCGCTTGGAGGAAACAACGGTTGATATTAACGCTTTCCTGTCCGACGGGACTTAAGAGAGTCAGAAAAAAAACATTGAGTTGAAATCATGCACAGGACAACTGTGTACCTCTGCTGTAGCACAAGAAACTCTTTGACAGTGATAGTTCAATATCTCTGCCCACAGAGCATCGTACTTCTGCATTGTTGTTCATTTCGTCATAAGAACTTACGGACCTCTATGACGTGAAAGGACACTGCTGTGAGTGTTTTTATGCTTATAATATGGTTACTTATTGCTTTAGGTAATGTAAATTGATATTACTAATGCAACAAGTAAATGATTGATCAGATACGAGGAGCGTATCGTAAGTGGACTCAAAAGTCCCACTTGTACATCGAGTTGACAAAAGTCATGGGACAGCGATAAGCACTTATACAGATAGCGACAGTATCACGTACACAAGGTTAAAAGGGCAGTGCATTGGCGGAGCTGTCATTTGTAGCCAAGTGATTCAAGTGAAAAGGTTTCCTACGTGATTATAGCCGCACGACGGGAATGAACAGACTCTGAGCGCGGAATGATAGTTGGAGCTTCACGCATGGGCTATTCCATTTCAGAAATCGTTAGGGAACTCAATATTCCGACATCCACAGAGCCAAGAGTGTGTGGAGAATACCAAATCACAAGCATTACTTCCCACCGCGGACAACGCAGTGGCCGACGCCTTCACATAACGACCGAGAGTAGCAGCGTTTGCGTAATGTTGTCAGTGCTAACGGACAAGCAACAGTGCGCGAAGTCAGTGTGGCTCCTACGGCGAACGTATCCGTTAGGACAGTGCGGCGACATTTGGCGTCAATGGGCAATGGTAGCAGACGACCGTCGCGCGTTTCACTTTTAACAGCACGACATCGCCTGCAGCGCCTCTCCGTATCGGTTGAGCACTAAACAATTGGAGAACCGTGACCTGGTCGCTTGAGTCCCGATTTCAGTTATTAAGAGCTGATGGTGGGGTTCGAGTTTAGCGCAGACCCCATGAGGTCATCGACCCAAGTTGTCAACAAGGATCTGTACAACTTGGTGGTGGCTCCATAATGGTGTAGGCTGTGTTTACACGGAATGCCCTGGTGCCTCTGGTCAAACTGAACCGATCATTGATTGGTAATGTTACATTCGGCTACTTGCAGACCACTGACAGCCAGTCACGCACTTCATGCTCCCAAACAACGATCGAATTTTTGTGGATAACAATGCGCCGTGTCACTTGGCCACATTTGTGCACAACTGATTTGAAGAACATTCTGGACAGTTCAAGCGTGATTTGGTCACCCAGATCGCCCGACATGAGTCTCATAGAACATTTATGGGACATAATCCAGGGGTCAGTTTGTGTAAAAAATCCTGCACCGGCAACACTTTCGCAGTTCGGCTATAGAAGCATCATGGCTCGATATTTCTGTAGGGGACTTCAACGACTTGACGAGTCCCTACCACGTCGAGTAGCTGCACTATGTGTATTATTCAAATGTTCAAATCTGTGTGGATTCCTAAGGGACCAAACTGCTGACGTCATTTGTCCCTAGACTTACACACTACTTGAACTAACTTATGCTAAGAACAACACACACACCCATGCCGGAGGGAGGACTCGAACCTCCGGCTGGAGGACTATGTGTATTCTGTACACAAGTTAAGTACTAGAACATACTACCGTTGCTTTAGTAACATACTCCCCAAATATTAAATTCTTGGGTACAGTTTGTCATAGTTATGGAGGAAAGGCCTACAGCTTGACGGTGACTCTTCTGTCGGGAACTGAAGACAGATGCCAATCAGCTATGCTACTGCCAAATTAATGTTGCACAGGTGAGGGAGGAGAAGAGTGTTCTCCACACCATGCCCATTCCTTCACTTCGGTAAGGGCTTTACGGATAAGGGACAGAGAAAGGAAGTGCAGAGTGTTCTCTGATGATTCGCACTGCTGCGGTAACGAAATGGCACAACTTCTCGTGAAGAGCATGACCGGTAAGCAAACCTGAGTTGCACATTGAGGTGACAATAGGTTCATGGGAAACTTCCTGCTAACGTGTCGAACCTCGTTCTTTTTCCGGCGTAACCCAGCAGCTCGACGTAGCTTGGACTCAACAAATCGTTGGAAGTCCCCTGCAAAAATACTGAGTCATGCTGCCTCTGTAGCCGTCCATAATTGTAAAAGTGTTGCCGGCGTAGGATTTTGTGCATAGACTGACCTCTCGATTATGTCCCATAATGTTCTATGGGATTCATGTTGGCCGATCTGGGTGGCCAGATCATTCGCTCGAACTGTCCAGAATATTCAAATCAAACGCGAACAGTTGCGGTTTGGTGACATGGCGCATTGTCATCCATAAAAATTTCATCATTGTTTGGGAACATAACATCCATGAATGGCTGCAAATGGTCTCCACAAAGTTTAGTTGGACCAGAGGACAGAGTCTATTTCATATAAACACAACCCACACCATCATGGAGCAAATAACAACTTGGACAGTGCCTTGTTGGCAATTTGGGTCGATGGCTTCGCGGAGCCAGCACCACACTCGAACCTTACCAACAGCTCTTTCTGACTGAAGTCGGGACCCATTTTACCACACAATGGTTTTCCAATCGTCTAGCGTCCAACCGATACGATCACGAACCCATGAGAAGCGCTGCAGGCGATGTCGTGCTGTTAGCAAAGACGCTCGCATCGGTCGCCTGCTGCCACAGCCCATTAACGCGACATTTCGCCGCACTGTCCAAACCGATACGTTTGTCTACGCCCTACTCAGTGTTGCTTGTCTGTTAGCACTGACAACTCTACGCAAATGCCGCTGCTTTCGGCCGTTAAATGAAGGCCATCGGTCACTTTGTTGTCGACGGTGAGAGGTAATGACTGAAATCTGGTACTCTCGGCGCTCTCTTGACACTGTGGACCTCATAAAACTGAATTCTCTAACGACTCCTGAAATGGAATACCTCATACATCTAGCTGCAACTATCATTCCGCGTTCAAACTCTGTTAATTCGTCCACGTCGGTAACAGTTTTACGTGAATCACCTGAGTACAAACGACAACTCAGCTAATGCACTGCCCTTTTATACCTCGTCTAAGTTAAACTACCGTCATCTGCATACGTGCATGACGCTTTCCCATGGCTTTGTCATCTCAGTGTTTAGTAGTTGCTGAAGTCACAGCCGCCGTCTGCAATGCTAAGTATGCGCCTAATTAGAATGTTGACAGATTCCAGAGCCGCGCGGGATTAGCCGAGCGGTCTTAGGCGCTGCAGTCATGGACTGTGCGGCTGCTCCCGGCGGAGGTTTGAGTCCTCCCTCGGGCATGGGTTTGTGTATTTGTTCCTAGGATAATTTAGATTAAGTAGTGTGTAAGCTTAGGGAATTATGACCTTAGCAGTTAAATCCCATAAGATTTCACACACATTTGAACAGATTCCAGCGCCGCCGTCCCCCACCACACCCCGCCTTTGCCACTACGGGAAGCCTATGGCAAAGATCAGTTCAAGGCCGGAAAAGGGTCGCGTAATAATAGGTTACTATGTTAAGTCCTTAACAAAGGGGAAGCCTCTTTTCTTTCGTATTGCTCCAACTAATGATAGGATTTAACGCTCGGAACTGATAGTTGTATGAGTGAATATTACGCAATGATCGTTTGCTGTGCTTCACTTTAACTTTTTCGATAGCAGTCTGTCGATCAGTAATATCCAAGTTCGATACTTATTCCGACATTCGTTTTTATTCATGAGGCATATTCATTTCAGCCCACTTTCCTCTGCGCACTGGATGAAATACTGTCCTGCTTTGTTTATCATTTGCAGAGCGGATTGGGACATTTCACTGACTCTAACTGGAAGACCACTAAGTATAGTACCGCAGCAAACCGGATGTAGAAGACAACGCGTTGTGAAACTGTGGTCTGTGGGTACTAAGGGCGCTAAAAGTTAAAAAAGAAAGCATCACTCGTGTCGTGGCTGTCAAGACAAACAAGCCAACACCCTGAGTAATTCATCTGCCTCATTAATATCATGCGCTTGTACACCGGGAGATGAGAGGAAGGGAACGAAGCAAGCTCGACCAACGGGAAATTCCGTACATAAGAACCGGGAAGGCGGTGATGGTAAAGAATTGTTCTGAGAGGGAGTGAGAGAGAGAGAGAGAGAGAGAGAGAGAGAGAGAGAGAGAGAGAGAGAGAGAGAGGGAAACCGTCCGGCAACGTTGCTGTTTCCCAGTTTGCGGCGCAGTTGTATGACTGATGGACCACTCATGTTGCAGCTGCAAGTGAAAAAATAAATTTAGATGCGTTTTTGAACAGATGGTGAGTAATCTGAGATAACGTGTACAGGTAGTCACAGCTTTAGTTGAATTAAGAGGGTGAGTCAATAAATAATTCGCAAACTCCAGAATACCGCATATTCTTTTAAATTTCGCACCTGTTCGTATCTGGAAGGTGACAGTAAATGTAGCGGTACACAATATTCCACGGCCAATGATCAATGATCTTTGGTTAGACCAAGACGGCAGGTTTGCTATAAATGTATACACGACTAGAACCGTGCTACGTTTAGGAGGCGAGGGACTGTCCGCAGAGCATGTCCGTAGCGAAATTCGTCCCATATACTGTTATAACTGAATTTTATATGAAATTTTTGTTCAATTACATACAGGAATTCAGCAAAGGACAATAAAAACTCACAAAACAAGGAGCTGCCTTGGCGCCCTGCTTATCTAGTGAAGGCACATTTTTCCCAGTCTACGGATATTTCGCTACCCCCAGGACGCATGGGTCTTGTGGGTTGCAGCACGTTAAGGAACCAAAAAGCTTGTCATATCCCGAGATGTTACTCGTTAAATGCGAACCCTGCCACAGGAACTGTTTTCTGCAGACTTTCAACGCCCTGTCGACCGATGGGCTAAGTGTTTATATTTACAAAGGGGGGAATGCTAAAAAGGAAAATAAATTTCAGGCTGGGACACGCGGCTCTGATGTGTCTCAGTTTGCGACTTATTTATTGACTCTCCCTCGTATTTATGAGAAGCCTCGAGACGTCTCAATAGCCTCGCAGCAATACAGAAGACACGATAACAGGAGAGCGTATAAAATATGAGTTTTGCATTTCCTACCGTGAAATGTGCAGCATTTTCCAAATAAGTTTGTCAGAACAAATGGAAGTTATTTGTTAAATTACACTCCCGGAAATTGAAATAAGAACACGGTGAATTCATTGTCCCAGGAAGGGGAAACTTTATTGACACATTCCTGGGGTCAGATACATCACATGATCACACTGACAGAACCACAGGCACATAGACACAGGCAACAGAGCATGCACAATGTCGGCACTAGTACAGTGTATATCCACCTTTCGCAGCAATGCAGGCTGCTATTCTCCCATGGAGACGATCGTAGAGATGCTGGATGTAGTCCTGTGGAACGGCTTGCCATGCCATTTCCACCTGGCGCCTCAGTTGGACCAGTGTTCGTGCTGGACGTGCAGACCGCGTGAGACGACGCTTCATCCAGTCCCAAACATGCTCAATGGGGGACAGATCCGGAGATCTTGCTGGCCAGGTTAGTTGACTTACACCTTCTAGAGCACGTTGGGTGGCACGGGATACATGCGGACGTGCATTGTCCTGTTGGAACAGCAAGTTCCCTTGCCGGTCTAGGAATGGTAGAACGATGGGTTCGATGACGGTTTGGATGTACCGTGCACTATTCAGTGTCCCCTCGACGATCACCAGTGGTGTACGGCCAGTGTAGGAGATCGCTCCCCACACCATGATGCCGGGTGTTGGCCCTGTGTGCCTCGGTCGTATGCAGTCCTGATTGTGGCGCTCACCTGCACGGCGCCAAACACGCATACGACCATCATTGGCACCAAGGCAGAAGCGACTCTCATCGCTGAAGACGACACGTCTCCATTCGTCCCTCCATTCACGCCTGTCGCGACACCACTGGAGGCGGGCTGCACGATGTTGGGGCGTGAGCGGAAGACGGCCTAACGGTGTGCGGGACCGTAGCCCAGCTTCATGGAGACGGTTGCGAATGGTCCTCGCCGATACCACAGGAGCAACAGTGTCCCTAATGTGCTGGGAAGTGGCGGTGCGGTCCCCTACGGCACTGCGTAGGATCCTACGGTCTTGGCGTGCATCCGTGCGTCGCTGCGGTCCGGTCCCAGGTCGACGGGCACGTGCACCTTCCGCCGACCACTGGCGACAACATCGATGTACTGTGGAGACCTCACGCCCCACGTGTTGAGCAATTCGGCGGTACGTCCACCCGGCCTCCCGCATGCCCACTATACGCCCTCGCTCAACGTCCGTCAACTGCACATACGGTTCACGTCGACGCTGTCGCGGCATGCTACCAGTGTTAAAGACTGCGATGGAGCTCCGTATGCCACGGCAAACTGGCTGACACTGACGGCGGCGGTGCACAAATGCTGCGCAGCTAGCGCCATTCGACGGCCAACACCGCGGTTCCAGGTGTGTCCGCTGTGCCGTGCGTGTGATCATTGCTTGTACAGCCCTCTCGCAGTGTCCGGAGCAAGTATGGTGGGTCTGACACACCGGTGTCAATGTGTTCTTTTTTCCATTTCCAGGAGTGTATTTTCAAAAAACCGCCATTGGGAAATACTGTCTTAAAATTATTTAAGGTATTCAGAACCGTCTTAGGTTACTACTTACTCTGTCTGGTAGAAAACACCAAGAGCTGTTGCATCAACAATAATATGTCTACATATACTTAAAGACTTGAATCTATAGTAAATGATTAAAGAAACAGGAATTCCGTAATTCTCACTGTAGTCGACATACGCCTCACGACAGAGAACTGAGAAACGGTGCTGATATTTGATATATATTTTTTCCGTCTCATTTGTACGATATGAGTAGCTTCGATCATTTTCAGATCTGCAAAAGCAAAGTAAGAAATTATGTATGTACTTTCTCGAGAAAAGTATTGTACATGACTGTTTAATTTACCTTTGTAGTGTCTAAGCAACTCGTCTTATCTATACAGAAACTACGCATGAGAATATTGTGGTATACAAATGTGGTCTATGGCTTACATAGGTGAATAGTGGCGGTAGGAGAGATGGGGCAAAAGTGGGGAGAGATAAGAAAAAATGGTGCGAGAGGAATTGACACAAAATGCTGAGACAAGGCGTGGGAGGTCTGTCATGAGCTTACCGGCCTTACGTGCGTTGAAATACTATAGTAACTTGTGTAAAAGAGATACACTTACTTTAAAATTATAAAAAATAAAAATTATCTGAAATACATAGAATATCTACTTATTGAGAATGTAGAACAATGAAAGTGTAAAAATGTAAATGGTATAAAATAAAGAAACTATACCAACATTCCTCTCAAGTGATTTATTCCTATTACGAAAATTTGGGGTGACTGAACGAGGAATTGGACCCAGATTCTCATGAACAGAAGTCTGTTGTTCTTGCTATTGTACCATCTCTTAACTGATGGGTCTCGATACCTGGCTGAACGTAATTAAAACATTTGATGTACTTTAGTTAATGCAGAGTTTCTCAGTAGTCTTCGTGAGCTTATGCGACATCCAAATCAGCCATTTGGCAACTACGTTCGCAATACAGTTATAAAAAAAAAGCTTATTTGTTCAGCCGGAAACACATACATAAACACTTATAGTTTCAGTGGCGATGGGGTAGGTAGTATGAAACAAAGAAATGCTCGTGCTATTGCCCTTGGTGTCAGAATCGTAACAGGTATGTATCATTCAGAGCGAGCAGGATCACGAAGCTTATTACTAAAGAAGGGATTTTAAGGTGCAACATCTTTCCAAAAATACAGCTATTTTCATCACACAGGAAGGTGAATATGTACATTTGGGGACTTGAAATGAAGCAAAATAAGGACAGTGTGTTGCACCTTGCTGAGAAATTACATTTGGCATCTTTCCCCTTGCCGGCCGAGGTGGCCGAGCGGTTCTAGGCGCTACAGTCCGGAACCGCGCAACCGCTACGGTCGAGGGTTTGAATCCTGCCTCGGGCCTGGGTGTTTGTGATGTCCTTAGGTTAGTTAGGTTTAAGTAGTTCTACGTTCAAGGGGATTGATGACCTCAGAAGTTAAGTCCCATAGTGCTCAGAGCCATTTGAACCATTTTTTTTCTTTACCCTTCTGTTCCTTGTCTAAGCACTTTTCCTCCATTTTTATCTGCGTTTTCCAATAGATTAAACAAGTTTGTCTTCTTGAACAGTATTCTAATATTTTGTTTAATCATAAATCAAGTATGGTCAATACATGTTAAAATATAATTTAAGGAAACCATTTCATACCCCAGCAACAATGGCCAACTTTAGAACAATAGTAAGCAACAATAGTCAATCTGCAGCTATAAAATCAAATCATATTGAAGCAATCGCGCTGTAACAGTTGAAACGTAAATTCAGTTATTGCTGGCCTGAATTTAATGGTTCCTATCTATCGACTGTGTGCTGTCTTGTTGGCCGTGTTATTGTTTTATCAGGACGGATTTTTCAGAGCAAAATCATGCCGAAGGTAAGGAAAAAAGTTATTTGCACTTTCAGAAGAATTAGACTCAGTTTATTGAAACTGATGACGTCATCCTGTGTTGTGCCGTCCGCGAAATAAATATTGCAATCGACGACAAGCATCAAAGAAACAAAATAAACTATCACATCCTGAACAAAAAACATGTAAAGAACTCTGAACTTTGCAAGTCGAAATCTAAGTAAACTACTCTCATATACGCCTTCGCTTCAAGATCAGAAAGGCAGCGGTCGTTGAATGAGTTTAGTGCGGATCTTGCCATGGCATTAACCCAAACAGGTATTCCAGTAGACAAGGTAAATAATCCTGCATTCAAATCATTGCTTGAGATGCACACACGAAGGTAAATACCGGATGAGAGCACTCTGAGGAAGTACATACAGCTAATTTATGAGAATTTTACAGAGAAAATAAAAGAGGCGGTCGGCAAAAACATGAAGTGAGATTTGCTTTAGATGAAACAACTGATGGACTGCAGAGATCTATTTTGAATGTGTTGGTTTTTCCAAATGCAATATTCAACGACTCTGTATCAACCTGTGGCCAGAGGCATACAACACGAAAAACTTAGAGCTGTGGTGACAGACAAAGCACTCTACTGGCTTTCGACTTTCCAACAACTGTAGTTCATATATCCCATCCTCGACGATGGAGCATGTATTGGACAAGGTCTCACTTTGTTTGCGAAAGTATCAGGGAGAATTACTGAAGGTTAAATGAGTTCATTTCTGCTCTAGAAAATTCTGGTGAAGGCTCGCAGTCGTCAAGTTTTGTACCAAGGAATGACAGAGTTTCATCTTCTACCATTTCCTGTCATCACAAGGTGGGGTACTTTGATAAGATGAGCAGTTTACTTGTACGAAAACTGTTATAAAACCAAACACGTCATATGTGCCTAGACTCAATAGACGTAGCAGCCATCGAGTAGACCTATAGTTGGAAATTTTTGAACGTTTTGCAGTATATGGCTACAAGTATTTGTCTGATGTGATTCGGAGTTTGGGAGAAGGGATGGAGAAGGAAGAACAGTGGAAGAAGTTGATGAGTATTAGGGACATCATTGATGGATCTGCTAAAGAAAAATTAGAATTAAATTTGAAGGAAAATTCTGACGTGGAAACCTTTGCAACTTTGGCTGAACTTCCTTTAGGGTGCTGACAAGATATGCTCCATGGGCTTCTGTAGTTGCCGAGCAGGGTTTCTCCATATACAAGGAGCTACTAAGCTTAAGTACCAGCGACATAGTATCAAAAGCACTGAAATAATGTGCGTGATCCAGTGTAACAGAGCCCCGTAAATGAGACAAAGAAGGTTAACGTAGTTGGTTGAAAACCTAATAAAGTAGTTTTGTCAGCATCGTTTTTGCACCTTTTTATATGTATTTTCAGAACATTTCCCTCCCTTCTCCCCTTTTCGGACTATAATTTGCACCTTAAAACCCTTTCATTACTTATTACACAACAACAGAACAAACGGTACTTGCTCAGCACATCAAGGAATAGGATAGTGTTTGTCAAATGTAATAACAAATATTTACTTTAATTGCTTTATAAAAATAATCTATATTTTTCCGAAAGACTATTACAATGATTTCTAAGAGAACGTCGTGATACCTACCTACTGAAATAATGGTTTAGTCGTCTTAACTTTAATGACTAAGTACCAAATATCTAATACGATTCTAGTTGTGCTTGCAGCTTAGAAAACAGTTGGTTCCTCCCCTCACAACGATTTTTATTTTTTGTATATAAAGGATGTGAAGCTCTGCTACCTGACTCTGGTGATTAATGAAGAGGATTTCTTATTTAAACGTGTAGTCTCACGTAAATCAATCGTGGTTCAGTAGGGAACTTGTGGAGTAGGAATCGCTGGTATCGATAATTTCCAGAGAGAAATACGCGTCAGTTGTAAAATCGCTCTCCTTAGTCTTCTTTCTTGCGTCTTTAGCTTAAATTATAAAGGTATTACAAATTATTATTCTTAGTACCTGGAATTGCGCTAGTTTTCATTGGCTGCAGCCCTATGACTAACTCTTGCATTAAAGTTTTTATTTCTAGAACTTGAATGATCATTTATATGGACTAAAGACCTACAGTAGTAATCGAAATCCAAGTGAAACATTAAGAATCACCCATTCAATGGTATTTTAATCGTAATTACGACCAGTATTCTTTCCTGTTTTTTGCATTTGCATTAATACTTGAATTGTAGTCAAATATATGATAACCACAAATTATTGTTTTGTTATATTTTATACGGTTCAAATGGCTCTGAGCACTATGGGACTTAACATCTATGGTCATCAGTCCCCTAGAACTTAGAACTACTTAAACCTAACTAACCTAAGGACATCACACACATCCATGCCCGAGGCAGGATTCGAACCTGCGACCGTAGCAGTCGCGCGGCTCCGGACTGAGCGCCTAGAACCGCTAGACCACCGCGGCCGGCATATATTTTATAAAATTGCTAAATGGTGACAGTACACATATAACAATGCAAATCAGATATGAGTTTTCATTAACTTCTGCTTTTCAATTGATTATTGTCTTTTCTGTTTCAAGCTAAAAACATATTTGCGTGGAGACCAATTAGCTACAAAGAAAAGCTGTTTTAACCAACAATTTGATGCAATGTTTGCGCCTCGAGGAGGCTGCTTGCGTCGGTGGAGCTGCGTGCAAGGTAAAGAAAAAACTTAGTTATTCCTTTCTATCCTGCTTCCCACCAAATTATAGATAATTCAAAATTCAAGCTGTAGTTTTTTAAGCAAAATTTCCCCTTCTAGTTAATTACTGCAATGAGAAAATTTTTGGGGAGTCAATACGGAAGTTTGAACGCGCATCAATAACAACACGGCCAGCCGCTGCTAGGTAGTCTTTTTGAGCTCAATAAACTTAATAAAATTTTCAGTAAATCAGATTAAAAATGGGATTCATAATTATGAATTTTATAGCGATGTTAGGGATTCTGATTTTTCATATTTATGTTATGTAAAGATTGCCAATCAAACAAAAGTAGATCATTACGATCTACATCTGCGTCTACATCTACAAATATACTCCGCAAGCCAACGTAAGGTGCATGGCGGAGGGTACCCTGTACCACTACTTGTCATTTCCCCCTCCTGTTCCACTCGCAAATAGAGCGAGGGAAAATAAGACTGTTCGTACGCCTCCATATGAACCCTAATTTCTCGTATTTCATCATGGTGATCCTTACGCGCGATGTATGTTGGCGGCAGTAGAATCGTTCGGCAGTCAGCATCAAATGCCGGTTCTCTATCAATAGTGTTTCTCGAAAAGAACGTCGCCCTCCCTTTACATATTCTCGTTGGAGTTCCCGAAGCATCTCCGTAACACATACGTGTTATTCGAACCTACCGGTAACAAATCTAGCAGCCCACCTCTGAACTGCTTCGATATCTTCCTTCGATCTGACATGGTACGTATCCCAAACACTCGAGCAGTACTCAAGAATAGGTCGCACCAGCGTACTATATGCGATCTCCTTCATCGGAGAACAACATTTTTCTAATATTCTCCCAATAAACCGAAGTCGACTACTTGCCTTACCTACCACAGTTTTCACATGCTCGTCCCACCCCATATCGCTTTGCAACGTTAGGTGTCAGTATTTAAACGACTTGACTATATCAAGCAGGACACTAGTAATACTGTATCCGAACATTACAGGTTTGTTCTTCCTACTCATCCTCATTGACTTATATTTTTCCACAATTAGGGCTAGCTGCCATTCATCACACCAATTGGGAATTTTGTCTAAGTCGTCTTGTATTTTCCTATTGTCACTTAACTACGACGCCTCACCGTACACCACGGCATCATCGACAAACAGCAGATTGCTGTCCACCCTGACAGCCAAATCATTTATGTATATCGAGAAGAACAGCGGACCTGCCACACTTCATTGGGACACTCGTGACGATACCCTTGTCTCTCATGAATACTCGCCGTCGAGGACGACATACTGGGTCCTATTATTTAAGAAGTCTTTGCTCATACTTTCGTTAACACCATGGGGCACCGCGTCAAATGCTCTCCGGAAATCTAGAAACAAGCAGTCTGCCTGTTTCCCCTCATCCATAGTCCTCAATATACGAGGGTCACTCCAAAACAAATGCACACTATTTTTGTAAAAATACAGTTTTCATTCTGCATTGTGAAAGTCTTACAGTGTGTAGATACATCCTTACCGCTTGTTTTCAAACTTAGTTCAATGTATTCCCGTGAGTGGCGCCGTCACAGCATGTCTTCAAGATGGCTGCTACACCTGACATTCGTCAGAAGCAACGCGCTGTCATAGTATTCCTCTGCTGTGAAAACGAGACAGTGGGAAACATCCACAAGAGGTTGAAAAAAGTGTATGGAGATGCTGCTGTCGATCGCAGTACAATTAGTCGGTGGGCAAGCAGGTCACCTGATGAAAGCGGGCACGGCAATATTGAGGATCGTCCTCGCACCGGCAGGCCTCGTACTGCACACACTCCAGACAATGTGCAGAGAGTTAACGAACTGGTGACTGCTGACAGACGCATCACAGTGAACGAATTGTCACGCTACGTTGGGATAGGGGAAGGAAGTGTTTGCAGAATACTGAAAGTGTTGACGTTAAAAAAGGTTTGTGCCAGGTGGGTTTCCAGGATGTTGACAGTGGCTCACAAAGAAACAAACAAACAAACAAAAAATTTTTTTTGGGTCAGTACGAGAATGGTGGAGATGAAATTCTTGGAAGAATTGTGACAGGTGATGAAACATGGCTCCATCATTTTTCACCAGAGACGAAGAGGCAATCAATGGAGTGGCATCATGCAAATTCACCCAAGAAAAAAAAATTCAAAACCACACCTTCTGCTGGAAAAGTTATGGCTATGGTGTTTTTCGATTACGAATGACTCTTGCTTGTGGACATCATGCCAAGTGGAACCACCATAAATTCTGATGCATATGTGACGACACTGAAGAAATTTCAAGCTCGACTGAGTCGTGTTCGACCACATCGGCAAAAGCAGGATGTTTTGCTGTTGCACGACAATGGACGGCCACATGTCAGTCAAAAAACCGTGGAAGCGATCTCAAAACTCGGAGGACAATACTGAAACACCCGACTTACAGTCCTGATCTGGCTCCACGTGACTATCATCTCTTTGGGAAACTGAAAGACTCTCTTCGTGGAACAAGGTTTGAAGATGATGACTCCCTTGTGCACACTGCGAAACAGTGACTCCAACAGGTTGGTCCAGAATTTTACCGTGCAGGTATACAGGCGCTGGTTCCAAGATGGCGTAAGGCAGTTGAGAGGGATGGAAATTATGTGGAGAAATGAAAATATTGTTCCTAAAGGATGTATCTAAACACTGTAAACCTTTCAAACATGTAGAATAAAAGTTGGATTTTAAAGAAAATAGTGTGCATTTCTTTTGGAGTGACCCTTGTATCATGTGACTAAGGGGCAAGCTCAGTTTCGCAGGAGCGATGCTTCTAAAACCATGCTGATTCGTGCACATCAGCTTCTCTGCCTCAAGAAAGTTTATTATATTCGTATTAAGAATATTTTCAAGGATTTTGCAGCAAATCGAAATTAAAGATATTGGTCTGTAATTTTGCGGGTCCATTCTTTTACCTTTCTTATGTACTGGAGTCACTTACCCTTTTTTCCAGCCGCTTGGGACTTCGTGCTGGGCGGGAGATTCACGATAAATGCTAGCTAGGTAAGGGGCCAATGCCGTAGAGTACTCTTCATAAAATCAATCTGGGATTCCATCCGGACCTGGTGATTTATTTGCTCTCAAATCTTTCCGTTGTTTCTCTACGCCAGGTATGCTTATTTCTAAGTCGTCCATAACGGAGTCTGTCTGGTCGTCAAATTACGGTATCTTGGTACGGTTCTCCCATGTGCATGATTTCTTGGACGTGACATTGAAAACTTCGGCTTCCGTTTAGCTGTCTTCAACTTGTCAAGAAGAGACTGAATTTAAGCCCCAGACCCGCTCAGCGATTTTGCATGCGACCAGAATTTTCTCGGGTTCCCTGCCAGGTCTTCCGCTAAGGTGTGACGGTGGGAGACGTCGTACGCTTCGCGCACAGATCCTCTGACAGACGCACGAACCTCTGCCAACCTTCGCCTGTCATCACTTGTGCGTCCCCCTCTGAACCTAGAGTAGCCGTGAAGTAGGTCAGTCTGCCAGTCAGTCGAGTAAGAGAATAGAAAAACTAATCAAATTACAGCAAAAAATGGATGTAATAGCACGAATTATGCCCACAATGCTCCATCACGTAGGCGAGACTTCGGCTGCGCATATCTCCACGACGAAAGCAATTGCTAGGCATTATACCGCAAGCAAGTCCTCATCTTTAAGGAAATCAGCGAAAGGCTTGGCGATCAAACACTCATTTCGGCAGAAATTACTAAAATTAAATAAAATAATGCAGGTTTGCCTGAAGCCGGAAATAATTAATGAAAACAGAAAAAAGTAATGTGTCCTTCAGTAAAGATTTAATCTGAATACTCGCAGAACTCAAGAAACTCCAAAAAAGTGGGAAATTGAAGGGATGGGACCTGGATAAACTGAAAGAACCAGAGGTTGTAGAGAGCTTCAGGGAGAGCATTAGGGAACGATTGACAAGAATGGGGGAAAGAAATACAGTCGATGAAGAATGTGTAGCGTTGAGATACGAAATAGTGAAGGCAGCAGAGGATCAAGTAGGTAAAAAGACGAGGGCTAATAGAAATCCTTGGGTAACAGAAGAGATATTGAATTGATGAAAGGAGAATATAAAAATGCAGTGAATGAAGTGGACGAAATTGTATACGAAAGTCTCAAAAATGAGAACGACAGGAAGTGCAAAAGGGCTAAGCAGGGATGGCTAGAGGACAAATGTAAGGATGTAGAGGCACATATCACCAGGGGTAAGATAGATACTGCCTACAAGAAAATTAAAGAGACCTTTGGAGAAAAGAGAGCCACTTGCATGAATATCAAGAGCTCAGATGGAAACCCAGTTCTAAGCAAAGAAGGGAAAGCAGAAGGGTGGAAGGAGTATATAGAGGGTCTATACATGGGCGATGTTCTTGAGGACAATATTATAGAAATGGAAGAGAATGTAGATGAAGATGAAATAGGAGATATGATACTGCGTGAAGAGTTTGACAGAGCACTGAAAGAACTAAGTCCAAACAAGGCGGGTAGACAACTTTCCATTATAACTACTGACAGCCTTGAGAGAGCCAGGCCTAACAAAACTCTACCATCTGGTGAGCAAGATGTATGAGACAGGCGAAATACCCTCAGACTTCATGAAGAATGTGACAATTCCAATCCCAAAGAAAGCAGGTGTTGACAGATGTGAAAATTGCCGAACTATCAGTTTAATAAGCCACTGCTGCAAAATACTAACACGAATTCTTTACAGACAAATGGAAAAACTGGTCGAAGCCGACCTCGGGCAAGATCAGATTGGATTCCGTAGAAATGTTGGAATACGTGAGGCAATACTGACTCTACGACTTATCTTAGAAGCTAGATTAAGAAAAGGCAAACGTTTATAGTATTTGTAGACTTAGAGAAAGCTTTTGACATTGTTGACTGGAATACTCTCTTTCAGATTCTGAAGGTGGCAGGGGTAAAATACAGGGAGCGAAAGGCTATTTACAATTTGTACAGAAACCAGATGGCGGTTATAAGAGTCGAGGGACATGAAAGGGAAGCAGTGGTTGGGAAGGGAGTGAGCCAGGGTTGTAGCGTCTCCCAGATGTTATTCAATCTGTATATTGAGCAAGCAGTAAAGGAAACACAAGAAAAATTTGGAGTAGGAATTAAAATCCATGGAGAAGAAATAAAAACTTTGAGGTTCGCCGATGAAACTGTAATTCTGTCAGAGATATCAAAGGACTTGGAAGAGCAACTGAACGGAATGCACAGGGTCTTGAAAGGGAGATATAATATGAACATCAACAAAAGCAAAACAAGAATAATGAAATGTAGTCGAATTGAATCGGATGATGCTGCAGGAATTCGGTTAGGAAATGAGACGCTTAAAGCAGTGATGAGTTTTGCTATTTGTGGAACAAAGTAACTGATGATGGTCGAAGAAGAGGGGATATAAAATGTAGACTGGCAATGGCAAGGAAAGCATTTCCGAAGAAGAGAAATTTGTTAACATCCAGTATAGATTTAATTGTGAGGAAGTCGTTTCTGAAAGTATTGTATGGAGAGTAGCCATGTATAGAAGTGAAACGTGGACGATAAATAGTTTAGACAAGAAGAGAATAGAAGCTTTCGAAATGTGGTGCTACAGAAGAATGCTGAAGATTAGATGGGTAGATCACATAACTAATGAGGAGGTATTGAATAGAATTGGAGAGAAGAGAAATTTGTGGCACAACTTGACTAGAAGAAGGGATCGGTTGGTAGGACGTATTCTGAGGCATCAAGAGATCACCAATTTAGTATTGGAAGGCAGCGTGGAGGGTAAAAATCGTAGAGGGAGACCAAGAGATGAATACACAAAACAGATCCAGAAGGATGAAGGTTGCAGTAGGTACTGGGAGATGAAGAACCTTGCACAGGATAGAGTAGCATGGAGAGCTGCATCAAACCAGTCTCTGGACTGAAGACCACAACAGCAAACAACTCGCAGATGGAAAGTAAGACCCAAAGGAATGGACGACATTTAGCTGCATAGAGGGCAGTGATTACATCAAGGGGGAAAGCTGAAAACTGGTGCTGGACTGGACGTCGAACACAAGTCTCCTACTTACCAGGCAGATCCTCTGACCACGAAGCCTTCCGGACACAGTGGTCAGCGCAACTGCATGGACTGCCATAGCACTCCTCCAGTCAGACCCAAACCCTCCAATTGGCCGCACACTACTGATGTAGTGCCCATTGCTCATTATCGTCATTACTCGACGCGTTTCGCTGATTCCTCTAAGGGTTAGAGCCTGATGTGCATCTGCACTGAAGAGATCGTTGGCCAGCCTCGCATTAATTGTCTATGTGGTGTCTGTTCTTTCGGACGTGTCCGAAAGAAAACTTACCACGTGTAGAAGGAAAAAAATAGTATGGCCTTCATCAGGAAAAATAACAGTTGCTAAAACCAAGGAAAGTAGAGTGGTGGAAGCCATGTCTACATAGTGAAAAGACCGTTTGTGCGAACTCTTCTTTACTACAGCAGTCAGATACGTCGTAAAGACGGGGCGGGAGGGGTCCGAGAGCAATGGAGGCATCAGCACGTTCTACATCTATATTCTGCGAACCACTGTGAAGTGCATGACAGAAGATACATCCCACAGTACCATCAGTGAGGCTTTTTGCCATTCCATTCACGTATGGGGCGCGGGGAAATGAATGTAAAAATGCCACTGTGCGTGCGGTTATTAATCTAATTTTATCCTCACGATCCCTATGGAAGCGATATGTAAGGTGTTGTTGTACATCCCTAGACTCATCATTCAAAGCTGATTCTTGGAACTTTGTTAGTGGACTTTTTCGGGATAGTTTCCATCTATCTTCAAGAGTCTTCCAGTCCAGTTCTTTCGGCATCTCACTGGCAATCCCCTGCGGGTCACACAAATCTGTGATAATTCGTGCTGTTCTTCTCTTTGTACGTTCAATATTCCCCGCTAGCGCTATTTGGTACGGGTTGTACACACTTGAGCAGTTGGGATGGGTCACTCGAATGTAGCCACTGTACATGATTGCTGACAACTTTGGCCATGAGAATGTACGGTCGCAAGAAGACCGACCTCTGGACGCAATCTCCTTTGTAGACCCATCATATTTCCTTAGTATTCTACCAATAAATGGAAGTGTGCTATTGCTTTACCCACGAATGAGCCTGTATGATCGTACCACCTCATATCCCCACTAAGTGTTACACCCAAGTACACTGACCGAAAAAAATTGCGGCAACAAGAAGCAGTTGCCTTTCATAAACGAAAGTTGGCAGGCGTGTTTCTGCATCTGAAAGGTGATGTGTAATTAAACTTCGCACCAGTCGCCTAAGTATGGCGTTAGTATCGCCACTATGAGGATCCAAATCAGATTTGCATTAAGTACACGCTGTAACGGACGTGAGCGTTAGCTACGTTTTAGACTGGACGTGGCGAGTTGATGTTACTCAGGGATGCCTTAAGGCATGAAGACCCCATTGTCAACATCTCACTGAGTTTGAACGGGATCGTATAATGGAGCTACAAGAAGCTGGATGTTCCTTCTGCGATACTGCAGAAAGACTTCCAGGGATGTAGCCACTGTACGTGTTTGCTGGCAGCGGTGGTCACGACAATGTACCGTCGCTAGAAGACTGGGCTCTGAACGAAGGCGTGGCACTACCGAGAGGGAAGACCATAGTGTTCGGCATGTGGTTCTGGCACGTCGTATTGCATCTGCAGCAGCTGGCACCACAGTGACACAAGGAATTGTTACAAATCGGTTGCTTAAGGACAGCTCCGCGACAGACGCCGTGTAGCGTGCACTCCACTGACCATAAACCACTGTCAATTTACGACTTCAGCGATGTCAAGCGTGGGGTCATTGGAGGACAGGGTGTAAATCTGTTGTGTTTTCTGATGAAAACTGGTTCTGCCTCGGTGCCAGTGATGGCCATGTGATGGTTGGGAGGTGGTCAGTTGAGGTCCTGCAACCAACCAATGTGTTTGCTAGACACACATCTGGAGTTAAGGTCTACAGTGCAATTTCGTGTACATCAGGAGCACTCTCGTGGCTACACCACACAGCCTGACTAGATGTTTTTACGTCAATCAGGTGATTCGACCTGTTGTGCTTGCCGGCCGTAGAGGCCGAGCGGTTCTAGGCGCTACAGCCTGGAACCGCGCGACCGTTACAGTCGCAGGTTCGAATCCTGGCTCGGACCTGACTGTGTGTGATGTCCTTAGGTTAGTTTGGTTTAAGTAGTTCTAAGTTGTAGGGGACTGATGACCTCTGCAGTTAAGTCCCATAGTGCTCAGAGCCATTTGAACCATTTTTTTTGTTGTGCTGCCATTGATGAACAGCATTCCAGGAGGTGTTTTCCAACCGATTAACGCTCGCCCATATACCGCTGTTGTAACCCAGCATGCTTTACAGGAGAATCGATATGTTGCCTTGACCTGCTCGATCACCATATGTCTCTATCGAGCACGTACGGAACATCAGCGGACGACAGTTCCAGCGCCATCCACAAACAGCATTAACTGTCCCTGTATTGATCGACCAAGTTCAACAGGCATTCCACAAACGGACATCCGGCACCTGCGCAACACAATGCATGCGGCATTCTGGTTTTCACACCGGTTATTAACGTATCAGCATTTCACATTTGCAATGGCTTATCTCGCACTTAGATTAACCTGTGATCTTTCGATGTTAATCATTTAAATATGTTACCTACACAAATGAACTCCAGAAATTTCATTACACTATATTACTTACTTTTTGGTGTTGCGATTTTTTTCCGTCAGTTTATTTTCATGAATTAGACGATTCCAACAGTGACTCACCAACGTTATATTCGAAGGACACTTGATTTTTTCGTTTTGCGAAATGCACGATTTTAAATTTTTGAGCTTTTAAAGCAAACTGTCACTCATTGCACCGCTTTGAAATCCTTCGATATCTGATTGAATAGACAGACTGTACTTCATTGTAAATAACTACATCATGTGCAAGAAGTCTGAGGTTCCTATTAAACCGTCCGCAGGGTCGTTAATATACAATATGAAGAGCAAGGGACCCAACACAGTTCCGTGACGTACACCTGAAGTTACTTCTACATGTGTCGATGACTCTCAATTCAAGATAACACGCTGCGTCCTCCATACCAAGAAATCCTTCATACACTCACGTATTTCACCTGACACCCCCTATGCTCGTACTTTTGATAATAAGCGGAAGTGTGCTACTGAGCCAAATGCTCTTCGAAATCGAAAAATATTGACTGCCGTGATACATGGCTTTCACGCTCTCATATGAAAAAAGTGCGAGTTGGTTCTTAAATGATCTATATTTTCAAAATCGACGCTGGCTGGTATGGAAGAGGTCATTCCGTTCTGATATCTTATTATGTTTGCGTTTAGAATATGTTTTATGATTCTACAACAAATGCATGTTTAGGATAGCGGACGGTATGTGACTACGTAGGCTTTCCCGGCGTAATAAGTCTTGAAAGTCTTTTCGGGTTTGCTGCCGGATCCTAAAATCAACTTGACTCGATATTTCGGCGATCCAACTGTTCGCCATCTTCAGGAAATGCTGCTTCTGCTGATGAGTCCCGCTGAGAACTGACGCAAGATTGCAATTCGACGTCCTATATAGGCCACCGTTCAGTACCCGGCGCATGCGCCGCCCATCACGGTTTCTCACTTCCAAAACAGGGAGGTGGCGCCGCCCTTAGTGAAACACTGCTGGCAAGCTGGCAACGGTATATCGCAATCAAGGCCGCACCGAAGAACGTTCAGTTTTGATGCGAGATAATACAGGATTCCACGTTTTGCTAAGAGAAACCGTGATGGGCAGCGCATGCGCCGGGTACTGAACGGTGGCCTATATAGGACGTCGAATTGCAATCTTGCGTCAGTTCTCAGCGGGACTCATCAGCAGAAGCAGCATTTCCTGAAGATGGCGAACAGTTGGATCGCCGAAATATCGAGTCAAGTTGATTTTAGGATCCGGCAGCAAACCCGAAAAGACTTTCATAGCGGACGGTAGTTTTGAGGATCACTTCTGCTACCTTGCTTTTAAACAGGTGTGATCTGTGCTTTCTTAGATCTACTGGGCACAGTTTTTTGTTAGTGTGGGGCTCGGCCGCGAATTGGGTATAGAATCTTACAGGGATTCCATCGTGCCCTGGGGCTTTGTTCAGTTTTAACGATGGGGTTTTGTTCAGTTTTAACGATTTCAACTGTTTCTCAAAGCCACAGGCACTTTCTGTTTCACTCATTTCTTCAGTGGTATGAGAATTATGTTGGGCCAATACTTCTGGGTTTTCGTTTGTGAAAGAACGTTTGAGAAGAGAGTTAAGCATTCCTGCTTTTCCTTTGATACTATCAATTTCAGGTCTATTCTCGTCCATGAATGACCGGACACTAACCTTGGTACTACTAACAGCCTTTATATATGACCAAAATGTTTTGGGTTTTGTGAAAGATCTTTTACACTAGTCTTCTACGGTAGTCATTGAAGGCTTCACGACTTGCTGTCTTGATTGCCAAAAGCATTTCATTCAGCACTTCTGTCTACAGCCCTATGCTTTGTTTTATACCTCTTTGCAGTAGTTTCTGTTTCTTAGATATTTCTGTACAGTATTGTATATCATGGAGAATCACTCTCAGTACGAACTGTCCTACTGGTACATATCCATCCAGTGCATGATCAACTATTCTTTTAAACTTATGCCCTAATTCATCTACATACTTCTGCCCTGAGCTAGAAGTTTGTTTCCTCATTAAGGTACGACTCTACTGTTCCTCTGTTTGGCTTACCGAACCTATAAATCTTTCTGCTTGTTTTAGTTGCCCTTTGAGTTTTGTTATTCATTGTCACACGTGTGTCATGGTAGCTGGTACCACTTTCGATGTGGACTTCCTCAAAGATGTCAGGGCTTTTTCTGCCATTAGATCTAATATATTTTCATCATGAGTGGGGCTTTTGACTATTTATTCTAGTTAGTTTTCAGAGTGTTTAGTAACGTTACACAGAAGGGCTTGTTACGTTGTTACGCCCACCAAGAACAAAACCATACTTACCCCAGTTGATTGTTGATGATTGAAGTCTCCGCCAGTGATCACAGTATCATTAGGAAATGTATGTACAAGCGAAGAGAGGTTGTTTTTAAAGTTTTCGGTTACATCAGGAGAAGAATCAAGTGATCGATAGAAGGATCCTAACATAATTCTTTGCACATTCTTGATACTGAGACTTGTCCAAACAATATCATACCGAGCTTCAATTTCTGTCTCGGCGGATCTGACTTTCTTGTTTTCTGCGACAAATACACCACCTCAGTTTCTCGTTTTCCTAGCATTTCCGAATTCATTGAAATTTATTCTCGAAGATCTCACTACTATCAATTTCAACTTTTAAACCAGCTTTCTGTACCTAATATTATATGAGATACAGTGCTTCAGTATTTCAGAGCTTCCGCTCAAATCAGCGTCCTAAACACAATGATTTTTACAAATGTTTACCAATTCTCTTCAGCGACCAAGTGCTCCTACCAACCGCCACATCACGTTCTCCCTCGCGCGATACCACATTAGTCAAAAAAACCGGTAGTGATTAATTACGCGACAATTAAAATTTCTGATCTACAAATAAACTAGCTAGTTACCAGGCATTTTGTGCTTACGTATTTTTTAAGAACATGAAAGTGCGTGCACGTTTAGTTATTCTGGAAGACTATATAGCGTTCTGTTCGTATCAAAAAATGTTGCAGGGTTCTACTCAGTTTCTCTTATTCTTTTCTTCTATAGTCAAACAATGGAATATCTAGGATGGAGTGCAAGAATAGTATGAAAAAGAAAGTTGCTACTCAACATATAACGGAGATGCTGAGTCGCAGATACGCATATCTGCGAGTCATTATCTCCGCTATATGGTGAGTAGCAACTTTCCTTTTCATAACATTTTTACATCTTTCCTAATATAATTTCACTTAAGTGTCATCGGGACCGTCGGGAATCAAATTGTGGATTCGAGACCAATACCGATAATTTTCTACATCTACATGGATACTCTGCATATGACACTTGAGTGCCTGGCAGAGGCTTTATCGAAGTACCTTCACAATAATTCTCTATTACCTGTATCCCAATCTCGAACAGCGCGGAAAAAGCAAACATCTATATCTTTCCGTGCCAGCCATGATTTCCCTTATTTTATTATGATGATCGTTTCTCCCTATGTACGTCGGTGTCAACAAATTATTTTCGAATACGGAGGAGAAAGTTCGTGATTGAAATTTCGTGAGAAGATTCCGCTGCAACGAAAACGGCCTTTGTTTTAATGGTGTCCATCCCAAATTCTCTATCATGTCCATGACACCCTCTCCTCTATTTCGCGATAATACAAATGGCTCTGCTCTTCGTTGAGCTTTCTCGATGTACTCCGTTAATACTATCTGGTAAGGATCCCAGACCGGGCAGCAGTACTCCAAAAGAGAACGGACAAGAATAGTGTAGGCAGTCTCTTTAATAGATCTGTTACATTTTGTAAGTGTTCTGCCCTCAAAACGCAGTCTTTGGTTTATCTTCTCCACATCATTCTCTGTGTGTTCTTTCCAATTTAAATTGTTCTAATTGTAATTCCTAGGTATTACTTGAATTTACGGCCTTTAGATTTATCATGTAACAGTAGTTTAACTGATTCCTTTTAGCACTAATGTGGATGACCTCACACTTATTATTTAGGGTCAGTTGATATTTTTTGCACCATTCAGATATCCTTTCCAAATCGTTTTGCAATTTGTTTTGATCTTCTAATGAGTTTACTAGAGTATAAACGTCAGCATCGCCAGCCGAAGTGGCCGTGCGGTTAAAGGCGCTGCAGTCTGGAACCGCGAGACCGCTACGGTCGCAGGTTCGAATCCTGCCTCGGGCATGGATGTTTGTGATGTCCTTAGGTTAGTTAGGTTTAACTAGTTCTAAGTTCTAGGGGACTAATGACCTCAGCAGTTGAGTCCCATAGTGCTCAGAGCCATTTTTGAACGTCAGCATCATCTGCAAATAACTTGAGACGGCTTCTCAGTTTGTCTCCTAAATCGTTTATATAGATAAGGAACAGCAGATGCGCTACAACACTTCCTTGGGGAACGCCAGAAATCACATCTGTTTTATTCGATGACTTTCCGTCAGTTACTACGAACTGTGACCTCTCTGACAAGAAATCACGAATCCAGTGACATAACTAAGATGATATTCTGTAAGCACGCGGTTTCACTACAAGCAGCTTGTGTATCAATAAACGATCCTCTTCGAGATAACTCATAATGTTCGAACGCAATATACGTTCCAAAACCCTGCTGCATATCGACGTTACTGATATGGCCTGTAATTTAGTGGATTACTCCTACTACCTTTCTTGAACATTGGTGTGACCTGTGCAACTTTCCAGTCTTTGGGTACGGATCTTTCGTCGAGCGAACGGTTGTATATGATTTTTAGGTATGGAGCAATTGCATGAGCATACTGTGAAAGGAACTTAATTTTGGAAATTAATGCAGTTTCTTTCTCACTCTTGCACTAAGACATGCTGTCTGTGTTTGTTTACCCCCACGGTATATACTCCTGTTAGGATTTCATATGTGTACTAACAAGGGAACCTCCCCATCGCACCCCCCTCAGATTTAGTTATAAGTTGGCACAGCGGATAGGCCTTGAAAAACTGAACACAGATCAATCGAGAAAACAGGAAGAAGTTGTGTGGAACTATGAAAAAATAAGCAGAATATGCAAACTAAGTAGTTGATGCGCAAGATAGGCAACATCAAGGACACTCTGGGGTCAGGAGCGCCGTGGTACCGTGGATAGCGTGAGCAACTGCTGAACGAGAGGTCCTTGGTTCAAGTCTTCCCTCGTGTAAAAAGTTTAATTTTTTATTTTCAGTTCATGTGACAAACTCTTATGTTTTCATCACTTTTTTGGGAGTGATTATCACATCCACAAGAGAACCTAAATCGGGCAAGGTAGAAGAATCTTTTTAACCATTCGCCAAGTGTGCAAGTTAGGTGGGTCGACAACATATTCCTATCATATGACGCACATGCCGTCACCAGTGTCGTATAGAATATATCAGACGTGTTTTCCTGGGGAGGAATCGGTTGACCTATGACCTTGCGATCAAATGTTTTCGGTTCCCATTGGAGAGGCGCGTCCTTTCGTCTACTAATCGCACGATTTTGCGGTGCGGTCGCAAAACACAGACACTAAACTTACTACAGTGAACAGAGACGTCAATGAACGAACGTACAGATCATAACTTTGAAAAAATAAAGAAGACTAGAACCAATGACCTCTTGTTCCGCAGCTGCTCACTCTAACCACGGGACAAGGCCGTTCTTGATCTCAGACTGTCCTTGATATTGCATAGCTTGCCCATGGACTACTCAGTTTGTATATTTTGCCTATTATTTCATAGTTCCACATAACTTCTTCCAGTAACCTCGATCGATCTGTGTTCAGTTTTTCAAGGCCTATCCACTGTGCCAGCTTACAACTAAATCTGAGGGGGGTGCGATGGGGAGGTTCCCTTGTAAGTATGGGTGAGATTACTGGAGACATTCTAGCGTTATTTTTAGCTTTATAAGCGGCTCGCCCTCCATCGCCAGACCTACTGTACTACTAAAGCACGAGGGGTCTCTCTCGCCGGCACAGTACTTTTTGTCTCAAGTAGTTATTCACAGGTGAGCGTGTTCAGTTCGAACTGAATCAGCCGTTACAAAGATCCCATCCTCGTACCTAGGAATCCTAGGGGCGTCTTACCCTCTAAGTACTTATTTTTCCACATTATTCGCGTGCGAGGAGATTTTTACAGGAATTCTAGTTGGTTCAAATGGCTCTGAGCACTATGGGACTTAACATCTATGGTCAGCAGTCCCCTAGAACTTAGAACTACTTAAACCTAACTAACCTAAGGACATCACACAACACCCAGTCATCACGAGGCAGAGAAAATCCCTGACCCCACCGGGAATCGAACCCGGGAACCCGGGCGTGGGAAGCGAGAACGCTACCGCACGACCACGAGCTGCGGACTGGAATTCTAGTCTCTTGCAGGAACACACACAAACACACACACGCGCACACACACACACACGCACACACACACACACACGCATAGAGAGACACAGACACACACACACACACACACACACACACAGAGCCGGCCGGAGTGGCCGAGCGGTTCTAGGCGCTACAGTCTGGAACCGCGCGACCGCTACGGTCGCAACGGTCGCAGGTTTCGAATCCTGCCTCAGGCATGGATGTGTGTGATGTCCTTAGGTTAGTTGGCTTTAAGTAGTTCTAAGTTCTAGGGGACTGATGACCTCAGAAGTTAAGTCCCATAGTGCTCAGAGCAATTTTTTGACCACACACATACACACACGCACACACACACATACACACACACACACACACACACACACACACACACACTCACACACACACACACACACGCACGCACAAAAACTCATAGTTAAATAGATCTTTAAAAAACGTAGCCAACGGGCGAAATTACTAGTGCGACAGTTCACGTCAGCTGAAGATCATACGTTGTGAGATGGCATAGTAGGTAAGATACTGGGTACCAGTGAGGACAACCTCCCATAAGGAACAATAGGACGTGGTTATCTACAGCACTAAAATCTGATTGTTACCCTGGATTCTTCCATGTTACTTCCTGATCATGGGAAAAGTTCGAGTCTGTACTGCAGAGGAACTGCAACGCTCTGAATAACCAGATTTCGCAATAACTATAACAATTTACTGTAATTTTTTTTCCCTAAATATTAGTTGGGGATTCTGATAAACTCAATTTAGAATTTCGACACTTGCCTAGTTTCCTCTTGACTCAGTTCTATTTCGTAAACGCACGACGTCGATCTTTCCATTTCGCGCTAGTCAGTTCTTTGTCATCTCAGAAAGTCCCGAGAGCTAATGTAGCTGTCTAGATGCTGCATTAGAGTTTCAAATGCTATTGTTATATTGTACTTCATAAACTGCAGAAAGCAGCGGACCGAATCCGCTTTGTGCTTCTCAAACTCAATTGACATCCTTCTTTAGCTGCGCCTTTGTGCCCTGTGGCACAACGGATGCATCCCACAGTCTGCGTACAGCATGTGTAACACGATAATAGGAACGCTAAGGTCGCCAGCGGGTTCACAACCCGGAATAAACAACGCTAAATGAGGATAAGACTGCTTTTACTATAATTGTCACATCCACCTGCAATACATTTTGTTTAATTTTTGTGGATGTATTACTTATACCTTACGGTGCCATTATTTGCACTAAAACTGTAAGGCGGCGATTTGTTCCTGAACAGGGAAAACCAATGTCAGCGAAGCCAGGTGACTTCTACACAACATCTCACCAACGTTGTGCAATACAGTAGTCAAATTCACCAGGTCACAAGAACTATTACTTATATGGATATGGTGTCTGTTCTTTCGGAGATGTCCGAAAGAACAGACACCATATCCATATAAGAAATAGTTCTGGCAATACCGGCCATGACCTTCTTCTTCTGTGCGGATGCACACATATTACCCGAATCCTTACGGAACTTGGTAAGAATGTCTTCCACGAGTAATGAGTGTGTTGGGGTGGGACACTACGAGTGTAGTGTGTGGATATACAAGGTGAGAATGGGTGAGAATGTTGGTCTCACGAGAGGCGTGCGCGAGATAGTCCCTGCAGTCACGCTATCCTCTGTGCCCTCGGTGGCTCGGATGGATAAAGCGTCTGCCCTGTAAGTAGGAGATCCCGGGTTAGAGTCCCGGTCGGGGCACACATTTTTCCTGCCCCCGTTGATATGTATCAACGCCCGTAAGCAGCTGAAGGTATCAATATAATTCTAATTTAGGTTGGGTTGGGTTGTTTTGGGGGAGGAGACCAGACAGCGAGGTCATCAGTCTCATCGGATTAGGGAAGGACGGGGAAGGAAGACGGCCGTGCCCTTTCAAAGGAACCATCCCGGCATTTGCCTTGAGGGATTTAGGGAAATCACGGAAAACCCAAATCAGGATGGCCGGACGCGGGATTGAACCGTCGTCCTCCCGAATGCGAGTCCAGTGTGCTAACCAGTGCGCCACCTCGCTCGATTCTAATTTAGGTCACAAGAAAGAGATCTTGCGCATCCGCCATTCTCGAGTGCCCAGGACGATGTTTTTCACGAAATAGCCGGCCCAGTCACATTAATGCGACCTCCGGCTATGTTCGACGTCAACTTGCGGTAACTGTTTACAGACGGCAGACGACAACACTAGCGCCAGCCGCAGTGGCCGAGCGGTTCTAGGCGCTTCTGTCTGGAAGCGCGCGACCGCTACGGTCGCAGGTTCGAATCCTGCCTCGTGCATGGATGTGTGTGATGTCCTTAGGTTAGTTAGGTTTAAGTAGTTCTAAGTTCTAGGGGACTGGTGACCTCAGATGTTAAGTCCCATAGTGCTCAGAGCCATTTGAATCATTTTTTAACAACACTAGCTGTGTGTGTGTGTGTGTGTGTGGGGGGGGGGGGGGGGGGTTATATAAAGCGTATCGGCGACGCAGAAAACAGCGCAGCCATTGGCGTACTGCAGGAGCGGAACGATTTAGCTGACGACCAAAAGGGCACGATCATTGGCTTTCGTGACGAGGGTGGAAGCATTTCCGAAACGGCTAATTTTCTGAACTGTTCGGGAGCCGCCTTGTTTGAAGTGTACTTGCTTGGCAATACAATGTTATCCAAACACAGCGCAGAGGCAACTATGGTGCACCACGGGTCACGGGTGATAGGGGTAAACGGCGGCTGTGGAGCTCTGTGCAGGCGGAAAGAGAGCAACTGACAGCCCGGATAACCCAAGGGGCTACCAGCGGTGGCTCCTCAACGACCGTTCAGCGAACGTTGCTGCGTGTGGGCCTCCACAGCAGGCGTCTGGTTCATCACCCATGCAGACCGCTGTTCAGCGCCGATGAGAGCAGGAGTTTAGACGCCACGGTGACTTAGGAAGTGGGGATGAAGGGTACACTTAGCGTGGAAGGTCAAGGCCTCTATAATGTCACTCCTTAAACACAACTAGCAATTCACGAAATAAATTAAGAATTTATTTTAGACCACATTAATCAAAAAGCTAATATACTACCAACATGTGGCCTAAGGACGCCTAAGGACGCCTAAGGACGCCTAAGGGGGGAGGGGGGGGGGGGGTTCGTTGAACCCACAATTTTTTTATGTCCCCTGCTTTTGCCCAAGTAACTTTCATACTACATATTCCCTTTGAGTTATTGCTTGTTGGCTATTTTATGAAACGTTAGTGTCAATATATTTTATAGAAAATTCCTGCTTTGAAAAAAAAAAAAACTTATTATGGGTCCAACAACCCCCCCCCCCCTTAGGCTACCATGCTATAGATAATTTCCCTTAGTACGATTTCGTATTTCTCATCTCTACAACAATGTAAGTT
This sequence comes from Schistocerca americana, assembly GCF_021461395.2. Lineage (NCBI taxonomy): Eukaryota > Metazoa > Arthropoda > Insecta > Orthoptera > Acrididae > Schistocerca > Schistocerca americana. The sequence continues at coordinate 370,177,041 of NC_060125.1, read as the reverse complement.
AGTTTCTTGTTGGTTGGTATTCTTGATATTCACAACAATCGGTTTACTTTCAGAGGAAGTGATTGTTGATGTCAGTCAGCTGTTATTTATCTTGTAAACTTGCAGTGAGTTAGTGCAGTTCCCAACACGTAGGCCTCCAGTAACTTTGGTGTCCTACACAGCAAAAACGAAACCAAGTAAAAACTTACTGATGTTTGGCAACAGTGCACCAAGATAAAGGCACTGTTGGAGGAGGAAAGAATAAAATCGAGATAAATGCATATTATAATTCCACTAGAGGTGGAATTGATACCATTGATCAAATGGCGCGTATGTACACCTGCAAGAGGGGAACAAAGAGATGGCCTCTTTCTGTATTTTACTCTCTCATCGACATTTGTGCTATCAATGCAACCACCATTTACATCCATCAACATCCAAGATGGAACGAAAAGAAACACAACAAACGGAAACTTTATCTTCTGAAAGCTGGGATGGAACTAGTGAAATTGCAGGTAGAAGAAAGAAGTGCCAATGCAAGAGCGATATCTAACCAAATTGTTCAATCAGTGGAGACTATTCTACAAAAGGAAATCAAAGACGTGACAACAGAAGCACGTCAGCCTCCTGCAGGGAAAAGTCGGTGGCATATTTGTGTAAGAAAAGCTAAAACAAAGAAGCAGAAGTACAACAATCTAAGTAAACCAAAACAGTACTGTGGACAGTGTCATAAACATGTGTGTACACACATTTAAAAAAAATTGTGAAGTGTGTCTCTTGCCTTGAAGTTGAGGACTCAGAGTAGTCTACTGTATATGAACACATCTGTATTTTGTATTGCAATATATCAATTTTTTATTCACTCAATCCAATATTTATAACAATTAACAACATTTATAGACCGATGCCCTAGTTAAAATTCATAAACCATTTTGAAAGTTGTAATTTTTCGTCAGTAAACTTATTTAATACCTGTGGGCTCGCCGAACCCCCTCTTAGGCATCCAAGTTAGAAAAAAAGGCTTGGGCGTCCTAGGGTTAAGTCGTCCAAAACAACACCTAAACGCCGGGACCCAATCGGGAGTCACTTCCCATTAGACGATACGCCGCAGCTTCTGTGCACTGAAGCAGAGCGTAGCGCCGCTCCCAGACACCCCAACTCGCAGAAAACTGGAACACAAACAGACCGCAGAAAACACGGCAAACACCAAACAAACGTCAATTAATATAAGTTAAGAGATCAATAATATAAATTAAATAACCAATAAGTGCTATTAATAGAAGTGACAGATATTGCAGCAATATCAATGCTGTAAAACATTTAAACCAAGAAATGTACACAAATCCAATGCTGAAAATATAGTATCAGATCTTTACACTCATAGTTTTCCAAACAATATCTCCACATATGATAAAGACCGACAATGTGTACAAGACGAAATGGAGAAATTTCAAGATAATATTACGTTATTCAAATGCAGAACTTCAGCACAAACTAGGTTTTGGGCACCTTAATTTCCTTGTACAGGTCTGCAATGTTACTGAATTGTTTAAGTTTGGTATGCAGCAAATTACAACTAGACTATGACCTAATATCTTCAATAACTTGCAGTCACTACATCTTTCGGGGATACTGATGTCTTGAAGGAAGTATCGACTGCTGGTTTCCTTCCGATCACGCCTCTTGCCGACTCCTCTTATTTCATCAACACATACACTACACCAACCAACCATCCCACAAATGACAGTCGCTACAACGCAAATGGTTCTACGAAACGACGGCACCAAAACCACTTACACCTCCGATGGAGAGCGCTGTTCGAGATGGTCTCGAGGAAATGGTCTGTTCGAGAAAACAGGTACCAAGTCAAGGCGACGAGCAGCGGCCGGAGTTGAGATCAGGCAGGTGCACCACTAACACGCGACCATCCTGCAAGGTAGACCGGCCGCGCCGCTGCTGGGCGAGCCCGCGTGTTTTGCTGCTTCGTCCCTTGAAGCACGTCCTAGTGCCTCGTAGCGAGACCGAAAACCAACTGCCCTACCGCAAACACCCACCGCCAGATCAAAACAGGGGTAAAGATCGTAGTACATTCGGGTAATCGATTGTACTGCCAAAGAGCTGGTGTGCCAGAAAAGGCGCACCACGTCTCAGCCAGTACCGCAACTGTACTTGCACTAGTGACGACAGGTGACCTTTTCAGAAGTATCAAGTGTTATGCTCCATAGGCGCGGAACCTCTGGAAACGAACACCTTGCAACAATAATCGGAAGGGGCCAGGCCGGAGGAGGGAGTGTTGTGGTAGTGGGGAAGGTATTTGTGCCATTAGGATCTGGTCATTGTGGAAGGCACAATGGACCAACACACGTATGCATCTATCCTTGGGTACCATTTACCCCATCTATCCTCGGGTGCCATATTATCCTTGGGTACCATTTGCTATATGTTCCTAAATGCAGTTTGTTATTCCTTCGTACGATGACATCTACCAGCAGGACAGTGCAACGTGTCACACAGTGTACGTGAGTGGTTCAAAGAGAACCCAGGATGAGTTTTCCGTACTCTCCTGGCCACAAAACTTCCCGGATTTAAGCCCAATAGAGAATCAGCGGGACCACTTCGATCGGCCTGTTCGCTCCATGGATCCTCAACCGAGAAACTTAGCGCAGCTGGCAACGACGCAGGAGTCGGCATGGCTCCACGTCCCTATGGATACCTTTCAGAACCACACTGACTCAATTCCTGCTCGTCTCACAACGGCCTGCGCTGCAAAAGGCGACTATTCGGGCTTTTTACAGTTGGTCACATTAATGTGACTCGACACTGAGGTGAGAAAAGTCATGGGATACCGATATGCGCCTATACAGATGGCAGTGCATTGGCAGAACTGTCGCTTGTACATCGGTGAGTCATATGGAAAGGTTTCCGGCCTGATTATGGCCGTACGACGGGAATTGACAGATTTTGAAGGCGCAGTAGTAGTTGGCGCTAGACGCATGGGGCATTCCATTTCGGAAATCGTCGTCGAATTCAATCTTCCGAGATCAAAAGAGTTAAAATGTGCCGAGAATACCAGATATCAGGCATTACCTCTCACCTCGGACAACGCAGTAGCCAACGGCCTTCACTTAACGGCCGAAAGCAGAGAGGTTTGCGCAGAGCTGTCAGTGCTAACAGACAAACAACATCGCATGAAATAACCATAGAAATCAGTGTTGGATGTACGATGAATGTATTAATTAGGACAATGCTGCTAGACTTGGCGTTAATGGGCTGTGGCAGCAGACGACCAAAGCGACTGCCTTTGTTGGTTATGCTGGGCTACTTCGAGACCATTTGCAGCCATTCATGGACTTCACGTTCCCAAACAACGATGTCATGTCACCGTGCCACAATTGTTCCTAACTGGTTACAAGAACATTCTGGACATTTCGAGCAAATGATTCGACACGATTCCGCTGCAACACTTGTGGGACAAACACCCTGCACCAGCAACACGTTCGAAATTTTGGACGGCTATAGAGGCCGCATGGCTCAGTATTTCTGCAGGGGACTTCCGGCTTGTTGAGTACATGCCACGTCGAGTTGCTGCGTTACGCAGGGCAAAAGAAGGTCTGACACTGTATTAGGAGGTGTACCTGACTATCTCTCAAACCGAATGTTTGCGCAGCCCATCAGGGGTCGGTATGTCCTTCCATAATCAAGGTTTTAATGTGGTTTTACATTATCTGCGATTTTGGAGAAGTAATTATCTCAGAAGATGGGAGGCTGAGCCACTTTGACTGTATATCTTGAATTTAGAAAGCAGTTTTTTATATTAAATTGGACATAAACATTTTAAATGCAGGACTGCGAGTCATTTGCTCATCCTTTGTCGAACTGCTATTGTTGGACGCGCAGAGCCACCTTGATTGCTGGGCTCCTCTCCCCATGCGATCAACGGCTCAGCCTGGTACCGGCCCTTGCAGCAACATCCCTCGAGCCGCATTCCATCGGCTCATTCACAACGAGCTATTGTAGCTCTTGAAATCTTCGTCCAGCATGTCTGGACAATATTTTTCACTTCTGCATTCTTCTTCACGCCATATTTGAGCGTAGCGACGGCACCTGACATCACATGTTGTGTCTCCTTATGTGTTCCATTCCATTTGGCAGTACTGAAGAGGTGTTGATTCTGTGCGTCTTCTGATCGTACGCTTTTTTTTTCCTTCAAGATCAGTCTTGACTTGAATGTACCAGGGATATTGTTATTCATGTCTCAGCTCAGTGATGTTATAATTGCTTTTATTCCTCCAGGCACTGTCTATGTCTTATACTATACGACTCTAGAATTGAGATCTGCGTTTGTGTATTGTATCTGTATTCTTCTTTATTCTGGGTTATTCTTATATGTGAACTGTCCTACGCTGATTCAGTTTTTATTATGGCTCAAATACATTCTTTAGGACTTTAGGATCCCCATGTTTTCGTTCTCATTCAGAAACCAAGCATTTTTTGTATAAGCGAAGGCAGTCAAATGCGTACAGAACTATCAACGTGATGACAGTATTATGATAATGAATTTTTATACATTTCTTTTTTTACTTTTACGAGTTTTCAACAGCAACTATGGATGTTTTCATCTGAAAATCCATAATTATATGACACCTATAGTCTTGGTGTCGAAATCCGGTTTTTTTTCCAAATGGTTGCCTGTTTTGTACTTATGTCTTTGGTGCTCTGGAAGACGCTCCTCACTTCCCTGGCTTTCGTGGTTAACGCTTCTCTCTAGTCTACTCGATTCGGCGTATTCGTTGAAGTATTACTGGAAACAATACCTACCGTAAAATATCTAGCGGTAACTATCCAGAGCAATCTTAAAGTGGAATGACAACATAAAGCAAACAGTAAGAAAAGCAGATACTACACTGAGATTCGTAGGAAGAATATGTGCCCAAACAACGATGTCATGTCACCGAGCCACAATTCTTCGTGACTCGTTAGAACATTGTGGACATTTCGAGCGAATGATTCGGCCGCCCAGATCGCCCAACACGAATCCCACCGAACACTTATGGGGCAAACGGAGGAGGAACGACGTGGTTTATAAGGCGCTTGTTCGACTGATTCTTCAGTATTGTTCATCAATCTGCCACCTTTACCGTGTAGGACTGATGGAAGAGATAGACAAGAGCTAACGAAGAGCGGCGCATTTAATCACGGGACCGTTTTTCGGGGTGAGAGCGTTACAGATATGCTCAGCATACTCCTGTGGCAAACGCTACAAGAGAGGCGCTGTGCATCACGGCGAGGTTTACTATTCAGATTTCGAGAGAATTCTTTCAAGGAAGGCTCTGACAACGTATTACTTCCTTCTACGTACAAGTTGCGAAAATTCAAGAAATTTGACCCAATACGGAGGCTTACAGACAATCATTCTTTCCATGCGCGACTCGCGAGTGGGATAGGGAAGAGGGGATCAGTTAGTGGTACCAGAAGTAACCTCCGCCAGACGCCGTCATATGGCCTGCAGGGTACTAATGCAGATGTAGATTTAATGTTGTTAATATTTGCAGTTCTCCTCAACTACGACTTCAGGCATATTTTATGATATAAATAAGAAAAATTCCGTCTTTTGCAATTGAATGTTTTATTTGTATGCACCAAACGTGCTTTGCCTGTTCATGCTAGACGTGAAAAACACATAAAATGAATGTAAATGTAAAAATACAACCATACTGTTGTAAGCATTAGATTTAAATGTGCTGTCAAGAATCACTAGAGACCTCTTATAAAATATATATACTACATTAGATCTCACTTATGTCATTGCAGATAACAGCGGCCGACCATGGCGCAACGCCTAACTTTGCGTGGCGGGCTTAATGGCATCCCGTTACGTAGCATGGCAATCCGTGGTATAAGTGCATAGATGGTGACAAAGTGTGAAAGGACCTCGTGCCTCGATAGATGCGGAGACTACAAGGAAATGCCATTCGACGCTAATGGACATTTGTTCTGTATCAGACGTTAGGAGAAGCTGTCGATCCTCAACATCCAGGACAGAGAAAAATTGCGGATTGGTTCAGGAAATGTTCACTCGAATTCCTCAGAAACGGCAAACACAAGCACCTCGCTAAAGAGGTTTAACCCGACCCGCAATCCGAACGGTTCTGAAGAAAGAGTTGAATTTTTGGCTATGGAAACCACATTACTGCCAAGAGTTATCACCGGAAGACTGTGATCATCATCGGTTGGAGTATTGGGAGGTGATGCTTGCTTGATATGAAGACTTGTCCGATATTTTCGGTAGTGCCTTATTGTCTAATGAAGCCGTGTTTCATGTCGAGAGGTTTATGAACAGGCATAGTTTTTGTTATTGGACACCAGATGATCCGAGGGAGGTTGTTGAACAAAGCCAACATCGCCCAGTGAGGTGCAGCATGATATACACGAACGTGGAATAATCATATAAAGCTGATCGTCGGTAAAGCAGATGGCAGACTGAGATTCATTGGAAGAATCCTAAGGAAATGCAATCCGAAAACAATGGAAGTAGGTTACAGTACGCTTGTTCGCTCACTGCTTCAATACTGCTCAGCAGTGTGGGATCCGTACCAGATAGGGTTGATAGAAGAGATAGAGAAGATCCAACGGAGAGCAGCGCACTTCGTTACAGGATCATTTAGTAATCGCGAAAGCGTTACAGAGATGATAGATAAACTCCAGTGCAAGACTCTGCAGGAGAGTCGCTCAGTAGCTCGGTACGGGCTTTTGTTAAAGTTTTGAGAACATACCTTCACCGAGGAGTCAAGCAGTATATTGCTCCCTCCTACGTATATCTCGCGAAGAGACCATGAGGATAAAATCAGAGAGATTAGAGCCCACACAGAAGCATACCGACAATCCTTCTTTCCACGAACAATACGAGACTTGAATAGAAGGGAGAACCGATAGAGGTACTCAGGGTACCCTCCGCCACACACCGTCAGGTGGCTTGCGGAGTATGGATGTAGATGTAGATGTAGATCTTGTGGGCCCTTATCTCATTCGGGACACAATGGGACCTAACGCCTTGCGATTTCTTCCTCTGAGGGTGGGCGAAAAGGAAGTTTATCTCAGAAAATCAAAAACTAGAGGAGGGAATTCACCAAGTTCTCATAAACGTACCGCTGGTTCCTCTGCAGAATTCTGTCGCAAACATTCACAACCGTTTGCGGAAACTGGTAGATAATGGTGGTACTTTAGGTCGACTTTTAACAACTCGTAACACTTCTACCATTGTCAGGTACAAAAGTCTTTCGTTTAATGTAAACTGGTTAGCCATTGAAAAAATTATAAATAATTTTTAATTGGTAGTTTTTTCTCCCTCACACTGTATACTAATAATAAATATAAAACCGTCGTATCTTTGTGTTTCTCTCTGAACAAGCTAATCTCCAAAACTACTAGAAGAATTTTTATGGGATTTTCGCAGGCAACTTGAGTATAGTTTAGGGCACCGTATAGGTTTTAGTTAATCAAAATCGGATCACGAAAAAAAGAGTAATTTAATATTTTACTAAAACTTTCTTGTCTGTTTGTTTGAACACGCTAATCTCGAAAACTACTGGATGGATTTTTATGAAGTTTTCACTGGTAACTTCAATGTAGCTAGGGGCGCCGTATGGGCTATATTTCATCAAAATCGGATCACGAAAATAAGGTATATGTGCATAAAAGTGTAAGTATATACTGATGTTCCACATCTCCTCAGAGACCACTGGATCAATTTCAACCAAACTTTTTAGATGTATCGCTTTCCGTCTGCAAATCACTGCTGTGCAGGTAAGAACCACTTACCTATGGAAGGGTTAAAGATGGCCGTGAAAACGCTGTGTAGGCCACGACGAGCGAATATCCAGATTTTATTTATCCACTATTTAAGAATGAGAGCACTTAGGGACTTGCCGGCCTTAGAGACCGAGCGGTTCTAGGCGCTACAATCTGGAAGCGCGTGACTGCTACGGTCGCAGGTTCGAATCCTGCCTCGGGCATGGATGTGTGTAATGTCCTTAGGTTGGTTAGGGTTAAGTTGTTCTAAGTTCTAGGGGACTGATGACCTCAGCTGTTAAGTCCCATAGTGCTCAGAGCCATTTGAACCATTTTTTGAAGACAAAGTGGGAGAGAAGGGGGAGAGAGAATGGAGAGAAGGAGAGGGACAGTGGGGGCGGGGGGGGGGGGGGGGGGAGGTGGCAGAGGAGACGGACAGAGAGAGGGAGAGGGAGGAAACTAATAGAACTGAAATAAATACATACCTGGGCAACTCCAGGTACTCAGCTAGTAATTAATTTTCTTTTCATTATAGGCTGCTGAAACTGCCTAGCATGAGTAGAAGAATCATGATTAATAAATGCAAGTAAAATAATCGGTTGCAAAAGACAGAATTTTTCTTATGTAGATGATAAGACTCAGTTCAAGTTCTGGTATTTAGATTTAGTTACCTGATCGGCTGTTTCATATTTAAAGTTAATTTGGCGTGTATAGACTTTGGTGTTGGACATTAATCCCGTGTATCAGAAAAAGATGCGGAGGATAAAATGGGAAGTATCTCTGACATGCATTCCACAGTAGTTTTCAGTGTAGATATGAAGATGTAAATGCAGATATTCTACGTTTGCAAGGACATCAACACAAGTGCACATGCATGTACAACGTCCGCGCAGCAGGCCATATAACGTCCGTGCAGCAGCTGGAGATGGAAAAACCAACCGGCTAAAACCGATACCGGTATTTTAATTCTGAATAACCGGTATTTTTCTGTATTTATTTGGTTTCTGTTATAAGTGGTAACCAGGTAAAAAACCGAAATATCAGTTAGCCATAGCGACAGTGCTAATTTTTCTCGTTTTTAAATAAACCTTTCTTTTTTAAATTAATAATTTATTGGTACAGTCTGTATGGCTGTGGAATATTGCGTTTTTATACAAAATGGGAAAAGTGTTTACTACTGGTACACTAATAATGCCGAGAGAAACGAACAACAAGCACATGGCATTGGAACTGGAACAGCATTGATGAGACTATAAAGCATCTGTTACCATGTGCCAAGGGCTATTAGATTGTATGTGGGTACAAGCAATGTTCAGGACTTGGTCCTTCTTGTCTATGTGATAAATTCCCACTGTCGTCGCTGGGCACCTGTTGTATATCAAAATGACACCAATTCTACTCTGGAAATATAGCACAGATTGATATATCAATGAGGTACAACTCTTTATTTGCTTTAAAAAATTAAACATTTGTTTACTATTTCTGTGAAATTATAAAAGAGGAAGTAAATTATGTTATCAGTGATAAATTAAGAACTTAACAGCAATTGATTTACAGTTTACAATTAAAATAGAGAGTAGAAAATCTGTTGCCTGTATCTACATAATACACCTTTATCTGCTTGTAGCCACTGAAAACAAAGTAACACCAAAAAATATTTCTTCACTACCAGTTTTCGCCCTTTAGCACTGACTATTCGTAATGCTCAAACAGTGGCATTATCTTCAATGACAACATGATTTTTGAGCAGAGTTAGACTCAGTAGACGATACTGGTAATATTTTTATGTTTTTCAACCACTTATCACGTTTCGAGACAAGCAGTGAACAGTGGACGGACTAAGTTTTCTTTTATTTGCTTATTTAATTTAATATTTTTATTCTACGCATCTTGAAACTGAGAAAGTAGAAGTTTTTTCTATCTTTATTCGATTTATACGTTTATCACAGGAAATAATAAGAATTAAAAACAGAAAATCGTTGATTTCAGAAACGGGTTATTTTGAGCGGTTTTAACAGTCAGATTAAAATGGCATGGAAACAGACCGATACAACCGAAAACCCGTTGTTACAGCGATAACCCGTCGAGGGTTAGCCGCTGACTGTCAACTCATGGAACGTGTCAACTGAAAAAAGCCCAAGACGCGCTCTATGGCGAATACTAGAGAGGCCACCTCAATTTAGTGAGGCTGAAAACGTGAGCACTCCGCCACAGGACTGATGACCCGTGGTTGCCGTATGAGAGATACAACCCGCACTTTGTGGCGCAGTAGCTACCCGGACCCAAGATGAGCAGCGGCGTCCCGTTGTGTAACGGGAGGCGGTCCGCAGGCAAACCGGTTTTGGCGCGCACGCTTAGCGCCTAATTTGTGCGAGACGGAGAGCATTTCCCAGGCCGGAGCCGCGGGTGTGCGACCTTCAGCCTCTCGCAACGCTCCTGACCTGCTGACTCACACACCTGTTTATGAGGCATATCCTCTCGAGCGGAACGTTACCGTATGCAGACGTTTTATAACGGAGACTCGGAGGCCATAATGTTCGTCACGTCAGCACACTCGAGACAGAGCGCTCTACGTCGGAAGAATCCGTACACCAGACACCACAGTGTGGCTGTCAATGGGACTATTTCCTTACACTTAGAGGTGACCATTGACGTGAGCCGGCCGCTATGGCCGAGCGGTTCTAGGCGCTTCAGTTCGGAACCGCGCTGCTGCTACGGTCGGAGGTTCGAGTCCGGACTCGGGCATGGATGTGTGTGATGTCCTTAGGTGAGTTAGGTACACTACTGCGCATTAAAATTGCTACACCACGAAGATAACGTGCTACAGACACGAAATTTAACCGACAGGAAGAAGATACTGTGATATGCAAATGATTAGCTTCTCAGAGCATTCACACAAGGTTGGCGCCGGTGGCGACACCTACAACGTGCTGACATGAAGAAAGTTTCCAACAGATTTCTCATACACAAACAGCAGTTGACCGGCGTTGCCTGGTTAAACGTCGTTGTGATGCCTCGTGTAAGAAGAAATGCGTACCATCACGTTTCCGACTTTTATAAAGGTCGGATTGTAGCCTATCGCGACTGCGGTTTATCGTTTCGCGACACTGCTGCTCGCATTGGTCAAAATCCACTGTCTGTTAGCAGAATATGGAATCGATGGGTTCAGGATGGTAATACGGAACGCCGTGCTGGATCCCAACGGCCTCGTATCACTAGTAGTCGAGATGACAGGCATCTTATCAGCATGGCTGTAACGGGTCGTGCAGCCACGTCTCGATCCCTGAGTCAACAGATGGGGACGTTTGCAAGACAACAACCATCTGCACGAACAGTTCGACGACGTTTGCAGCAGCATGGACTATCAGCTCGGAGACCATGGCTGCAGTTACCCTTGACGCTGCATCACAGACAGGAGCGCCTGCGATGGTGTAATCAACGACGAACCTGGGTGCACGAATGGCAAAACGTCATTTTTTCGGATGAATCCAGGTTCTGTTTACAGCATCATGATGGTCGCATCCGTGTTTGGCGACATCGCGGTGAACGCTCATTGGAAGCATGTATTCGTCATCGCCATACTGGCGTATCACCCGGCGTGATGGTATGGGGTGCCATTGGTTACACATCTCGGTCACCGCTTGTTCGCACTGACGGCACTTTGAACAGTGGACGTTACGTTTCAGATGTGTTACGACCCGTGGCTCTATCCTCAAATCGATCCCTGGAAAACCCTACATTTCAGCAGGATAATGGACGACCGCATGTTGCAGGCCCTGTACGGGCCTTTGTGGATACAGAAAATGTTCGACTGCTGCCCTGGCCAGCACATTCTCCAGATCTCTCACCAAATGAAAATGTCTAGTCAATGGTGGCCGAGCAACTGGCTCGTCACAATACGCCAGTCACTTCTCTTGATGAATTGTGGTATCGTGTTGAAGCTTTACTTCTGTCAGTACCTTGTCTCCTACCTCATTCTGGAAACATTCCCCAGGCTCTGGCTAAGCCATGTCTCCGCAATATCCTTTCTTTCAGGAGTGCTAGTTCTGCAAGGTTCGCAGGAGAGCTTCTGTAAAGTTTGGAAGGTAGGAGACGAGGTACTGGCAGAAGTAAAGCTGTGAGTACCGGCCGTGAGTCGTGCTTCGGTAGCTCAGTTGGTAGAGCACTTGCCCGCGGAAGGCAAAGGTCCCGAGTTCGAGTCTCGGTCGGGCACACAGTTTTAATCTGCCAGGAAGTTTCATATCAGCGCACAATCCGCTGCAGAGTGAAAATCTCATTCTGAATACCCATTTATCATCTGCATTTCTTCTTGGTGTAGCAGTTTTAATGTCCAGTAGTGTAGTTCTAAGACTAGGGGACTGATGACCTCAGATGTTTAGTCCCATAGTGCTCAGAGCCATTTGAACCATTGACGTGAACCAGCATGCCTATTTAAACATTCAGAATAATGATATGTGGCCTTTCAATCAACACCTGCGTGATGAGTGTGTTATTGTCACCCCTGTTTTTACAAGACGACAGCAGAAAACTTCATTGGACTGGAAGAACATGTGAACGCACTTCCACCATATTACATCTCGATTGGCCTGCAAAGTCACATGACTCGTACCCCATAGAAAATATGTGGGACACCTTGAAACAGTGGGTATAGTGCCGACTTTGAAGGAATTGTGCAGTCAGTCTCAGAGAGGGGCTTAACCAGGATGAGTCGAACCTGCACAGCCTTGTGGACTCACGTCCTAACCGAATAGAGGCGGTTATCTAGTGCAGGGACGGAATTACGCTATGTTAAATGATGCGCGTAATGATTTCTCTCTATGGGTAGTTAATTTTTTGTTTGGTGAGTTTACCTAGTGGACTGAGGTAGGTTTGATGCCGTGAGGCAAATATGACTGTGTCCATTTATACTGCTGTTATATGTATTTACCCGATATCCTCCCATCTTCATTTGATTTGAAAGCTATAACACCAGCCGCATTTATAAACTAAATTATCAGAATTCAGGTCCGCCTGTTACCCAAACTACTAGTATTTTTATTACCAAATACGTTTTGCCACTTTCCTCCATTTGCCCGATATAACATGCATGAACAAGCTTGAACAGTAGCTCACTGTGGGTGATACAAGAGTTTTGTGCTCTCTCTTGGAGACAAGCTCTAGTATCTCAGTACCATACCAATACTGTCCTCCATTTGTCCGATATAACATGCATGAACATGCTTGAACAGTAGCTCACTGTGGGCCATACAAGAGTTTTGTGCTCTCTCTTGGAGACAAGCTCTAGTATTTCAGTGCCATACCAGTACTATCCCCCATTTGTCCGATATAACCATGAACAAGCTTGAACAGTAGCTCACTATGGGTCATACAAGAGTTTTGTGCTCTCTCTTGGAGACAAGCTCTAGTATCTCAGTACCATACCAATACTGTCCTCCATTTGTCCGATATAACATGCATGAACGTGCTTGAACAGTAGCTCACTGTGGGCCATACAAGAGTCTTGTGCTCTCTCTTGGAGACAAGCTCTAGTATTTCAGTACCATGCCAGTACTATCCTCCATTTGTCCGATATAACCATGAACAAGCTTGAACAGTAGCTCACTGTGGGTCATACAAGAGTTTTGTGCTCTCTCTTGGAGACAAGCTCTAGTATCTCAGTATCATACCAATACTATCCTCCATTTGTCCAATATAACATGCATGAACAAGCTTGAACAGTAGCTCACTGTGGGTCATACAAGAGTTTTGTGCTCTCTCTGGGAGACAAACTCCATTATCTCAGTATCATACCGATAGGTATCTTTGCAGCAAAGCGTATGTGATCATTGCATCCCATATCGCCACACACTGTTCCTCTGTGATATTTCTATGGCGTGACTAACTCGAGGCTCATTTGCCTTAAATGATTTAGGCAAAGCACGGAAAACCATAATCTGGTTAACTAGACAGGAATAGGAACCACTGACCTCCAAAATGCTAGCCTACTGACTTACCACTACCAATACGAACCATACACACAAAGAAGTCAGCGTGTCGTAGGCTCTAATCTGATTCGCTCCACTTCATTACGACAGCAATCGAGTAAATGTTCCAAGGAATATGTAGCAATCAACAAGCATAAACGTTGTGTTCATGCGGTCACAGTAACTCTCTTAGCATTGACAATATGAACGTGGTGGACAAAAATATGGAACACCAAAAACGCAACACCTTACCATGCTTAATACGGTGCAGGAAAACCGTTGGTGTTCAGAACAACTTACAGGTCCTACATGATTTTCAAGCGTGTCTCGCACCATTCTCACCGCAAAATACTGGCAGTTCCAGGTAACGATGAAGGAGTTGAATAGCGATGACGCACGCTTTTTTCCAAACTAGACCACAAAGCCTCAATAATACAGAGATCAGGGAACTGTAGTGGCCAGGAGAGGTGGGACAGTTCTTTCTCATTCTCACAAAACAAGTATTGGATGACGATAGCTTGTGAAGAGGGGTCCTGTCGTCTCGGAAAACAGCATCACCATTGGGGAACAAACATCATACCATGGAACAGTCAAAATGGACACGTAATCCTCGGCAGTAATACGGCCTTGCAGAGGAAGCTCGGGGCCCATGGACTATCATCACGATATGGGTGTTCAAATCATCACCGAACCCCAGCCGCGTTTTACTCCCGGGAGGAAAACTCGACCGGAGCAGTGTGAAACAAGACTCATCCGACGAAGTAAGAATCTTCCATTGCTCCACAGTACAGATTCTATGGATTCGTCAGCACGTTAAGGGCGTTTCCATCACTGATGAGTGGTTTTGGAATTCGAACTCGCCCTGGAATTCGTTACTCATGGAATTCCCTTCTTGTTGTTTTGGTGCTGATACGGTTCTCGAGTGCGACATTCAGTTCTGCAGTGACTTTACTGGCTGTCGTCCTCTTCTTTTTCGTCGCAGTCCTCTTCAATTACGGTCCATCACCATCACTCATTACATTTATTCGCCTTATGACTTAGCGGACGATGTTTCTCCTCGTTCCCTGTATACCGTATAAACCCTCGACATGGTGCATCTTGAAACAGCGAACACTTTGGCTCGTTGGTTGCGGAAGCACGCACCATATAAGCACCAACAATTTGAGCACGTTCGAATCCTCTTATGTCCAGCCCCTGTGTGTTTTAGATTAATATTAAGTTCATCGGTCAGTTTGTGGTAGTGTTCTTATGCTGGATGTAGGAATTCGCTGTGACGCTTGTAATCTTACCCTCCCACACATCACCATTAAAGTTCTCATTTTTTGCACAAATTTTGAAAACTACGAGAGGAATAAGATTACAAAAGAAGAACTTTTGTACTTACCTTGATTATCTCGTTGTTACTGTTGCTGGCTCAAAATCTTTTTATGTCTAGGAATACGTTCTTGCTGCTGAAAATTTTGATTTAACGTTGCTGGTTCTTGTTGCTTTAAGTAACTGACGAAGATTTGCCTGTTGCTATGAATATCCTTTTTATTTTATCCCATTCTCCTAAATCACACCAACTTCACTATTTTCACTTCTGTCACATCAAAACCTACATTGTTGTTGACAAGTTTAGCAAAACACGTGCGTTTCCATCAGAGGCATGTTCACCACTACTTACATTCTGCGGCACTCACAATTTCCAAAGAGTTTACAAAACAAAAGAGTTTACACACTTTCTCGACACGAGAAGAATCTTTTTGGCATATCATAAATCTAGAAACAAATTTAATAATTAGCCTTTGATTGCGCAATTAATAATTTGAATTTTAAGAATGACAGAAATTTTGTAATTTCATTTATTCTTAAAAGAACAGTAATTTTAACTGTTGGTACATATCGATTGTAACACATTAATTTCTTTTTTTATACATTTTAGCCTGAAATATAATACATCGTATTCAGAATCATATGAATGCTTCTAGTGAAACAGTTGAGATAATTTTAACCTATGCAAGAATCGATAGTATACATGGTATCGGTTATTTCTGTAAAAAATGTAGTGTCAGAGGAAGATAATTCGTTATACGCTTTTATGTCTCCGTCTGAGAGTTCAGCTGTTGTCTCTACCAGACTACGTTCTCACATAAATCTGACTTTCTGTCATGACTTTAGGTGAAATATATCTATTTACCCGAAGTAGAGTTGCAACTTTTGCGGCGAAAGCAGCACTACGAAGCGGGCATTGAAACTTCGACCTCGTCTACTTTTGCAGAATATACGAGTGGGTGCTGTAAAGTAATGCCTCCGAACTGTTTTTGGTGAAAACTCTAAAGGCTTTTTAAATAAAACAAAGGTTATTAACATTCGACATGTTTATTCTTCATGCCTACATATCTATTTCTCAGCATGCGCACCCTGGCGCCGGACACATTTCTCCAACGACAGACTAGTTTGTTAGTACCGTCACTGAAGAATATTTACCGTTGTTGATGGAGCGACAACCTCTGCTTGTACAGCTTCGTCACTATCAAAGTGAAGTCCTCGGAGGTGTTCTTTAAGTTTTCGAAACGGATGAAAATCGGATGGGACCAAGTTGGGACTGGAAGATGACCGATTACAGGGAATCCAAGATGTCGCATTGGTGCAGATGTCGCAGCGCTCTTGTGTGGAGTGGCTTTGTCATGGCGAAGGGGAGGACGTTCCATGTGTGGACGAACTCTTCGAATTCGAAACTCGATTACAGCACTCTGTTTCTCACGATCTCACATGCTATAGTGCGGAGCTCTCATGCGGAACAAGAATGTAGAATGTTAATAACGTTTGTTTTATTCAAAAAAGCTCCAAGAGTTTTCTCATAAAAAAATTAGGAGGCACTACTTTTCAGCACGCCCTAGTGTATTTAGCGCTGTCTCGCCGTCTGTCTGATACCAACATATCCACATACACGACAGTGGAAACCTGCAGCATGGCGATAGTGACATCTTAGTGCAGGACCCGTAAAGAGAGAGAGAGAGAGAGAGAGAGAGGGAGGCAGAGAGACAGAGACAGAGAGAGAAGTAGAGATTCAGTGATTCTCGTCGCGCTGGGACTTTCTCCGCACCTCGGCACACAATGTCGGCTCCTGCTAACCTGTAGCTCACGACGAGTGCGACGGCATGTGAGACGCCGCTATCCGGTTCCAGCTCCTCGCTGTTGTGAAAGATGCATTCCTGTACTTTGATTTCACGGTTTCACAGAGCGTTAGTCGTAGTCTTGGCAACGAAACATACCTGCATTCTGTACAAGGGGCAGTCATAACGTATTAATTATTACCTAGAAAAAAAATCAAGCTACGACGATGAAAATTAGTGCTTGTATTGATCCTTCTCTCTATATACTCACCCTTCAGTACGACGCATTTTTCGCAAGGCTTAATGACTTAGCGGGTACTTTGCTTTGAGGAAAGAAGAAGTAGCCATTGTGTGCAAATACAGGCGAGTGCAGGGTTGAGACAAAATGTAATAGCATGTAAACCGTCGTCACCAGGTTTGTAAAGGCCTCGTCGGTATTGCTGTGGAGGCCGAATTGCCACTGTTGTTACGGTAGGCCGAGTTTGTGATTTAGTGAAACGGCTTCTGGTGCAGTACACCGCTAAGACAATTTTTCGCTGACACTATTGCACAACTATACCCTAGGGTCGGGTAACAGGATAGGAGAACGAAGATTCTACAACACTCCAACAAATTAGTAACAAAGTCACACAAATGAGTTAAAGTGTTTACTTATATTTATGACTTGTTGAATAATGAAGTCTGCAACACTGCACGTCATGTAACACAAAAAGACCCTCAATGGCTAAGTGCAAATAATCATAGGTAAACTTCACAGTATACAGCAAATGCAGTTCACAACAACTGTCTGTTCCTACACTCGGGGGTTGTTGTGGTAACATATCTAAATATTTATGGTAAATATTTGTGTGTGTGTGTGTGTGTACAAGACATTGACCTCATTTACAGTTATATCATCACACCAACAGCTTGTGCCCCTTGTCAGCTTGTAACTATGTGTACAAGTACTGGCACAAACTGCACATCCATCTGCGTATTTTTAAGCATTAACCACAGTATTACCGCAACCTTTAGGTAGTTATTACATGTAACATATCTGTTACATGTAATAACTGCCTAAAGGCAGACCCCGTGCCTTGTAAAGTTTGCTCTCATACAATCACTCTTTCCACCCTTTCACTTTCTCTTCCTCCCCCTTGGCCTCCAGCCTTTCATATCTACACTCCTGGAAATTGAAATAAGAACACCGTGAATTCATTGTCCCAGGAAGGGGAAACTTTATTGACACATTCCTGGGGTCAGATACATCACATGATCACACTGACAGAACCACAGGCACATAGACACAGGCAACAGAGCATGCACAATGTCGGCACTAGTACAGTGTATATCCACCTTTCGCAGCAATGCAGGCTGCTATTCTCCCATGGAGACGATCGTAGAGATGCTGGATGTAGTCCTGTGGAACGGCTTGCCATGCCATTTCCACCTGGCGCCTCAGTTGGACCAGCGTTCGTGCTGGACGTGCAGACCGCGTGAGACGACGCTTCATCCAGTCCCAAACATGCTCAATGGGGGACAGATCCGGAGATCTTGCTGGCCAGGGTAGTTGACTTACACCTTCTAGAGCACGTTGGGTGGCACGGGATACATGCGGACGTGCATTGTCCTGTTGGAACAGCAAGTTCCCTTGCCGGTCTAGGAATGGTAGAACGATGGGTTCGATGACGGTTTGGATGTACCGTGCACTATTCAGTGTCCCCTCGACGATCACCAGTGGTGTACGGCCAGTGTAGGAGATCGCTCCCCACACCATGATGCCGGGTGTTGGCCCTGTGTGCCTCGGTCGTATGCAGTCCTGATTGTGGCGCTCACCTGCACGGCGCCAAACACGCATACGATCATCATTGGCACCAAGGCAGAAGCGACTCTCATCGCTGAAGACGACACGTCTCCATTCGTCCCTCCATTCACGCCTGTCGCGACACCACTGGAGGCGGGCTGCACGATGTTGGGGCGTGAGCGGAAGACGGCCTAACGGTGTGCGGGACCGTAGCCCAGCTTCATGGAGACGGTTGCGAATGGTCCTCGCCGATACCCCAGGAGCAACAGTGTCCCTAATTTGCTGGGAAGTGGCTGTGCGGTCCCCTACGGCACTGCGTAGGATCCTACGGTCTTGGCGTGCATCCGTGCGTCGCTGCGGTCCGGTCCCAGGTCGACGGGCACGTGCACCTTCCGCCGACCACTGGCGACAACATCGATGTACTGTGGAGACCTCACGCCCCACGTGTTGAGCAATTCGGCGGTACGTCCACCCGGCCTCCCGCATGCCCACTATACGCCCTCGCTCAAAGTCCGTCAACTGCACATACGGTTCACGTCCACGCTGTCGCGGCATGCTACCAGTGTTAAAGACTGCGATGGAGCTCCGTATGCCACGGCAAACTGGCTGACACTGACGGCGGCGTTGCACAAATGCTGCGCAGCTAGCGCCATTCGACGGCCAACACCGTGGTTCCTGGTGTGTCCGCTGTGCCGTGCGTGTGATCATTGCTTGTACAGCCCTCTCGCAGTGTCCGGAGCAAGTATGGTGGGTCTGACACACCGGTGTCAATGTGTTCTTTTTTCCATTTCCAGGAGTGTATCTATCAATGCCAACCAAAATTGTTATTTGTGTATAATTTTGCCACTGTAGCCAATATGATTACTGTACTTAAATGTTTGTAACACTTCGCCTGATTGTATAAATGAGTATGAAGTTTAAGCTATTTTAACTTGTCAGAATCGGATTTATATACCACCTGAAGTATTTATTCCAACGAATGCATTCAACACTTCAAACAACACCTCCAAATCCTTTACAAAATTTATTTTGTTAGGACGTATATTTTTTGGACTTTGCGACAATGTTTTCTCTTCTGCTATATGATCCATACACCCCATAGATTCCGAAGCCATATTTGTTTACAAAATATGATAGTATACATGTGACGTGTTACGACTGTGACCTGTGATCACTGGATGTACTTTATTTTATTTATTTTATGTTTACCGTTAGATACAAGTTTAATTTTTTGTCAAAAGAAACCCAAAACCATGTTCAGAAATATTGTTTTGTTTCTCCACTAGACAGTGCCACTAGTTCCCCCAAAAAATCGTCACACAAAACACACACAAATGTCATATTAACAAATGTAAGTCCACCTGATGATGGAGGTTTAAACCTTTGAAACGTGACTTGGAGATAAATAAACAGTAACTGGTAACAGTAAACTTGTCCATTATTATTATCCGGGCTGTTATGCCGTGGTCGGTTGATGAATTCTGAGGTGATTCCCAACGTTTCGTCTCCGACTGCGGGAGACATCTTCAAGGGGGTCCGTAGCTTGATGGAAGGTCCAACACACACACTGGCTCGCTACTGACTGCCGCTAAGTTCCGTGTCCGCGCGCCCCCGCGCCGCGGCGTGACGTCACGTGTTTTGAAAACGTCAGTGCAATTGGCCGCTGTCCGTCGCCGTCGATCGCCGTTGCCATCACCCAGTAGTGGACGAGTGGTACACATCTTCTTTAACACCGGCATCCATATACCGTTTAATTTGACGCCCTCCTCCTTTCGGTTGAAATTATTTGGGTGTTTAGCGATTTCGATTGCCTCCCTATAGAGCCTTTCGTAGTATCCGCTCGTGGCCGCTAGTACTTGCGTCTCCTCGAAACGAATATTGTGGTTCCCTGGCTGGAAAGCATGCTCCGCAACAGCTGATCGTTCCGTTTCTCCTCTTCTACAATTTCCCTTGTGCTCTTCCAAACGTTTAGAAACAGTTCTTTTGGTGGTACCCATATAAACATCACCACAGCTGCATGGGATCCTATACACTCCAGATTTTTCCAATGGTTTGCGAGCGTCCTTGGCAGGCCTAAGGTATTCCTGTATCTTCCTGGTGGGCTTGTAAATTACGGTAATATTCCGCTTCGTCAAGATCCTCCCTATTCTTTCCGTTACATTTTTAACAAACGGCAGGAAAACATTAGATTTTGCAGTAGCCTGTACGTCAGTATGATTTCTGCGTGGCTGCCTCAACGCATGTTTTATTTCGGCGGACGAATATCCGTTCTTCGTTAGTGCATTGTGGAGATGTTCCATCTCAGCGTCGAGCAACTCAGGTTCACAAATATTTCTAGCTCTGTCCGCTAACGTCTTGATAACACCCCGCTTCCATCAAGCTACGGACCCCCTTGAAGATGTCTCCCACAGTCGGAGACGAAACGTTGAGAATCACCTCAGAATTCATCAACCGACCACGGCATAACAGCCCGGATAATTATAATGGACATGATATTTCCGGCCGTGAAAGTTTACATTTTAGTAACAGTAAACTTGTTGTTTCATTTAATGTCAATAACAGCCCGGTAAAGCCTAACCTAAAATGTTCGCATTTAAAGTTATACTGTCTGTTCACTTCTAAGAGTTCACTAAACAACGTTCCCTGTCTAAGTCAGGCCTGGACGATGATATATAACCAAGTGGGCGAGAGCTACTCTTCTATCTTCCGAGTAGACTTCTGTCCCTTGTCGTCCGGTCATTGGCGGCTTGTACTCGGCCGGCAATTGGCCGAGGCCAAGTCGGTATCTTCAGCCTCAGCGCCGCCCGTGGCACTGGTGGAACTCGGGCAAGTGGCGAGTCTCTATGGCACCGGCACCACCTCTCATCTTTGCGCCTGTGTTTCTTTTGCCCTGGTTGTACCTTGTTCGGACGACACAGCAAGAAAAATCTCCTTCTTGGAAAGATTCTCGCAACGCTTTGTTTTGACAGTAATCTAGTCAGGAGACAGCGTAGTATACTCCTGTGTTGGTTTGCACTTTACGAGCATAACCTGTTGGCAGCACGCCATGCCGGTCGAAAAAATTAACTTTTCCGCGACTGAATGTTCGCCTTTTTCAGCGGTGACGAATCTGCAAGTTTCAACAGCATTGCTCCTTGCGTCTGCGTAACAGTCATACACCGAGGAATCGTCCAGGATGATAAAGTGGCTAAACAAGTCATCTGGATTGGTCCGGCACTGTTGCTACATTTCCACTGCTGCCTCTGTTCGGACAGCTTTTTGAATGACTGCGCGGTGGGACGCTTGTTATATTCAGAATTTCCTGCAAGACGTTGAAAATTAACTCATCGCTGATTTTCATGTTTACCCCTGTAGCCTGGATTCTGATGCGCCGTTCTTCGACCACCATGACCTTGTAATGGTACTTGAATTACGTAACCATTACGGCACCTCACCTGAACCTCTCGATACCTGTAATATTCTACTGTTTTTCTGTAAAGTAGTTAACATATTTCTGAGACAACATTCAGATTTGGTTTCATTTGTGATACATCGATATGTTTATGTTGCAATGATATTATTCTTATGTGTGTTCTTCCTTTTGTCACTATGATCTTTGACGTACTTGTAACTCTGATTTTTGGGCACGTAAGCGATTATTAGTTGGTTGTTAACTTGTTAGAGAGTCGGACCTTGAAAAAGTCAAGTTGTGGACGTCATGTTGGAAAGACGAATATTGTCAAATGGTTCAAATGGCTCTGAGCACTATGGGACTCAACTGCTGAGGTCATTAGTCCCCTAGAACTTAGAACTAGTTAAACCTAACTAACCTAAGGACATCACAAACATCCATGCCCGAGGCAGGATTCGAACCTGCGACCGTAGCGGTCTTGCGGTTCCAGACTGCGGCGCCTTTAACCGCACGGCCACTTCGGCCGGCACGAATATTGTCGTCAGCTTATAAAATGTGAACTTTAACAGTGACTGTGAGAAAGATGTTTTCAAGTATGTTTTGTATTGTGAAGTGATGTTTTGTGTTTACGTGATATTGCAATAAAAGCAATTAAAAGGAAGTGTAACTTAAATTCGGAGTGCTAATTATTTTTTTTTTACATCACTATTGTGCTAACTTTGAAAGGCTTAATCTCCAAGAATGGTTTGTGAAGCGCATCTACAGAACTTTTGAATATAGCAGAATGAAACCTAGGCCCCTTTGCATCCGAGCTTGGAATCATAACCACCTAGATTTTCAACGATTGAGTCATGATTTTACGACGAGACCAGCGTGGGAAACACAAAAAGATGAGTGCGTAGTTTTTTGATTATTACATGAAATGACTTTATTAACTGTGCTCTAATGACACCTGCCACATAATATGACTGTTGTTGCCCGAAAATGCAGTATTTAGCAGCGTGAGCAACACCACAATCGTTATTAAATGCTGACCTTTGTTGTGGTAAGGTTGTTAGAACCTCCAATTCTCTTGCACTCTGCAGCCTTTCATGGAGAGACAGCCTGGCACTTCATTATTCATTCAGACTTGTTTGATTACAGTGAAAGCGTCTGCGCCACTAACCACTGTATCGTAAGAGGTGTGATCAAAAACTAAGGTGAATGATCTTGTTAGCAACGAAGTAGAAAGCGTACACGGAATTTGATGTAATTACCTTCAAGGTACTGTCCTTGTCTAGCAATGTACTTATCCCAACGCTGAACCAGTGACTCGAAGCGTCTCTGGAAGTCTTCTTTTGGACGGGCACTCAGCTGCTCTGTCGTGGCCCTCTCAGTGTCACGAATGATGCCAAAATGTTTTCCTTTAAGCACAGTTATAACTTTTGGAAAATCCAGAAGTCGCTCAGTGCTGAATCTGGCGAGTAGGGCCGATGTCGACAGACAGGAACACTTCCTCCGGCAAAAATTTGTGGATCGAAAGCGATGTATAGCTCGGCGCTTTGTTGTGAGGAAGAAGGGAGTCATTGGCCCATTTTGATGGTCTCTTTCTTCGTAGCGGCTACCGTTGATGCCTCTGGATCACGGAGTCCCGGGTTCGATTCCCGGCCGGGTTGGGGATTTTCTCCGCCCGGGCACTGGGTGTTTGTGTTGTCCTCATCATTTCATCATCATCATCATCATTCATGTAAGTGGCGATATTGGACTGAGTACAGATTCTGAATTTGTATGGGCGCTGATAACTGCGCAGTTGAGCGCCCAACGAACCAAATATCGTTATCATCAACTTTCTTCTTACATTATTTCGCAAACTTTGCAACAAACGCTTTTAAAATTCGGCGTTTACTCTGATCGTACTATGTCCTCAATATTTAAAAAATAATGAGGATGACATCGATATCAGATTTCGAGTGATGTACCTTTTTAGAACGTGAAGATTAACTGGTTTGCTATTCGGAACTCGAAATTTTCGTCTCAGGGTCATACCCATAGATCGAACTTTCTTCTCTAGTAATAGTTTTGGACATGAAGTCCGGACTTGAATGAAGACTATCCTTTAACTCTGTCCAAACTGACAAAATATTTTTCTTCTGTTCATTATTTTAGAGTTTGGGAACAAATTTTGCACTTTCTCGTCTCATAACTATATTACAGGTTCATGTGCTTTTCATGGACCCGTACGAAATGCTAAGTTCTTCGGTAAGCTGTCGATAATTATTCGCCTGTTTGAACGAACAATTTTTTGCCACTACTTGCAGGTCTTCTTCTGTTTTTTGAAGTTAATGGACGAACCGAACGTTCCTCGATTTCTACCGACTCGTTTCCGCTTTTAAGTCGCTAATATCACTTGAAAACAGTCTTCAAAATTACAGTATTATCGCTGTACACCAGTTACAACCTTTCATAAGTTTCTTTGGCACTTTTATGCAACTTCAAAAAGAACTTAATGTTCACCAGTTTTTCGAAATCCATGATACGCGACACACAGCCTCACTCTAGCGTCTCTGGACGCTGACTGATAACTCAGTATGTTTTAAAGGACATCATATTCGACTTTAACTGTAGAAGTTATTTATTTCACTAATGCAATTTCGGCCTTTGGGCCATTTTCGAGTGGTATTGCAAAAGATTTTGCAATAGCGAAATAAATAATTTCTACAGTCAATAGCGCATAAGACGTCCTTTAAAAATTTTGCATGACTGTGAACCGTTGACGCTGCCTTTCTCAACGAATGAGGCTATCGGACAAAGTACATCAAATGGTTGTGGCGTCAACAGTTGCAGTTGAACAAATTCACTCACTGTATTTTTGGATCACACCTCGTGTGATGGTGCATAGTTGCCGTACACTTCCCCAACTCAGCAGGGACTGTTTCAGTGTTGTTCCGCTTCAAATGCAGAAAACAAATTAACGCACGTTCAGCCGTTTTATCAGCGGGCCGCATCATTTTGCTACAGCCCCTGTAGCGACGTGTCCGCAGACTTCAGAGTGCACGAGGAGTGCTGACAAACACCTGCAAATAAACGAAAAACTACGTAATTATTTTTTTTGGTTGTTGTTAAAACTTTGATTACCTTCGTATGACCATGTTTCGTGCAGTAGCATACTCTAAATTAATATTGAACGACTAAGCGAAACATGTAAGACTGAAAGAGTAATCAAGCAAGGTGAACCAAACTGTACGTCAACCTTGGAACACTTATTTATGATATTAGGGACGGGCAAATGAATCTTCATAGTAGGAAAGAAACAAAATCACCTGAATTTGCAACTGACGTTCGCAAATAATGTAGACGGTCTACAGAAGATTTCGGGGGAACTCAACGAAGCGAATAAGATAGCTTGCTTGTAAAGGATGACCAGAAGGAGTGGTCAATATTCAGGAATATGATAGGAACGAAGCAAGAAACTTGATATGGACATATGCCTTATTCCGAATGGAATCCCAGACAGAACACATTAAGACACGTGCGTATCTTACCAACCCAACCTCATTGACGTTTTATTCTAGCCCAACCTATCTCGTTGCTTTCAAGCTCTTTTCTCGGGAAGTCTAACTTCCATTAAACTAGTCCTTTGAACGCACAATTGTCCGTGGTGTGTTGTGAGTGAAGTAGAGTGAGGGACTGAGTCTGTATCGGAGAGAAGCGTCGGTTAACTGTGATTGTACACGCGCTGGCTAAAATGTCATTGATGTGCAGTAACTAACAATGTGCAGTTATGGTGTATGTTTACGGCTTCTCCGATGATAGTGCTCATCTTGCTACAGCACCGGCACTTTCAGCCACGTCGAATTCCTGGTCGTAGAGTGTTTTCCAGAATCTTCAGCACATTACATGGAAAAGGCATTCTTTCAAGTTCCCATTTTTCTTCTGAAAGCGCAGTTCAAGAACCTGTGCAGGGACAACAACATATTTTCAAAATCGTGGAGCGTAGTCCTCCTACCAGCAAACTACTACTTTCTGCACATATAGAAGTCCCACAAACACGTGTATGGCAAACATGACATGCGGTAAACCTGCACCCGTTTCACATACAACGTGCCAACAATCCTTACATCGGTGAAACTACCACACGACTTAAATTTCGTC
The DNA here is from genome assembly GCF_021461395.2 of Schistocerca americana. Taxonomy (NCBI): domain Eukaryota; kingdom Metazoa; phylum Arthropoda; class Insecta; order Orthoptera; family Acrididae; genus Schistocerca; species Schistocerca americana. The sequence continues at coordinate 370,150,908 of NC_060125.1, read as the reverse complement.
ACTGTTTGAAACACAACCATCATTTGCTTCCCTTAATACGATACAGTTAGGAAGTCACGACCGTTGGAATCAACGCTAGAGTGGAAACAAATTCTATGTTCATGTTTAGAGCCATGTTTGACGCGGCATGATCGATAGCATGTTGGTTGGTCCAGTGATTTTACACAAGCGAATGACGGGGCAGAATCACTTGCACATTCCAAAAAAATTCATTTGTTGGACACCCTGAGGACGTTCCCTTGGTCACTCGGACTTCAATGTACTTTCAGCACGATGGAGACCTTCAACATTGTAACAGACAGGTGCCGGAACATTTCAACCCTGACCGCTGGATTGATCATAGTTTTTCAATTAAATTACCACCAAGATCGCCAGACTACGCCATTAGAGTTTTTTTATTGGTTTGGATGTAGTCTGAGGTGTACAAACGAAGGTTGGATACGCGAGATGAACTGCTTGATCGCGTCATGGACGCTGTTGCCCTTATTAGGAAGCGCCAGATGCACTCAAACAAGCAACACAACGTGTTGTCCCATGAGTGCATAGATTTATTGACGTCAGCTCTGGGATATTCGAACATATATTGTGGAATATACAACACTTGTAATTTCGTGTGTACAACAGTACTCAGAGGTGCAAATGTATTTTGCAATTGATACTTTGTAAAAACATGTTCTATTGTTTACTACCTGTTGTACATGTGTAAACATAGCAATATAATGAATAACACAGAAAATAAATAATAACGTACATCACATGTATTCTGTCTTGGAAACTATTCATAATAGGGCAGACGTCCATATGAAGTTTCTTGATTCAGACCATCACTCCTGTCATATCACTGGACAGTGTCGATTCCTCCTGGGATACTCTGTATATTAATTTCAAACCACCAAAACTCACGAAGTAGACAGTGAAGAACCGATGATAAATTTAAACATTATCTTACTGGAATAGCCACATCAGATATTATTAATCAGTAACAGGCAGCAGTGGGAAACAGACAAATAATGAACATAAAACATTGGACTGAAAGAGAAAAAGCTTAAATTCTTAAATGTGATTAGCAGTCCTGGGTTTTAACACAAAAAATGGAAACAAGATGAATACTAATTGATAGTCGTAGTTGTAGAACTAAATGTGACGAATTAAAAGGGGGTTTAAGATCCCTTTGAACCAAATTAAAGCAGTGAGCAGGACATACTGCTGGAAGATCAAGTAGCAAATGGAAGATCCAAATCCAGGTTGGATGTGCGTAAAAGGAAAACTGTATTTGATTTCTTATTTATCTTAACGGATGTACGATCTGCATACAAAACGAATTTAGCATCTAGTCATGATACTGAAGACAGGTGATTAATATGGATAGCAAGAAAGCAGGGCTCTAAGATGGAACCTTGTGGGATACCACATGCTATTAGTTCTCATCCATGTAAAGACAGGTAGCTGAATACAGGATTCTTTCCTACAGCCACTTTCTGCATTAAAGGTATTGTGGTATCTACTACTTCCCAACCGATGTATCAAGTTGTCAAAGGAATTGCAAGTTTTTCGTGAAACTCCGATAGCGGCCAGGCAGAACCCATCAGACCCAATGGAGCACGCCCACTGAGAGACACCTGCAGCGGCTCCGTACCACGAGTGCACTTGGAGCCAATTCGCTACAGAAGGCTACACAAACGCCGCCTAGTCGCGGCACTGACATTGTACATGCTTCAGTACAGAAGGACTCTTCCTTGTTGACATTTAGAACTGGACTATATTTCTTGTTGCATTATTTGTAATGAGTCTTTGCACGTTTGGAGAAATACAAGTTAAATAAATCTTCTGTTTATTGTGTTAACTTGTTGGCAATCATTTCCACTCCTGACCAGCTTTCCTACGACACCACTCAGTACTCGACTTCTTACCATTGTATACGAAGTGGTACACAACAGGTATGACTTGAACACTTTTGCAGACAGTCTTGGGACATCATAATATTCAGTCATTTTAAGGATGTGAGGTTTGTGACGTAACTTCATACCACATAGCGAAGAACTTGTCAGCCAATACGCAGAGAGCGTTAGACTGTGAAGGTAAACAGAGCGTTTTGCCGTTCTTTACCGCTAGTAGAAGTCCTATTTGCTCAGGCTGCTGACGTTCATATGTCACAACAGGCTCCTCTTGTTGGATGCTCTAGAGCACCTGTAGTGGACTGTCTCGATAATGATGTCAACATAAACAAACAGGGACACATCAGGTACAAGAGGATTGGCAGCTTTGGTGACTGTCACGTGATCACAGTGGCAATTCCGTGGTACATACCAGCATTTCTCAACCGCTGTGTAGCGACACATTGGCATGTCGCGAATACGTGTTAGGTGTGTCGAGAGATGTTTAACGTATTCCAGCCATCCGCAGGTAAAGTGCATAGGACAGTGATCGTCAAACTGCAGACTTTTTTTTATAATAATACGCGTCTAGCACCTAACGGCAAATACAAAAACATAAACTAACGTTAAGTGCTTCTTTAAGAGTGTAGTTTTCCCGCCCAGTAACAAACAAAAATACTTGCAGAGACAGTAATACTTTAAGAAGTGCTTAACTTTAATTAACGTTAGAGAATTCGGCCGTGAGCGAGGTATAGTTGGCCGCTCGCCGCAGGGGCAGTGGGGCCACGGCCGGGCTAAGTGATGTGAGAGGAGGAATGTTTTATTGTTTGTCTTACGGTTCTGATAACTCATGGGCGCGCGCGACTCGTACCGGTCACCTGCTGTATCTGACACAGGTTGTGACAAGGAATAGAGAATGTGCATTACAGACACACTCATTTCCAAATGAGGTACATATCTGTAGCAGGGAACGTGAAAATAAATCGAGTCTGTTGTAATACAACGCAATGAGTACGACAGAAATGACATTCAACATTTAGTAAACTTATGTGATCGTGTCTCATATTCCATAATTCATTTAAATATTAGTACAGTTTCTGTTATTAGTCACTTAATCACACCCCCTCCCAGACAATACAACACTACTTCGTCGGGCAATTGCAGTGTTACAAATATGTGGTCGCTGAGGGTGGCAGCAATGTGAAACAGACGACAGTCGACACGGTGTTTCCAGTGTTGCCGACTTGTAAGGATCAGCACTAGGGGCGCTGCAGCCAACTAATTACGCCCATACTACAGGTAGTCATTGAGCATTTCGCAACATACTAAATTATGTAGCTTTTAAATTAATAATAAGAATGGCACATGTGCCGTCCGAAGTGCCGCCCCACCACGCCAGTAGTGGCTCTTGAGCAAAAATGTTTGATGGTACTGATCTAAAACATATAAATATATTGAAAAATCGTTTCTTGGACTAATAAATGTGTAAAATGTGTATCTCATAGTTGTTCCGTAATAAAGAAATGTGTTGAAACTTCCTGGCAGATTAAAACTCTGTGCCGGACCGAGACTCGAACTCGGGACCTTTGCCTTTCGCGGGCAAGTGCTCTACCTTTGTTTCAGGAGTGCTAGTTCTGCAAGGTTCGCAGGAGAGCTTCTGTTAAGTTTGGAAGGTAGGAGACGAGGTACTGGCAGAAGTAAAGCTGTGAGGACGGGGCATGAGTCGTGCTTGGGTAGAAAACATATTGTGCCTTAGAAATGTATACTAACGCATTTAAGGTGCGGAAGTGACTGCCTGTGTAGATACTGTTTGCACATGTGCGTGAGATACTTGTTCCCATGCTATGCATACGTCAGTACGTTGCAGTCTGTGCACATATCGAGTCGTTAAATGATTTACTGACTGTAACAAAACTTTATATAACGTAGTCAAATAGTAAAAGTAGTTCAGTTTCAGCGTCAATTTTGTGGTTTTAATAGTTGCTAAAGTATAGAAATTTATTTAAAACTCTAAATTCTTACTGTCCTACGAACAGCTCTATGATACATGGGTATGACACTGTATACATATCATAGAAAAAATATAGGTTAACACCTTACCGTTAATCGGCAGAAACAGAGCTTTAAAAAGAAACGAAGATTATTCTATAAAAAATTTCAGAACATTGTTTTTCGCTTATATTTGTATTTGGCTGACAATATACAGTGTTCATGCTGTCAGTATGTGTGTGTGTGTGGTGTCAATCAAATGAGTTCGTAAGAATGAATCTTGAAAATGAGCAGTCGTGTAGTGGGCCACGTAAGCTATATAAAGGCGTGGCATAAAAAAGTAGGTATTTACGTAAAAAATAATATCCTATATCTGGCTTTCAGACACGTAAAGATATTTTTAGTTCGTCCGGAATTTTTAGACAATGTTTTGGCAAATATATAAATTCATTAAAGACTTAAGAGGGGCGAATTGAACAGTTACAATGCTCTTTCGTCATAGCTTGTTTCACACAACTAGAAAAAAGCGATGTCCCGAGTTCTGGAAACATCAGACTGACTGTACGATTTGAAATAGGGGTGGAGTCGTGATCTAGTTCTCGGAGATGAAGGACGTGCCTCGAATGGCTCTTGAAAATATTTGGTTACCTGCCGGAAAACGCATTTATTGAGGAGCAGAGGAATTCAAACAATATAGGGTAGTACGAGTAAATCGCTGAATTACAGACCAAAATCATTAAGGTCGATTTACAATAGGATCTTGGAACATACACCGTGTTCAAACATTATAAAGTACCTCGAAGAAAACAATTTATTGACAAATTGCACGGATTCAGAAAATATCTCTCTTGTGAAACGTAACTAGTTCTTTAATCTCACGAAGTAATGAGCACTATCGACGGGGGATGTCAAATTGACTCCATATTTTTAGATTTCCAGAAGAATTTTCACACCTTTCCTCATAAGCGACTTCTAATCAAATTGCGTGCCTCTGGAGTATTGTCTTAGTTGTGCTAATGGATTCGTGAGAATCTGTCAGTAAGATCATATCTCGTAGTAATTAACGGAAAATCATCGAGTAAAACAGAAATAATATCTGGCGTTCCCCAGGGAAATGTTGTAGTGACGCTGCTGTTCCTCGTGTACATTAACGACATAGGAGACAATCTGAGCAACGCTCTTAGATTGTTTGCATTTACTGTTTTATAAAGTCATAAGATGGCCAAAGCCAATTACAAAATTATTTAGACAAGATATCTGTATTAGGAATGTAAAGGTAGCTCACCTGGATAATAATGAGGAGAGGACACAGACGTTACCGAAAGATGGAGTGCTGTGATTTTCAGATTTCGGTTACACGATAAATCACAAATGTAAAGACTGTAAATTCATCTAAATATCTAGGGGTTACGATTATGAATAACTTAAATTGGAACCACCGTGAGCCGTGCGTGGCTCGTGTTCGTGCCATATCTCATTTGGCATCCTGTTTTTACTGTACTACCGCCCCGTTATGTTAATTTCAATTACTGGTGTCACTGAATTGCCGCCTTGTCTACCCGTGAGCGACAGCAGCGGCGCTTATCGATATAAGCCGTGGCGTATTATCTTTGCTGACTGCTATTACTTCCAGCTTGTCGTGTGTTCAGAGTTAGTTCGGATCTGCCAATGATTTGGGAGGCGCTAGCAGTGCAGTTCGGACCTGGCAGTGTTTGACTTAAGACGCTGCAGGAGTTCAGTCGGGGCGCGGCTGCAGTGAGGTCCGGACAGCCATGACTCGCCCGACGGTTGCCGATACATATCACTTGAGTTTGGACGACGTGTATTTTGGCCGGCGATCGCCCATGGGTTGCCTGCGTGTGCCGACTCGTGATTCGTCCTTGTTATTGCACAGTCGCTGCCATTAGTATTGTCTAATCTTTCGTGCAAGTGTTCGTGAAACTGTGTGTAGCTTGTGATGTCGACTGCTGTTATTTTAGTGCTGTCTTGGTGCTGATATGGGATGTCGGTCGGTTGGTCTGGATCAGCCAGGAAATCACCGCGCGGCGTAGTGGGCCGGGCCCACTGGCGGTCTCTACGAGTGTCGGAGTGTGTGGGAGCTGTTCCAATTTCTAAGAGGTTCGTGGCTCACCGACCGAGGACATCAAGGTTGGGTGGTGATTTAACTACCGAAGCCAGTCTGTTCACATTGTGACGTTGGTTTTCATGGTTAGCTGTTGGGGGGTATTCCCGTGAGCAACAGCGAGTGTTGGAGTTGGTGAAAGTTTGGCCACTATCCGGTTGAGTTTAATTGTATTTTGGTTATTTGAAGTCCAAGTGCACCAGCGGAACTTTCTGCCTTGTGGCCGTTAGCGTTCCGGTTACCTGCCCTGGCCGCTGACGTAAAATTCAGGCAGTGTCCTTTCCTCACCGTGTTGTCGCTGTCCAACACGTGTGTGTAGTTTTGACAGCTTATGCATACTTGGTTATGGGCGGCTACGCCTTTTACGTTTTGGCTTTGGAGTTCCTTGTGCACTGGTCGGGTGGAAAGGAAGTCGTCTTGTTGGTGGGACCGTTGACAGTCTCTTGGTTGGGTTGCCGGCGGATCGGATATACTTGGGCCGACTACCTGTCTCCCCTAAGCGGAAGTTAATATTTCAAGTGCTGACCGCCCCCGGAAACCTAGGAGCGCCGCTGGCGGTACTGCCTTTTCTTATTAGTGTTTATTTTGTATTTTAATGGCTTATAGCCGATGGTTTGAATTTGTATGCTTTTAGTTGGGGTTTAAATAATGGACCTTCAGCCGCTTTAAAATTTAAATTCCTTACTTGTTAAATCTTAGATTGTTTGGGCCTTCAGACTGTGTAAAATATTGTTTAAAGATAAAGCCTTGGACCTTCTGCCTACTAAAAATTATTTAATTGTTTTAAGTAATCGGCCTTCAGCCGTTTTTAAATTAAAGTTCTTGTCTTTCAAGTATCAGACTGTGCGGGGCCTTCAGCCTAATTGAAGATAAGGCCTTCTGCCTTGTCTTTTTTTTTATTAATTTTACCTACAGTCTTAAATCATAGGCCTTCAGCCGTCCTTAAACTAAAGTTGTTTGCCTTTCAAGTGTTAGATTTGTTGGGCCTTCAGCCAAGTTATGGAACTTACTTACGTGAGGCCTTCTGCCTTCTAAATATTCTGTTTTGTGTCTGAATTTTAAGTTAATGACTTTCAGCCGTTTTTAAATTTAAGTGGTTGTGCCCTTAAGGCACAAGATAGTGTGGCCTATTCAGCCGATAACTAAATTCAAAAACTTTTGCTGTATTGTTTGGACAACTAAATAAAATTATATCTGTTTGAGTGTAACTGACAGCCCCCTTTTGGCCCCTTTCCACAATTCTAACTACCGGTTCTGTTCTACGGACTTAAGCAGGGCGTTTCACACCGCATAGATAATGTTGTGGGGAAAGCAAACCAAAGACTGCGATTTATTGTCAGAATACTTGGGAAGTGCAAGAGGTCTACTGAAGAGAACGCTTACAACATGTATGTCCGTCTTCTTCTGGAATGTTGCTGTGCGGTGTAAGATCCGCATCAGATGGGACTGACGGAGGACATAGAAAAAGGTCAAAGGAGGATAGCTCGTTTCGTATTATCTCGTGACAGAAGATAGGGTGCTACTTACACGATACGGCGATTCAGGTGGCAAAAAAAAGATGGTTTACGTTGCGGTAGGAACTTCCCGTGAAATTTCAGTCGCTATCTCTTCCGACTGCGCCCGATTGCACCCTCCTATATAGGGAGAAATGATCACCATGATACAAAAAAAAGAGAAATCAGAGCTCGCACAGGAAGATCTAAGTGATCCTTTTTCCCGCACGCCGTTAGAGAGATAAGCGGTAGAGAAATAGCTTGAAGGTACGATGAACCCTGTGCCAGGCACTTAATTGTGAATTGCAGTCATCTTGTAGGTGCAGGTCTAGAGAGCGGACATGATCATTAATATCCTATTTAGAGAGTTTTTATGAGAGTTTTATTGGTTAAAGTGAAATTTGGCTCTCTTCCTACAGGTCGTAACATAGCACGACATGTTTTGCAGATTTTACTGAGGGACATAAGTTCGGTAAGATGTGTGAAATTGAGTAATACTGTTGTGCAAATCTGACTTTTGGAAAATTGACTTTGTCGTGATTTCTAATCGCAATGTCGTTTTATCGATATGAATGCTGGCTGTTTGTGAGCGTAAGCAGTCCAACTGAACTGAATAGTTCAAGAAAACAGACATTAATATTTATAAACTAATTCTACTATGGTTTCTTGACAAATGAAAATAGATGCCCTTTTAATTTGTCCTGTTAACAAGTTTTCGGCTTACAAGGCCATCATCAGACTTGAACTATCGCCGTCAAAGAAGCTACGATATTCGTGAATAGCATTGAGAAAGATGTTACATCGAAAGTGAAATACGAACACACAGTGAAAGTCGTCTTTGACAGTGCAGCAGCAATCCAATCAAAATGTTAAACAGAAGATAAATATAAAGGGAACAAATGAGAAAAACTAACGCTAAATGCGAAAAAGCAGTGACTATTCAATAATTTAAATTAACAGTTCCAACAAAATAAAACTAGTAGTGACAACAATACTGAACAACAGCTTGATGAGGTATGACATACGGAAAGTGGTAAAGAAACAAAGTACAAAAGTGGAACTGACAGTTGTAAGAATAGAATACAGCGAGTACAGTACACAGACAACCAAAGTAAAACAAATAAATACAGGAGAGTGCAGGAAAAGAATGGAACACAGTGTGGGAAGCATTAGAAAAATGTTAAGATTAAGAGAAATTCAGAAAAATATATAAACCCCAAAAACGGAACATATTACCATGCCTGAAACGGTCTAGGAGAACTGTTGGCATTCAAAATAGTGTCCAGTCGTCTCGGAATGAATAAACACGGGTCCTGTATTGTTCTGAAACGAATCTTATACCTTTCTTCCTACAAAATAGTGGCAAGGTCAGGTAGCGTTAATGCAGGTGGTTAGCGATCACGCGCCCTTCCCTCCAAAGCAGACGACAGAGACCCCGTACTACTGAGAGCTGATGATTGCGGTGCCAGGGCAGAGGCGCCAATACCTTCTTGTGCTGAAAAACCAGTTCTGGACGATGCTAGCTGTGTGAATGGTTGGCGTGCTCCGTATTTAGCAATTATATACAACCGCTCGCTCACAAAAAGATCCGTACCTAAAGACTGAAAAACTGCACAAGTCACACCAATACCCAAAAAGGGAAATATGAGTAATCCGCTGAATTACAGGCTCATATCACTAACGTCGATTTGCGGCAGAGTTTTGGAACATATACTGTGTTCGATCATTATGAATTACCTTGAAGAAAACGATTTATTGACACACAGTCAGCACGGATTCAGAAAATATCATTCTTACGAAACACAACTAGCTCTTCACTCATGAAGTAAAGAGTGCTATCGACAGGGGATGTCAAATTGATTCCATATTTTTATAATTCCAGAAGGCTTTATACACCGTTCCTCCAAGCGTTTGTAACCAAACTGCGTGCCTATGGAATATCGCCTCAGTTGTGCGACTGGATTCGTGATTTCCTGTCAGAAAGGTGACAGTTCGTAGTAACAGACGGAAAGTCATCGAGTAAAACAGAAGTAATATCGGGCGTTCCACAAGGAAGTGTTACAGGCTCCCCTATTGTTCCTGTTCTATATTAACGACATAGGAGACAATCTGAGTAGCCCTCTTAGATTGTTTGCAGATGATGCTGTCATTTACCGCCTTGTAAAGTTATCATATGACCAAAACGAATTGCAAAATGATTTAGATAAGATATCTGCATGGTGCGAAAAGTGGCAATTGACCATGCATGAAGAAAAGTTTGAAGTTATTCACATGAGTACTTAAAGAAATCAGCTAAATTTCGATTACACGATAAGTCACACAAATATGAAGGCTGTAAATTCAACTAAATACTTAGGGATTGCAATTACAAATAACCTAAAAGAGAACGATCACATAGATAATATTGTAGGTAGAGCAAACCAAAGACTGCAATTCATTGGGAGAACACTTAGCAGGTGCAACATGTCTACTAAAGAGACTGCTTACACCACGCTTGTCCATCCTATTTTGGAGTATTGCTGTGCGGTGTGGGATCCGCATCAAGTGGGACTGTCGGATGACATCGAAAAAGTTCAAAGAAGTTCGTTTTGTATTATCGCGAAATAGGGGAGATAGTACCACAGACATGATACGTGAATTAGAGTGTCAATCACTAAAACAGGCGTTTTTAGTTGCGACTGGATCTTATCATGAAATTTCAAATTGGAAATTTGTGGTAAGGTCTTATGGGACCAGGGCAACGGCCTTGCCGCAGTGGATACACTGGTTCCCGTCAGATCACCGAAGTTAAGCGCTGTCGAGTGTGGCCGGCAAGTGGATGGGTGATCATCCGGACGGCCATGCGCTCTTGCCGTTTTTCGAGGTGCACTCAGCCTCGTGATGCCAATTGAGGAGCTACTCGACCGAATAATGGCGGCTCCGGTCACAGAAAACCATCATAACGACCGGGAGAGAGGTGTGCTGACCACACTCCCCTCCTATCCGCATCCTCATTGAGGATTACACGGCAGTCGAATGGTCCCAATGGGCCACTTGTGGTCTGAAGACGGAGTGCTTATGGAACCAAACTGCCGAGGTCATCGGACCCTACTCTTACGCACTACTTAATCTAACTTAAACTAACTTATAGTAAAGACAACATACACACCCATGCCCGAGGGAGGACTCGAACCTCCGATCCGATGGGGAGAGCCGCCCGGACCGTGACAAGACGCCTGAGACCGCGCGGCATGAAATTTCAATGACCAGTTCTCTCCTCCGATTGCGAAAACAATCTTTTGGCAATCACCTACATAGGGAGAAATGATCATCACGATAAAATAAGAGAAATCAGGGCTCGCACAGAAAAATTTAAGTGCTCGATTTTCCCGCGCGCCTTTCGAGAAGGGAACGGTAGAGGAACAGCTTGAAGGTGGTTCATTGAACCCTCTACCAGGCACTTTATTTTGAATAGCCGAGTAATCACGTAGATGTACATGTAGACTATCATAATTGTGGAACAAATATTGTAACTTCGGATGGACCTGATCAACCAAAACGGTCATAATACAGCAATGCGACCTCGCAGAGTACCCATAGGGCCCTTGGAATACCACAGTATGACTGCCTAAATCTTCATCGAACCCGCGCTATGTTTCGCTCTAGACAAGAAGCGTTCTGCACGGTAGGCTTGGGACGGCGTATGCAGAGGTATTTCGGCCAGAAGTTTGAAACAATGTGAAACAAGAGTAATCCTAGCAAATGATTTTCTTTCATGGCTCCATATTTCAAGTTTTATGGCTGGCGCCACGATGTTTTCCTCCTACGGGCATTTACATCACTGATGTGTGGTTTCGGAATTCTAGCTCTCCCTGCAGTTCCCAGATTAAGTAGCTCCATTCGTGTTGTATTGGTGTTCGCGTGTGACTTCTGCAGTGGTTTTGCAGCTATCATTCCCTTATTTTTCGTCACAATTCTCCTTGCTGCACGTTTGTCTCTATCACTCAATACACATTTTCGTCCGCGTTTGCACTTATCGGATCACGTTTTTCCGCTTTCCCTGTATGCGGTATAAATCTTCGATACAGTGCCTCCTGAAACATCAAACACTTCGGCTACCTTCGTAACGGAAACACCCTGCATACGAGTACCAATAATTTGCCCATGTTCCAGTTCAGTTAGCTCCAACGTAGTGCACACAAAACTTCACAGAACACTGGTATGACCACGACTGATCCTTCCAATGCTGAGGGAGCCTGCTGCACAGGAGGCGTTCATGGCTTGGCTAGTATCTGCATTTACGGGGCGTGTTTTTTAAGTAAGTACCGTTTTGAAATTAAAAAAAGACATGCTAAGATATCTAATAATTTAATTTGTACATGAAAGCCTGTACCTTTATCTACTTTTCTACATAATTTCCGTCAATATTGAGGCACTTGCCATAACGTTGTACCAGTTTTTGAATACCCTCCTCATAGAAGTCTACCGCCTGACTTGTTAACCACTGCATCACCACTGGTTCGACTTCGTCATCGTCTTGAAGACGCTGACTGCTCAGGTGTTTCTTCAAGTGCAGGAACAGATGGTAGTCACTGGGCGCAAGATCGGGGCTGTACGGAGGATGATAGTTTCCTATCGAAAAGATGTGGTGAGATCTTTGGTCTGATTCGTCACATGCGAACGGGCATTGTCTTGCAGCAAAACGATGTCCTTGATCAACTTCCATGGACTATTGCTTTGATTCTGGTGTGACGTAGGCTACCCATGTTTCATCGCCCGTAACAATTTGGCTTAATAAATCATCACCGCCGTTGTGGTACCGCTCAAGGAAAGTCAATGCACTGTTTAAACGTTTGGTTTTGTGCACATCCGTTAACATTTTCAGTTCAACGTGCGCACAATTTTCGGTAATTCAACTGCTCGGTCACAATGCCATACAAAACACAACGAGAAACATTAGGAAAGTCATCCCGCAAGAAGGAAATCGTAAAGTGTCTGTTTTCTCTCACCTTATTGTCCACTTCCTGCACCAAACTTTCATTAACGACCGAAGGACGCCCATTCCGTTGTTCATCATGCACATTTGTGCGGCTATCTTTAAACGCTCTCACCCACTTTCTTACCATTCTATCACTCGTAATGTTTTCTCCGTAACCTGCACAGATCTCACTATGAATATCGATGCTTTTTAGGCCTTTAGCACTAAGAAATCTTATAACAACCCGTACTTCACAGTCGCCGGGACTCACGACTATCGGAGGCATATCAAACACTCAGTACACAACGTAAACAAGGAAGAATCAGGCTGTAATTGCGTCAGTGCTTAGATTAAGGTACAGGCTTTCATGTAAGAATAAAATTATTGAGATATCTTAGCACATTTTTTTTAAAATTTCAAAACGGTACTTACTTAAAAAACACGCCTCGTAAGTTCAAGCATTAAACAGTAGGAGACAAGGAAGCGGCAATGATGTTCCAGCGGTGCCTGGTAAGTCCAGAAAAGCAAACTCATAGCAGCGTCAATATGCAGTAAAGCGTTTCTTCCAGCAACTGGCGAACACAGGACCAGTGTCAGAGGTGCACAAGGCTTATGAGGGGCCGATATGCAGTAGAGTAGGAAGCAGGTTGATAGATGACGAGTAGACTGTGTTCGCAAGACTTTTTATCCAGGCTGTGACAGTAACTGTGACGTTGTGCACGTATTTCCTGCTTATAACTTAACTTTAAGTACGGTACGTCATATCAGTGCCGCTGCTTTAAAAATCACTCGACCACAGCGTCGACTTGTTTGTATGTAGGCACATTTCCAAAATGCTGTTGTAATTCCTGGTAATGCTGATCATAAAGCAACAGTCCAAAAGCGTTGTTGGTTCCAACACGTATGTTGCTAAATAATTATGGGGGGGGGGAGATGGGGTAAACAGTGTTTCTTCGAAACAACTCTCACCATGGATCAGTCATACGGCCTGTATCAAATGAGGTAGGGACAGAAATTGTCTTTTTGCTCTTTTAATAGCATCGAATAATGTTTCCAGTCAAGTTTGTCCCAATTAGATAGGCCTGGCCTAGCACTGGGAACGTACTTTCCATGAAGTGATCAGAGTGAGTTAATGGTTCGATCCTGGCGCAAATTTTAAAGATTTAGCAGTGCGAGTTTTCGAAATGCTTGACATCCAGCCCATTGTGAAGATCGGTTCTTGTAAAAGAGATTTCCGCGAAAACTGAGTCTGGGGCAGAGTTGCGGTTGTTCACAGGAATCGTCCTCGATACGGATGGCCGCCATGATAGAAACTCTTACGGTTTTTGTGACATTAACAACTACGAGATCGGTGTGCTAACCATAAGACACTCGAGCATTACTTTCCAATGACGTCCGAGGTAGAGGATGAAACAAAAGTCTGTCCAAAAGACAGTTCCCTGCAGAACGTCGATGTAATCGAATACCCGCTGGAGAGAGAGATTTGCAGTGTGAGCTGGCGTCTAGACTTACAAAGTAAGGCGAGAGAATGTTTGAAGAAGGAGCTCCACGAGTCACGAATTACTTTCGGCGCTAACACCCACTCTGCCTCGCACCTACTCTCTATCCCTTTGTGTGCGCGCGCCCACACACTCACACATCCCAACTCTCTCCCCCCCCCCCCCCCCACTCCCCCCCAAAAAAACACACACAGACACCCCTTATCACTCTTCACAAACACGTAAGATCTTTAAACCTTAAGTATTAAGTTTTTTCAGCTATCTTTTATTTTATTTATTTATTTATTTTTGCAGCCTGTATAGCACATCAGCGTTGTTGTCTGTGGCAAAGTTTGTGTAGTCCTGCAGATTTAACATAACTGGAAAACATAAATTGTTTTTCAGATTAATGGGTGTGCTAGGATTTAAAAATGTGTTTAATCTGCCGAAGAATCGCTAGGAGACTCTAAATCGATCATGGTACATTAAAAATTGGACTATCTGAACAGATGGCTGGTTGCAGTTATTTCTGAAAACGATTAAGAGTACTTAAAACGAACAATGCTCCAGCCTCTGAAAGAATTTCAGTTATATTTTACACAGTGCGAATTAGTTCTTTTGCTAGTTCATATTTATCGAGAATCTCCTGCACAGAGAATAGTTGCGTGTCAAAAAAAAAAAAAAAATAAATAAATAAAATTACAGTGCATCACACTTTTGAGACAAAAGAAGTAAAGCATTGGTAGCACAGAATTACAGATTGGTATTGCTATGTGCGTATTTCGCAGGATCCTAGAGCAAATTCTGTCCTCAAGCAAGACGACGATCTTAGAGGAAAACTAGCAGCTCTCGAACAGTCAGCATGGATCCAGCAACAGGCCTTAGTATGAAACACGGCTTGCTTCGTTAGTACCCGACATCTTGCAAACAGATGTAGGTCAACTTGAAAGGTGTCAGGCAAATCCAACACCTTCCATGAAAATCCTGACACGATAAGCAAATCCAGTAGTATGTCACATAGCTCCGAATAAATCGTGACATTAAATTAACCAAAGTAATACGAGTAACGAGTGAGCAAATGGAATACCACAGACTAACACAAGAATGCCTAAATGCGTGTCATACCTTCCCACCGTGAGACAGACTCAGTTCCGAGGAGAGAAACGAGAACAGAAGCCGAGAGCAGAACCGGGTTAAGCTAGAAGGCACTACAATAAGGGACGGACACCCACGTCGCCAGCCAACCGACAGGACCACCCCCCCAGCCCATGTTAAAAGCTAGAGCCCTCCAGAAGAATAGTATAGATCTTACGATAACACAAAAAGGGCCACACCAGCTGCAAGTTTTAGCGTGAGACTTTTTCCCGTCTCTGTTACGTTGCAAACTTTAAAAAAATTGCCCCACCACGAAAAGTATAGCGTTTCTCATTGGATAGACAGAATTTTTGTAGGCAGAGCTTAAGGTTAACATTGAGACCCTGTTTGGTCAGATGAAAACACAGCCAGACAGTTTTTTTTTTAAAAACCAACTTCGGTAAATTGTAGTAAGGAGAAGTTAGAAAAGAGTTGCTTCGGAGATGGCTAGCTGTTTGGAGCTGCGCCGGCCGCTGCCCCCTGACGAACACCGCCAAGGTAATGACCGCACACGATGCCGCATTTTTGAGCGCATAAGGCTTCACTCAGAACTGCAGAAGTTTCATCTGTTACATACCCTTTTTACGTAATACTAGTGTCGATCGTCAATTGAAGCTCATGGTATTCACGTTTGCTATGTAAGTGAAAATCTGAAACGCGATGATTTTTCTGTTATATAATTATTGAGAAGCCACATCAGCCACTGTAATTTACGACAAGTTAGATAAGTAATTAAAGATAATTGAGGGACACTGTAGACCATTTTGAGAGTTTTCTCTTTTGTGAAACTTAATATAATCCTAGATTATAGATGTGATATGGCATAGTCATCCTTCGATCCATTGTAGAACTTAGAAACCCATTCAGGGAATATTCGTTTACATTTTTGTTGAACGCAGTTGGTTTTTATCATCCTGTATTAAAACATTTCCTTTTATCAATAGTACAATTTATAAACAATGTTTTGTGAGTAGAATAAAATTTCCAATGGTAAACTTAACTTCTATTTCGACGTTATTTTACCAGCTAACTAAAAATAGGAAAGCCTTGGACCCCTTCCACTAAATTTAGTTAGTATTAAGATTCTTTTACAGGGAGTGCAGTGGAGCTGACGCTGAAATCATTAAGTATTTGGTTATATCATCGCTAGTCTCACTGAACTCTTCTGAACTCTACATGTCATGTGTGGTCTGGCGTCTCCTTACCAGCAACAGGTCTCAGGTTCAAACTAGTCAATTTCTTAAAAAACACGCTCAGAGCGTCGTTGCACGAAAGTGGTAGGGAGACACGACATAGAACAACAGAAACCACGCAGAATGTTAGAGAATGGCGACCCTGCCAGGATGGTAAAATACCATGATTGAAGGTCGACCACATGCCTAACTAGGTCAGAAAAATATCTTGTTGAAAAATTTTTGTAATAAATTTTTTTTCCTAAAGTTATACATAGCCGTCGAAAACAGTAGCTGCAGCGATAGATAGCAAAAGTATTCAATAGAAAGTGAGAAATTCTGGCAGAGACAATAGCATAATTAAGTTATGAATTTTAATATTGTTAGAATTAAGTTTTCTCTCCAATGCAAGCGCACAGGTGGCGGATACATCGTTGACAAGTTGGTTCTGACCCAACAAGTAAGTGAATTGATTTTCAAGTCGTGTGTGCAAAAAGTTTATGAAACGCGTGAGATCGTATGAGCGCATGTTGACGCGAAGTAGGGCGCGTGAATTGCTTTTAAAACAGAAAATAAGGGATTCGGAAAAATTAGCAATGGCAGATCGAGACCTTGACCGAATTGAGGTAGAGACCCAACATGAAGATGGACAGAGAATAGAGGACAGTACAACAGACGATGCAGCATCGCGAGAAATAGTACAGATAACGCACCATAACGAGGATAATGTACGTCAAGGCACAGAAAACCTAGGTCAGCATACGACAGAGGAGCAGGAAAGTAGAGAGACAGCCGATGAGGATTCTAACTTGCGTCTTGAATACGTAGAACCCATAGTACAAGTAATGAGAACTCCCTCACCACAGAGTACAAGGAATTCGAGCAGAAACGTGTCACCGCACAGTTCGATGCAATCGGTTGCAAACCAACACCTGGGCGAAAACACAGAGCGTAGGACGTCGGAAGAAAACGCAATAGGACCCACCAATCTGGCAGAAATACTACAATTAATCACGGAAACCATGACAAGACAAAATAAAGAAATTGCGAACCAAATTAAAATTCAGAATGCAGAAACGACGAACCAAATTGCAGAAACCACGAGACAAATGCGTGAGATTAAAGAACAAAACAAAAAAATTCAGTTACACCTAAGTCGTATTGAAGACGAGCCAAAAGAATCTCGAGAAGTGATAGGAAACTTAGTAACAGGTCACAATCAATTGAGAACAGACATTCACAAGGTACAAGCGGACGTACAAACATTACGCAATGACACTCAGGACGAGATCAAAGCATTACGTAACAACACGCAGGGAAAAGTCAACAAACTAGAGAAACAGATAAACCCAATTACTAGACAAGCAGCAGGTACAGCGCGTGAAATTGTTGAAAACAGTGTGTTACACAAACGTATCACAAAAGCAGCGCCGAAAAGATATGATAACCGCATAGTCAAAATAGAAGCGCAAACGAAGCGACAATTTCAGAAATTGCGAACAGAGTTGTTGCAAACCATTGAAGAGCGTAGTGAACAGGATCGAACAAGCACTGAGTCTGCAACCACATCCGTATCTGTAACAGCACCGGAAAAACAAGCAATTAACGAAGATATTACGCATTTGCGATTCGAATCACAGGCGGAAAGTAGCATACGTGAAATCAGACAGCCTGCACAGCAACAAACACGTTTCGAAATTCTTGATGAACAAACGGCACCACAAACACATGCAGAACTACAAATGTATGTTTGTAGACAGTTTGGATCGTGCAATGAAGCGGCAAGGTTAGCCAGACAAGATACCGAATCAATACATGACAATGGAAAGCCAGGTCGCGAAGAGTACAGTGCAATGCATTCAGCTACACGTTCACAACCGATGGAAGAAAATTATTGCGTACCACTCCAACGATACTACGCAAGGGTAGGCGAAAGTTACAGTGGACAATATCCAATGGATCTACCACAACCGGAAAGAACGACGGGAGAAATGATCGGAAACAAAAGTGGCGAGGAATCGCGAATTTCATATGGAACTATGACAAAGTACGATAACGATCATTTCCTCACAGTCAGAAAATTTCAACACTTTCGAGAAGGACACTCATTACATCCACGAACTTTTATTGATCAATTCCGAGTAGGATTACCAGAACACTGGACGCTAGCACACGAACTAGACTTTATATGTGCACGCATGTCAGGAACAGTCGCAGAAACCATGCAAAATGTTGCAGCGACATGCCGATCGTACGAAGATTTCAGAGAGAAGTTTCTCTCACGATATTGGTCCAGCGAAGCACAGAACAGAGTGAAGTACGAATTATTACAGAACCCATATTTTGAAAATTCAGGAGAGAAGAGTCCCGTGAAATTTTTCGAAGTAATGGCAAACAAAAATCAATGCTTAGATGTACCATACAGTGACGGAGAGTTGATTAAATTATGTGGGATGAATTTATCATTGAAATACCAGCAATCATTAGTAGGTCGCGGAGGCAATGACGTCGAAGCATTTAAAGGTATTCTAAGGGAACTAGAGTTCATATTTTCGGAAGATGACGCAAGAAAAAGACGAAGCGCACGTGAAAACGAAAGCAAAAAGCAGTGGAATCCACAAGACACAGTACGAAGAAACAATAATTACGAACCACGTCATAACTTCGCACCAAGAAACGACAATAGATTTCAACAAAGAACCGGTTATGGATTTAGAAGAGAATACGGCAATAACTATAATTCACCCAGGAACGGCAACAACTATTACAGAGGGAATAACGACAACCGGAACGGGCACTGGAGAACCAATAGACCGACAAATTATCAACAAAAAACCACTATCAACAAGCTAAACAAGAAAAGAGAATACAGATAGAAGAGGTGGAGGTAAGACCACCAAACCCCGATAAACGTTCGAATTGACAGCTAAGCGCCCATGCCAAAGAGAATGACGCACCGACCCAGGACATTTGCAGCACCTTGAATAGAGAAGTAAACATCTTATCACAAGAAGAGAAGAAGGAAGAAACAAATCCGCAGGGACCAGATGAAAACGAAGACAGGAAAATAACAATATCGTGTTGGGACGAAATTAATTGGGAGAATACTGACGAGAAGATGAATTACCAGAGGCATGCACAACGAATGTAGGAGGAAAGGACGAAATAATGAGTATTGCAGAGCTATTTGAAATGGAAACCAGGGAAAGCGAATTCAATGAGGATAATGCGCAGTCGACAGAAGTTGAAAATAAGTTACTAGTGGGCACACAACCCAACATATATAATGAAGGAAATTATGAAGCGATAATTAGAGCATTTAGATGCGATTATGTGGAAGTAGCGACGAAGAAGGAGAAGATAGACGAGGATGAGGAAAAAGTAGAGGATGTTGAAGAAAGCGTAAATGAAGGAAGAAATAGAGAAGAGGAAATAAAAGAGAGAGAAGTAGCAGTCGAAGCTTATCCCACAGAAAGTTCGAATTCACAAGGGAAATTCCAGAAAAGACTCATGTATGATTCAGTGCAGGATTCGTTGATGCAAGAAGAAGAAGAACAGAACCAACCCTTTCAAATTCAACCAATTGTGAAGACCATGGTAAAGCATATCCCAGTCAATATTGTAATTGATAGCGCAAGTGAACTGACTGCGATCTCAGAAAATTTATTCATGCAGTGAAATGCCAATGAGGAATTGCCAGTTCTGAAAACACGTAAGATTAAAGTAAGAGGTCCTATTAGAAACAATGCTGCGGAAGTTACGAGACAAACAAGGTTAAATCTTTCACGTCAAGGTCAAAAGATACAAGCCAACTTCGTGATTATACCTAAACTAACTGTAGATTTGATTATAGGTGCAGATTTTTTAAATGAGAGATGAGCGATAATAGATACGGGGAAAGGTAGCGTAACATTCGGGAATGTCACACTTCTCTTTGAGCAAAAGCTAAAATTAGAAGAAATACCAATTATAAACAAACAATTAAGAATGATGCGAGATAAAGAGGAAGAAGAATTAGAATGGTATGCACAAAAGAAGGAATCGCCTCAACTCATGTTAGAAGTCCATAAAGAAATCGACGAAAAATTGCAAGAAGTTCAAGGTATTTCGGAACACAGTAAAAGAGAATTAGAGGGTATTTTACGAGATAAAGCAGAGGTATTTTTACCTAAGACTGGCAGTATTAAACACTTTCAGTACAAGTTTGAAGTAAAACAGGCAAAACCTTAGGACTTCACCATGTGAGCCATATCAAAAAGTTTGAAGATTAATTTTATTACTGGTAAATAATCAGCACAATATTTCAAGATTATGTTGCAGATAAGATCGCCAGGAGAAAGAGGAATGAAGAGAGAGGAAGGTGGGAAAAAGAAAGTAGTTTCAATAAAAACAAAAACAAAAATAACACCAATAGTACCATAGATTAAGGTGAAGGGATAAAGCGTAGATAGTCTAACAGCATGAAATAATAAAATGCTATACACCACGACACTACACAAAAATAAAAAACGAATTTGAGGATTATTGTAGAAGTTAAGACTCAAAATATCTTAGAATTGTAACATGGAAGGGGCGCCGAAATTTGTAAAGCTTTTTAAGAAGGCGTAAAACAATGTAGGTACTAGACGTATGTTAGATGATTATAAGTAAAACTTTTTGTAAGAACCATTGTAAAAACTCCAGCAAAGACCAGATGCAACGACCCACAAGTTGCAACGTGAAAAGTATCAAGAAAGAAAAGGACATAATTAGCAGGACACGATTCCTACAAGGTAGAAGCGTCGAGAGAAGGGAAAGGACAGCGAGACCAACAGAGGGCCCCTGTATCTGATGTGGGCAGTAAATCTGCCCGCTAAGTGGAACCCTGCTGTGGCAGAACACGGAAGGTCAAGAGGGTCTTGGGACGCCCCGACTCAGTGGAGTGAGCAAAAAACGGCCTGACAAGAAGACCACTTGGGGAAGCCATCACTGGCAAAAAAATATGTGTAAAAGTCACAATACTGCTATTAAACAGCACACTGATGCACGAAACTGAAGAAAACTTCCACAAAGTAAAAATGACATGCCCAAACAATTTATCAAACTGCTACTAAGAGGAGGACTTCAAAGCGACTAGTTATCAATAAATATTTCCATATCCTGCCCAGAGAAGAACCAAGAATCAAGTAAGAAGCAGAGAAAAAGCAGGAAGAACAGAAGTTGAAGATTCACAAGGTTGAGACCAAGAAAGAGGTGGGTGAAGAATAGACGACATACCTTCCCAAATCCCTATCCTATTGTAAACTAATCGTCTGCAAAGTATTACAACGAAAAACGACCGCTTTTAGCGACACATAACGATGACTTTCACGCATACAAAGCCAGTAAACCACCAGATTCTGCACTCACAGCTCCATTCCATTATGGGACCTCCACAACAGCAACACACATTTGCAAAGCCAACGAGGAACAACGAACGAAGCTGTACATCAAATACTTGCCCACATCCATCTCGCTGAAGTCCATCACCTTCGTGCAAAAACATTCGCCAACCTCATGCTTAAACATTCATAGGATTGAGTGAATGTGTGAAATCAAATTATGTGATGTAAGAATTGTGCAAAAGAAACATGTGAAAAACTAAATAAGTTAAACACACCAGACAGCTAATAAACTACAAAATAACAGTCATTGACTATGGACTTAAGTAAAAAATAGACTATCGATAAAAATAAGTCATTAGTTCTGAAATGGACAGTATATAAAGAACAAAAGTAAGGCATAATAAACACTAAAACTATATGCCACTTATTTTCTCCTCACAAAAATAAAAGAATAACTATATTTTACTTATTTTCTCCTTATAAAAACAAAGAATAAAAAATTATCTTGTTCGATGTTTTCCCTTTTTTTTAAACAATTGTACCATTTG
This sequence comes from Schistocerca americana, assembly GCF_021461395.2. Classification (NCBI taxonomy): domain Eukaryota; kingdom Metazoa; phylum Arthropoda; class Insecta; order Orthoptera; family Acrididae; genus Schistocerca; species Schistocerca americana. The sequence goes on along the minus strand of NC_060125.1, from coordinate 370,128,778 downwards.
TTAGGATAATATCTCAATACTTGTGTATTTATATTTCTTTGTCAAAGCAATTCTTGGAAATAATTCTTATTTGTTAGTGTAACAATGTTGAAATGAGTGTCTAGAAACAAAAACATTTTACTTGTATATGATATTTAGAAAATGTGTTAGGAATAAATATTACTTAATTACTACACTTATTAAAAAAAAAAATTCTAAGAAAATCGACGTGAAAGACTCCTGACTTTCGATAACAAACTTTTTAAAAAACAAACTTCACACTTAAATAAAGAAAGAAAATAATTAAAAAATAATAATTATAATAGAATAAAAATATTCTTCTCTTGTTAATATAAACATATTTTTGAGAATAATATGGAAGAATATAAAAATATAAATTAGTAATACAAACTAACATAGAACCAGAATAATGTGGCTGAACAGTAGGCAACAAAATTTAGATAAAGGAATAATTTTTGACTGACTTAGACAACGATTCAATCATTGCCTAAATTCAGTGCAAAATTTAAGTTCGAAGGGTGGTGATATGTAAGATGTCAGGCAAATCCAACACGTTCCATGAAAACCCTGACATGATAAGCAAATCCAGTAGTATGTCACATAGCTCCGAATAAATCGTGACATAAAGTTAACCAAAATAATACGAGTAACGAGTGAGCAAATGGAATACCACAGACTAACACAAGAATGCCTAAATGGATGTCATACCTTCCCACCGTGAGACAGACGCAGTTCCGAGGGGAGAAACGAGAACAGAAGCCGAGAGCAGAACCGTGTTAAGCTAGAAGGCACTACGATAAGGGACAGACACCCACGTCGCCAGCTAACCGACAGGACCACCCCCCAGCCCATGTTAAAAGCTAGAGCCCTCCAGAAGAATAGTATAGATCTTACGATAACACAAAAAGGGCCACACCAGCTGCAAGTTTTAGCGTGAGACTTTTTCAGGTCTCTGTCACGTTGCAAAAGTTAAAAACATTGCCCCATCACGAAAAGTAAGCGACAGGCCTATCCCCCAGCCCATGTTAAAAGATAGAGCCCTCCAGAAGATCAGTATAGATCTTACGATAACACTAAAAGGCCCACACCAGCTGCAAGTTTTAGCGTGAGACAGTTTTCGCGTCTCTGTTACGTTACAAACTTTAAAAATATTGCCCCATCACGAAAAGTATAACGTTTCTCATTGGATAGACAGAATTTTTGTAGGCGGAGCTTAAAGTTAACATTAAGACCCTGTTTGGTCAGATGAAAACACAGTCAGACAGTTTTTTTTTAAACCAACTTCGGTAAATTGTAGTAAGGAGAATTTAGAAAAGAGTTGCTTTGGAGACGGCGAGCTGTATGGAGCTGCGCCGGCCGCTGCCCCCTGACGAACACCGACAAGGTAATGAACTCACGCGATGCCGCATTTTTGAGCGCATAATGCTTCACTCGGAACTGCAGAAGTCTCATCTGTTACATCCCCTTTTTACGTAATACTAGAGTCGATCGTCAATTGAAGCTCATGGTATTCACATTTGCTACGTAAGTTAAAATCTGAAACGCGATGATTTTTCTGTTATATAATTATTGAGAAGCCACATCAGCCACTGTAATTTACGACAAGTTAGATAAGTAATTAAAGATAATTGAAGGTCACTGTAGACCATTTTGAGAGTTTTCTCTTTTGTGAAATTTAATATTAACCTAGATTATAGATGTGATATGGCATAGGTCATGCTTCGATCCATTGTAGAACTTGGAAACCTATTCAGGGAATATTCGTTTACATTTTTGTTGAACGCAGTTGGTTTTTATCATCCTGTATTAAAACATTTCCTTTTATCAATAGTGCAATTTATAAACAATGTTTTGTGAGTAGAATAAAATTTCCAATGGTAAACTTAACTGCTTTTTCGACGTTATTTTACCAGCTAACTAAAAATAGGAAAGCCTTGGACCCCTTCCAGTAAGTTTAGTTAGTATTGAGATTCTTTTACAGGGAGTGCAGTGGAGCTGACGCTGAAATCATTAAGTATTTGGTTATATCATCGCTAGTCTCACTGAACTCTTCTGAACTCTACACGTCATGTGTGGTCTGGCGTCTCCTTACCAGCAACAGGTCCCAGGTTCAAACTAGTCAATTCCCTAAAAAACACGCTCAGAGCGTCGTTGCACGAAAGTGGTAGGGAGACACGACATAGAACAACAGAAACCACGCAGAATGTTAGAAACTGATAGATCCTGTCTTTCTATATTTCTGATAGCCGTTCGACTCTGTACAGTATCGACGATAATTAATCAAGATACGATCAACGGAGTATCTTCGCAAATAGACTGATGGGGAAAAAAATCGCAACCCCAAGAAATAAATATTGTAGAGTAATGAAATTTCCGGAATACATTTGTCTAGGCAACATATTTAAGTGATTGACATTGCAAGATCGCAGGTTAATGTAAGTGCGAAATAAGCCATTGCAAATGTGAAATGCTGGTACATTAATAACCTCTGTAACTTCCAGAATGTGTTGAATGAAAGCATGCAAACGTGCATGAATTGTGTTGTACAGGTACCGGATGTCAGATTATGGGATGGAATTCCATGCCTTTTGCACTTGATCGGTCAGTTCAGAGGTGGTTAATTCTGGTTGTGGATGACGCTGCAGTTGTCGTCTGATGATGTCCCATATGCGCTCAACTGGAAACAAATCTGGTTATGGAGCACGCCAAGGCAATATGTCGATACTCTGTAGACCACGTTGGGTTACAACAGTGGAATGAGGGCGACCGTTATCCTGTTGGAAAGCACCCTCTGGAATGCTGATCATAAATGGCAGCACAACAGGTCGAATCAGCAGACTGACGTGCAACTTTGCAAATAGGATGCGTGGTATAATCACTAGAGTATTCCTGTTATCATACAAAATCGCACCCCAGACCATAGTTCTAGTTATAGGTCTAGCGTGTTTAGCGCAGAGACAGGTTTGTTGCAGGCTGTCAACAGCCCTCCTTCCACCCAACACACGGCCATCACTGGCACCGAAGCAGAACAAGCTTGACACAACTGACGTCGCACATAGCTGTGATCTGGGGTCGGTGGAATGCACGCTACACGGCGTCTGGCTGGGAGCTATCCTTGAAATTACCGATTTGTAGCAGTTCATTATGACTGTGGTGCCAAATACTGCTCAAATTGGTGCTGATGGAATGGGATGCGAGAGCAATACGCCGAACACGATGGTCTTACTTTGTGGTAGTGCCGCGTGACCATCCGGAGCCCGGTCTCCTTGCGACCGTACATTTTCGTGACTACCGTTGCCAGCGAAAATGATCAATGATTACATTCCTGCCAAGTCTTTCTGCATCATCATAGAAGGAACATCTAACTTCTCGTAGCCCTAGTACAAGCTCTTTTTCAAACTCAGTGAGATTTTGATAATGGCGTATTCGTCGCCTTAAACGCATTTTTGACTAACAGCGAATCGCCACGCCAAATCTCAAATTAACTTCAAATGGTTCAAATGGCTCTAAGCGCTATGGGACTTAACATCTGCGGTCGTCAGTCCCCTAGACTTAGGACTACTTAAACCTAACTAACCTAAGGACATCACATACATCCATGCCCGAGGCAGGATTCGAACCAGACTGAAGCGCCTGGAACAGCTCGGCCACAGCGGCTGGCTCAAATTAACTAACACTGACAACTGTTATAGCGTGTACTTAAAACAAATCTGATTTGCATCCTCATAGTGCCGCTATGAGCGCCAGTCTTATACAACTGAGCGAAATTTGCATAGACATTACTTTTCAAACATAAAACACTCCTACCAACTTTCGTTTATGTCGCACAACTGCTTCTTGATGTTGCGATTTTTTGTGTGCGAGATTGTTTAGATAAGCATGCGATGTACTGGACAGCGAATGTTCTGTAGCAAAAAAGCAACATCGGATGTGCCCCAAGGAAGTGTAATATGACCTCTATCGTTCCCGGTATAATGCAAAGATTTGTCAGACAGGATCTACTAAAAAAGGAACTAGAAATGCTTATGAAAATCACAGAGAAATAAGTTTGTTGAACACTAGCTTTATATTATATGCACGAATAATTGACAACAGACTGAAAAGATAACCCGCGGAATAATAACTGTTTTTAGAAAAGTACGATCATGCAGTGGCAGTGTGGTATTTAATTGAAAGAGACGCATATTGCATTTGTAGAATATGAAAAAGCCTGTGATAGGAGGAACAGATGTATCCTATGGAATATAATGGAAATGCGAGGTTATGCTAAACATTTAGCACAAGTCACAAAAATGTTATCTTTAAACAATGAAATTTTAATTATTACTGGTAAAGAAAAGACAGGACCGATGAAAATTAACAGAGGAGTGCAACAAGGGTGCACTCCCAACTCTTTTATTTAAAATACCGGGTGATCAAAATGTCAGTATAAATTTGAAAACTTAATAAATCACGGAATAATGTAGACAGAGAGGTAAAAATTGACACACAGGCTTGGAATGACATGGGGTTTCATTAGAACAAAAAAAAAAAAAAAAAAAAAAAACAAAGTTCACAAGAATTCCGATAGATGCGCGTCGTTTGGTGATGATCGTGTGCTCATCCACCACTTTCGTCATGCTTGGCCTCCCAGGTCCCCAGACCTCAGTCCGTGCGATTGTTGGCTTTGGGGTTACCTGGAGTCGCAAGTGTATCGTGATCGACCGACATCTCTAGGGATGCTGAAAGACAACATCCGACGCCAGTGCCTCACCATAACTCCCGACATGCTTTACAGTGATGTTCACAACATCATTCCTCGACTACAGCTATTGTTGAGGAATGATGGTGGACATATTGAGCATTTCCTGTAAAGAACATCATCTTTGCTTTGTCTTACTTTGTTATGCTAATTATTGCTATTCTGATCAGATGAAGCGCCATCTGTCGGACTTTTCTTGAACTTTCGTATTTTTTTGGCTCTAATAAAACCCCATGTAATTCCAAGCATGTGTGTCAATTTGTACCTCTCTATCTACATTATTTCGTGATTTATTCAGTTTTCAAATTTATACTGACTTTTTGATCACCCTGCGTATATACGACAACATTGTTAGACAATGGAACCATAAAGTTAATCCAGTAATAAAATTAGTTCCTAGAAAAACAAATTTAAATATTACATTCTTTGCTGATGGACCAAATAATTTTACAAACGACGGACGATGAATAACAATTTCATCTACATCGCTTAGGCTTAAGAGGCTAACTCTGTAACCTGAGAATATCTGAAAATAAAACCAGAGATATGACTTTTAATTGGAAACTAGTCAGTACGTACTAAAGTAATGCTAAATGTGAAATCAGTTGAACAGCTATCTCACTTTCAGTTATTAGGTTGTGATATAAGTTATTCATATGATACTGACATCTCCAATAAGTTAAACAAGTTTCAACTGATATGTGGCAGTCATTACACACAGAGCATTAGTCAATATGACCAGGAAAGCACGAAGTTCAACAAAGGAGTGGCAACACCTATGCTCACATACAGAAGTCAGACTTGGACAGTAAAGAAAGGTCAAAGGAGGATAACGTGAGCCGTAAAGTAATTTTTTAAGGAAATTAAAAGGATGTAATTTAGAGATCAAATGAACAGTCCTGAAATAAGTAAAGAATTAAAACGTGTTTTGCATAAATGAAAACGGAAGAAGCTTATCGAAAGAACGGGGGCAGAAAGATTAGTCAACATGTATAAGACTATGGACGTAAAGGATAGAGACATGCAGGAGACCAAGGAAAAGGTGGCTTTAGTGAAGACATTCCATGAAATAAAGAAGAAGAAGAAGAAGAAGAAAGATGAGCAACCAATAAGAATGTTCGCTGACTATGTAGTTGGGTACAGGAAGTGTCGTCGTTTGGCGATCGTAAAGAAACACAGAAAGACGTGGACAAACTTTTTCACTTGGTGTGATGATTGACAGCGCTCTTTAAATGTGGATAAATGTAATGTAATGCAGACAACAAAGAGAAAGAAACCAATGATATCCAATTTCAAAATCAGGGGTGAACATCTTGAGCACATCACACCGTGTAAGTGTTTTGGAGCTAATACTAAGCTCATAGGACCAAAAATTAGTCAGTCCTAGAGAAACTATTACAAGTATCATTTAATGCCGTGTACTTCAGCTCCTCGGCTTGAGAACCACCTGGATTCTATTAGGAAGTGAGTCCACAAGATTGCGCAGGTACGTTGCTCCAGGTTTAGCCACTCGCTCAGGATGTAACATCAGGTACGTTGCTTCAGGTTTAGTCACTCGCTCAGGATGTGACATCGTCAATTCGCCAAACTAAGAGGATGCTGGTGTCGGAGTTTTACACGCTGTTGCAGTGTGTTCCACAGATTTTGTATGAGATTCAAGTCTGGTGATTTTTCAGGCCAATCGAGATGTGGCAGGCTGTGGGAATGGAGGATTCTTCAGAAAACCAGTCATATATTCAGTGAACTTTGCTGTCGTCGTCTTTATGTGTCTGTGTGAGCAATGGCCTCTTTCGAGGTGATCGACTCCATATGTTCACCGTATGCAGTTCCCGTCACAATGTTCGCTCGCTAACAGGTTGGGATGGAGCCTCATTCACCCCCTGCAGGAATTCCTCTCGGGTTTGGATTCGATTTTGGTTTACAAGCGGTAAAACGCATCTCCAGACACTCTCAGTCAAGATCTCTTTCCGACCACAATTCTGACGTAGTGTTTCGTGCCTATGTGTTACACATCTGCTTGTGGACACGTCTGCCGCGAAACACGAACAAAGACGTCAACTTCACACACCGTATGGCCAATGACATTGACAAACACAATGGTCACTTTCTGCCACCCTACCGCGTCCTTACATATACCCGTGTTTACTTACAATGTCCACTCGAAACATAAACGTCTCACTGGTCGACATTGTCTTATGCTCATGTAGAGATAGTGCGACGCTGTAGAACAAATGATTCGAAAGATGCGTCATCTGTAAAGGCTTAACGATTCGTCTGTGCGTGCGTCTGAGGTGAGTAACCTTTTGTCCTGCGAGGTTAAGAAGGGATACCAAATGGGACGATCACGCAAAATCAATACTGGTAAAGCCGGCCGAAGTGGCCGTGCGGTTAAAGGCGCTGCAGTCTGGAACCGCAAGACCGCTACGGTCGCAGGTTCGAATCCTGCCTCGGGCATGGATGTTTGTGATGTCCTTAGGTTAGTTAGGTTTAACTAGTTCTAAGTTCTAGGGGACTAATGACCTCAGCAGTTGAGTCCCATAGTGCTCAGAGCCATTTGAACCAAGCCAATACTGGTAAAGGTCGAGACTTGGTTTGTGCGAAGGGTTCCGGGAAAATGCAATGCATATGCAAAGTAAATCATACTCAAGACGCGTGTGCGACCAATTGTAGGACATTGTTCAAGTGTTTTGTGTCGTTACAAAGTATAGATGACAGTATACTTCGAAGGAATGCAGGGAGAGTAACAGTTCGGTATAGACCATAGGAAAGTGTAACAGGAATCTTGGTGGAACCGAAATGGGAATCCTCGGAACCAAGGCGATGTATCTCTCACTATACTCTATTGAATAGATTTATTCGAACGAGATTATGCTGCCATTTTGCTGCCACTATTATATTCCTCGGTGGGATTCGTAAGAATAAAGGAGGAGGAGGAGATTAGTGTTTAACGTCCCGTCGATAACGAAGTCATTAGAGACGGAGGACAAGCTCGGATGAGGGAAGGATGGGGATGGAAATCGGCCGTGCCCTTTCAAAGGAACCATCCCGGCATACGCCTGAAACGATTTAAGGAAATGACGGAATACCTAAATCAGAATGGCCGGACGCGGGCCTGAACCGTCGTCCTCCCGAATGCGAGTCCAGTGTGCTAAATACTGCGTCACCCCGCTCTGCAAAGAATAAAATAAGAAAGATTAGGGAACGTACGGAGGGAATTAGACAGTAATATTTCCCTCGCTCAATACACGAATGGCATGGTAAAGAAAATAGATAATATTTGTACGACGTATCCGCCGTGACTTGTGCAGTAGCTTTCAGAGTATACACTGACCAGTCGAAAAATTAGGATCATTTTATTGCCCAGCCCGATAATGAAAGTTGCTTGGTTGCGTTGTGGCCACGCGAAGCATTAAGGAAAGTTTGAAAAGGAAACCATGCTAGTGAAGATACGGGCCGCAAATGGGGAAATGCGCTACCATAGGCTACTTTAATAAAGAACAAATTCCTATGGTTCGTCACCTGAGAACAAAAATTTTGGATACGGCGAAACTGCTGCATTGTTCGCGTGCTACTGTCATCAGCATCTCAGGAAAGTGATTTTACGAGGGTGAAACCACGAGCGGGTCACTAGAAGTTGCACGTCTACGTCTCATTAGAGAACATGGATATCAGTCATGCCTGCTCCGCAAAGCAGTACAGACGGCGAACAGTGGCAGACTTGACGGCAGAATACAGTGCAGCGACGGGCACAAATGTTTCGCAGCACACTTTTCTGTGTATATTGTTAAACATGGGGATCTGCGGCAAACGTCCCTTACGTGTTCCCACGTTGACACAACGACACCGTCAGTTACGAATGTAGTGGGCACGCGATCACCGAGACTGGACCGTGGATCAATGGAGACGTTTCGCCGGTTGGGATGAATCACAACCCTTATCAATCAAGTTGACGGTCGTGTACAGCTACGAAGTCATCAATACTGGTACAGACCACATGGGGCAGTATTATACTATAGGGGACATTCGACTGGGCTTCCACGGGTCATCCGGTAGTATTCTAAGGCACCGTAATAGCAATGGACTATGTGAACGTTATTGAGGACCACTTGCAACCCTTCGGGCTTGATGTCTTACCTGAACTCCATCGCATTTTCCAGTAGGATGACTGTCTGACTCACAAGGTCAGAATTAAGATGCAGAGGTTTGAGGAGAATGATAGTGAACTCATGCTGACGTCTTGGGGAGAAAATTTACCTGTTGTAGACCCGATACGCACACCGAGGGTGCTACTGGGCATCAGTTCCGCGTCCACAAACCACTGGCCCATAATTTAAGGGAATTTCTTGACCAGTGCATAGCCATCTGGTGTACATACATCTGAAAACCCACCATGGACTTGTCTGTTCCGTGTCACGCAGACTCGCTGCTGTTTTCCGTTCCAGAGTGGACCAAGAAGATGTAAAACAAGTGGCCCTAATGTTTTGGCTCGTCAGTGTATACAGGGCGTCCCAAAAAACACCGACAACGCTTAGTATGTTGTGTGGGAAGCCACACTCATCGGATTGGGCTCTGCAGTGCGTGGAAGTCTGAGGTGGGCGTGCGTTCCACATTACATCAACAAACCCAACATGAGTAACACATTGCGCTGTCTACATTACAAATGAGCTACGAACTGTGTACCATCTTTTTCAATGCATAACCTACACTGGCGGTGCCGAACCTCATACACATGACCCAAAACGTGCAGCTCCTTTAAGTATTTCAATCGCTCCTTGAACACGAGCAATATGGCCTCCACTGACGTTACAGGTGTACCATACGCCATACCGCACAGAGAGGTGTCAGATCTGGCGACCGAGCTGATCATGGAATTGGTTCGTCTCTACCAGTTCATCGATTGCAATGTGCGACGTTGAGGTGATTCTGCACACTGACAACAAAGTGTACTGGAGCTCCTTTGTGTTGCAGCCTCTTGTCTATTCAAACATTTAGTCCATATCTAATAAATGTGAGGTAATTCGGACTCGTTAGTCTGATTGGCAGTAGATATGGCCCAATGATATGGTCATCAATTACCCCAGCCCAGATGTTTATGCCGACCCTGCATGTCGTACATGTTTAACATACCGTCTCTAGTAGACGTGGTTTCATCTGTGTATATAGGAAGCTCGGGAATTGTAGCTGCAGTAAGCATTGTTGTAAATACCACTGCGCAAACTGTACCCGTCGCGGATGGTCCTTCATCTGTAATGCCTGGACTTTCAGCAGATGGCATGGAGGAGACAGTGTTCATGTACAACACACCACACGGCAATTTTGCCCCTGTGCAGTACTGTGCCACCTGCTGAGTGCTGGTGCCTGTGTCCTCTTCGAACATTGTCAGCACGTCCAAGTCCAATTGTAGAGTTCACGCCGAGCGTGGACGATCCGCATCACATTTTGCCACTTACCGGAGGACAAACAGTTGATTGCGGATAGCACTCGCAAGTACCAAGCATGAAGCGCTGCTCCTTTACTCTGTAATGGCCATACCCCAGGCAGAAAATACCTACAAGGAACTTTCCGGATTCTCTGAGGCGCCTCTCGATGGCCGTTAAGTGGAATGATGAAGGGCACGCTTGTTTGGAAAATCTTGAGGCCGCTCTCCCATTGCAATCCACTTTGCCACATCGGTCATTTCCTTAACTGTCTACTGGTACATGTCACACTACTGTCAACAACGTTACTGTACTGGCAGACCTCATAAGGTCCGCAGTAGGATACGCACAACGGGTGCGTGTAAGAAAATAGCGCATGCGCAGGAATGTTATTTGGCGCTGGACGTCCATCCGCAGTACAAAGATGGCGAAAGGGTTGCATACCAAAACGGGTGGGAACGAGGACTGTTGATATTTAAAAAATATCGTTATCGGATCTCGATATATAGAAAAGAATAATCGATATATCGACGGAAGAATTGCCGAAGTACCGGCCTAGAAAAATATCGGCTGCATATTGTAAATATTCCGCCGGTTTTAGAGCTGTATATTTAAATATATATTATTTAAATACATGTTATTAGATATCCTTTGCATCAACAAGCTAGCAGCCTGCCTATCCCCCTTAGAGCAGGAAGTGAAAGGAAAAAGATGTACATTCACCCTTGTCGATAACAACTTTGCTAACATTGGTAACTGCATGTACGTGGCGCTATAAAAAGTGTCCCGGCCGAGGTGGCTGAGCGGTTCTAGGCGCTACAGTATAGAACCGCACGACCGCTACGGTCGCAGGTTTGACTCCTGCCTCGGGCATGGATGTGTGTGATGTCCTTAGGTTGTTAGGTTTAAGTAGTTCTAAGTTCTAGGGGACTGATGATCTCAGAAGTTAACTCCCATAGTGCTCAGAACCATCTGAGCCGTTTATAAAAGTGTCCGATGGCATTTACATTTTTGTTCATTGTTTTCAGCAGCTGCTTTTGGAGAATGCCGACTTGAGGAAATAGTACACAGTTGCGTTAAAAATTGGTTTTTAACGTAACTGGTGTGTTATTTCTTCAAATTCAAATGGTTCAAATGACTCTGAGCACTATCGGACTGAACATCTGAGGTCATCAGTCCCCTAGAACGTAGAACTACTTAAACCTAACTAACCTAAGGACATCACCCACATCCATGCCCGAGGCAGGATTCGAACCCGCGACCGTCGCAGTAGCGCGGTTCCGGACTTAAGCGTCTAGAACCGCTCGAACACAGCGGCCGGCAAATTGTGAAAAAAAAATTTAAAAAAATATCGGCTCTCGACATTGCCATTTTGATATCGATATATCGGGGAGAGAATCGCCGATCTGTATCGATATTTTATCACTGCCTTATTCGGAAGAAACCATCACAACAGTTCGTTCTCGGATTTTGACGCTCTCCAGCGCCCAAGTCGTGTGTTACCGGTATGGGTTTCTTCTTGATAAACGATCCGTTTGTCTTCGCGCACAACAAACTAAATGTTGTCGGTGTTGTTTTGCGCCGCCTTTTATAAAGACCGAGATGTGGACGTGAGTGGGTTTCAGTAGCGCCAGGCTGGGCTGCGAACTGCGTGGGCAGTGCGGGATCTCCTTCCAGAGAGTAGAGTCGCCGCTATGGGTGCCGGAGGACCGGTGTGGGAGTGGCCGGCCACTGTGCTGGTGGCGCGGGTTGCGGGATCAAGGGCGCGCGATATGGGCCGCGAGTGATGATGGGACGGAACGAGCCGAGCGCCGGCTGCGAGCCGACCTTTCCGGCGTCTCGGCGCTCGCCGGCTGACCCCACTTTCTCTCAACAGCCTCTTGTCCTCTGCTTCTGAGAGATGCGTTTCACCTGCGCGCAAACTTACGCAATTCTAGGTTCGGCTGCCGCCGCTTCTGGAGCTCCTAGTGGGATACACACACGTGGGACGACAAGTAGCTGCGCTCGGTAGTCGGCTTTCCTTTTCATTCAGTGACCCCTCTGCATCGGCACTGCCTAACAGGGAAATGCACTATTTCTAACGGGAGTAGCACGTCTTATTGTCAAAATCTATATTTGATCTGTACTTCGAGAGCCACCGTAAGCTATGTAGCTCACGGTACACTACGTAAATTACACTTCCGTATTACGTTCGCGGTTGTTGCACTCAAAGGACAATAGCTGGAACGACATTTTCTTTATGTTTCATACCACTTAGAAATACTGCCATCCTGTTTGTCTAAAGATAGTCACATAATACCCACATAGCATCGAAAATTTTTTACACCAAGAAGAAATGCAGATGATAAACGGGTATTCATTGGACAAATATATTATACTAGAACTGACATGTGATTACATTTTCACGCAATTTGGATGCATAGACCCTGAGAAATCAGTACCCAGAACAACCACCTCTGGCCGTAATAACGGCCTCGATACGCCTGGACATTGAGTCAAACAGAGCTTGGATGGCGTGTACACGTACAGCTGCCCATGCAGCCTCAACACGATACCACAGTTCATCAAGAGTAGTGACTGGCGTATTGTGACGAGCCAGTTGTTCGGCCACCATTGACTAGACATTTTCAGTTGGTGAGAGATCTGGAGAATGTGCTGGCCAGGGCAGCAGTCGAACATTTTCTGTATCCAGAAAGGCCGGTACAGGACCTGCAACATGAGGTCGTGCATTATCCTGCTGAAATGTAGGGTTTCGCAGGGATCGTATGAAGGGTAGAGCCACGGGTCGTAACACATCTGAAATGTAACGTCCACTGTTCAAAGTGCGAACAAGAGGTGACCGAGACGTGTAATGAATGACACCCCATACCATCACGCCGGGTGATACGCCAGTATGGCGATGACGAATACACGCTTCCAATGTGCGTTCACCGCGATGTCGCCAAACACGGATGCGACCATCATGATGCTGTAAACAGAACCTGGATTCATCGGAAAAAATGACGTTTTGCCATTCGTGCACCCAGGTTCGTCGTTGAGTACACCATCGCAGGCGCTCCTGTCTGTGATGCAGCGTCAAGGGTATCCGCAGCCACGGTCTCCGAGCTGATAGTCCATGCTGCTGCAAACGTCGTCGAACTGTTCGTGCAGATGGTTGTTGTCTTGCAAACGTCCCCATCTGTTGATTCAGGGATCGAGACGTGGCTGCACAATCGGTTCCAGCCATGCGGATAAGATGCCTGTCATCTCGACTGCTAGTGATACGAGGCCGTTGGGATCCAGCACGGCGTTCCGTGTTACCCTCCTGAACCCACCGATTCCATATTCTGCTAACAGTCATTGGATCTCGACCAACGCGAGTAGCCATGTCGCGATACGATAAACCGCAATCGCGATAGGCTACAATCTGACCTTTATCAAAGTCTAAAACGTGATGGTACGCATTTCTCCTCCTTACAAGAGGCATCACAACAACATTTCACCAGGCAACGCCTGTCAACTGCTGTTTGTGTATGAGAAATCGGTTGAAAACTTTCCTCATGTCAACACGTTATAGGTGTCGCCACCAGCGCCAACCTTGTGTGAATGCACTGAAAATCTAATTATTGGCGTATCACAGCATCTTCTTTCTGTCGGTTAAATTTCGCGTCTACAGCAAGTCATCTTCGTGGTGTAGCAATTTTAATGGCCAGTAGTGTATAAATGATCTAGTAGAAAGCGTCGGGTGTTCTTTAAGGCTATTCGCAGATGATACAGTTGTCTATACTAAAGTAGCAACACCAGAAAATAATAAGAATTTGCAGAACAACCTGCAGCGGATTGATAAATGATACAGACTCTGGCAGCTGATCCTGAACGTAAATAAATGTAACATATTGCGCGTACATAGGAAAATAAATCCGCTACTGTACAGCTACACTATTGATGACAAACAGCTGGAGACAGCGTCTGCCGTAAAATATCTAGGCGTAACTATCCAGAGCGACCTTAAGTGGAATGACCATATAAAACAGATAGTGGGAAACGCAGACACCAAACTCAGATTCTTTGCCCGATTCTTGAGTATTGTTCATCTATCTGGGATCCCTGTCAGATAGGACTGACAGAGAAGATCTAACGAAGAGCGGCGCGTTTCGTCACGGGTTCGTTCAGCTGGCGAGAGAGCGTTACGGCGATGCTAAACAAACTCCACTAGCAGACGTTACAAGAGCGGCGTTGTGTATCATGGAAACGTTTACTATTGAAATTTTTGGACTGCACTTTTCAGGAGGAGTCAGAGAACATATTACTTCCCCCCACATACATCTCGCGTATTGACCATGCGGAAAAAATTCGAGAAATTAGAGCCAATACAGAGGCTTGCCGACAATCACCCTTCTCATGCGCTATTCGAGAATGGAACAGGGTTGGAGGGATCAGATAATGGTACCGAAAGTACCCTCCGCCACACACCGTTTGGTGGTGTGCGTAGTATGATGTAGATGTAGATGTAATGAAACAAAAATAAAAATTAATATATTTGGTTGCTTTTAAGGTGTATTTCTCTCGCTTCCATTCGGTTTTTAACTACCTTGGTATGTTTTCGACTTTTGCCTGTACTGAGTGGCAAAGTAACCTACAAATTCTAATAGATCTTTGGTGGGGCTGGATTCATGTTTTTCGAAGTGACATTGTACTTCCCTACGGATTAAGTAAAGCACGGAACATCCGGACGAGCTTTGCTCTCCGATGGCGGTAATATACGTAAATACAGGTAGCTGATTTATACTGCTCGTTATAAATGATAAAAGCTTTTGATGTATCAGCTGGTTTATTAAGAGTTGGCCCTCAGCCTGCGCACAATGGCAGCAAACAGCTAATTACGTCTGACCTCTACCGAGACAGGGATGAAGAAAAAAAAAAAAAAGAAAAAAATACAATAGTCCAAGTCTCTTCAATTGTTCCTAAACAAAGTGGGATTTTTGCAAATGTCTCTGAACGAATTTTGTTATAGCACCTGAAGCTCCCTCCACTTATGTCTTTGGCCAATATACACTACATGAAAGTTAATAAATACCGCCTGTGGACGTTACAATCGATGTTACAACTTACAGCGACCTGCGTATTTCTTGCAAGTATTATCCCTTGCAGACTATTTGTATTCCATAATTCGAATAGCCCTCCAGTTAGAGTGTTGCTCGGTAAGTCGCGAGTCGGCGTAACTTCGTACGGGTTTCACACATATTGTATTTGTTCCTGTTTACCTGACAGTAAACATTTAATATTGTGTTTCCAATTCATTGTCTTGTTGCTTAGCGACTCAGAGAAATATCGTGTCATCACAAATCTCTATAGATGGACGGACTATTTTATTACAAATTCCTGGTGGATATATGTTAAACTAAATGTGCTTCGGTCCAAAAAACATAACACGTCTCTGATCATATAGTGTCAATTTACATTCATGCATTTGCTTATTGATGCGCCTCTAAGTCCCCTAATCTACCGTCGTACTCATTATAATTTGCAACTGTCTCTGGCAAAATGTTATTATTGCAGCTGAAGGTTACTCCACTTACGTCTTCGGTCAGTACACACTAAACGAAAGTTATTGATGATAATAACAAATACCCGCCTGAGGACACTGCAACATACAGCGACCTGAGCATTTCCTGTATGTGTTACCACACATGTGTTATCCCATGACAGACGATTAGCATTTTATAGCATGACGAGCCCTGCTATTAGACTGCGACTGAGTGGGCCTCGCTGTACTTACCTAACATTAAACTTTAATACTGGAATTTTAAATATTCGGCCGGTTACTGGGCGACTCGGCAAAATATCGAGTCATCACATTTCTTAGGGGGCGAACATACTGCAACGTTACAACCAATTGACGAATTCGTATTACACTAAATTACAATTAAATATGCTACAATACAACAAATACAACACCGTACTGGTCAAACAGTGCTTTTACACTTCTTTTGAGTTTATATTCATGCATTTAACCATTAGTACGACTTTGTCTAAATTCTCTAATCTTCGGTCATACTAATTGAAAGCGGAAGATACATCATCATAATCATCATCATCGTCATTATCATCGAGCGTCACCAGTCACTTGTATCCGCTGCCAATGGAAGCGACAACAGATATCATCATCTATAACAAACAGCATAGGGAAAAGGAAATATGTAAACCTGTTCGTTCACTACTCGTTTGTGTGAGTGGTGATCAAAACTGATTTGAGAATCTCATTCAATTGATTTTCTCAAACGCTTGAATTCAGCAGCATTTGCTATACGTATTATTGACGATTTTAGCCGTGAAAGCATAAAAATTTGTTTCTTTTGCGTACATTCATTCGCTCCAGGCAAATGCCGGGATGGTTCCTTTCAAAGGGCACAGCCGAATTCCTTCCCCGTCCTTCCCTAATCCGATGAGACCGATGACCTCGTAATTTGGTCTCTTCCCCCAAACCAACCAACCAACCAACCAAGACTGCTCGCAGTGTTGTCAGTCTCTTGCTTTTCTTACACATCTCGCATGCTTGGAAAGTTCGACTGAAGTGGTGTGGATTTACGAAGAATCAAGTCATTAGGGTTATTGTGGACTTCAATCCGAAGTCTTGTTTGATGCAGCTTCTCCACTTTACTGTGTCCTATGGAGGTCTCTTGTTCTTTGCCTAACTTCTGCAACCTAGGTCCACCATAGTCTCCTCGCTGTAATCAATCATTTGCCTCCCTCTACAATTATTACCCTCCATACTTCCACAAATAATCATGTGCCCCGGGATGTGTCTCATCAAGAAACGCGGCTCGTTGCTTCCGGATTGGGGAAGACTGCGAATCTGTTGCCTATGTGGTCACATTCTCGTCTGTCGTACCTACCGATTCATCCTCTCCTTTAATTATGTCTCAAAACAAGTGTTTTATCAGTTCTATCGAATGAGCACATAGCAAAAATCATCAAATAATGACAGTAAAAATTGTCTTAAATAATACATTTTATGAAGCAGTCATCGTTATCAAGCAAAAAACGTCTTATCAGTTGGAAATATCGAGTCAGGTTTCGCGTCATTATTTCGCTAGGTGGTGACACTCGTGTTATCACATTCTAGTGCAATCTTGCGAGACGTTACAAATTTAACATTTCTTTACCGCAGTGGATGGATGCACTAATGCCACAAACATATTAGTATCTTCAACACTATTAGATTAGATTAGATTTACTTTCATTCCAATTGATCCGTAGTGAGGAGGTCCTCCAGGATGTAGAACATGTCAGAAATACAGCAATACATGACAAATATTTACAACTAAAACAAATAAACTAATGTACCATTCCACAGCTCCCAAGTGGAATGATCGTCATTTTTTAATGAACACTATATGAAAGAGTCATTTTACAAATACTAACGCACTGAACTTAAAATAAAAAAGTTTTTTTATTTATGTATAAGGTAATAAACATGTAATACAACTACTATAATACTTATTTACAAGGAACACATTACTGCACTGAAATGGTGCAGAAGTTAGATTGTACTTACACACACACACACACACACACACACACACACACACACACACACACACACATATTTACAATGAAGACATTACTGCACTGAAATTGTGCAGAAGTTATATACACAAATCAGTTGGTTTTACTGAGAAATTCATCAATGGAGTAGAAGGAGTTGGCCACCAATAAATCCTTTAGGCTTCTCTTAAACTGAGTTACATTGGTTGTTAAGCTTTTTATGGCTGCTGGCAAGTTATTCAAAATGTGTGTTCCTGAATAATGCACACCTTTTTGTACAAAACTAAATGACTTTAAATCCTTGTGAAGATTATTCTTATTTCTAGTACTGATTCCATGAATTGAGCTGTTGGTTTGAAAAAGTGATATATTTTTAATGACAAATTTCATTAAGGAATAAATATATTGGGAAGCAGTAGTTAGTATCCCTAGTTCCCTAAACAGGCTTCTCCAGGATGTTCTTGAGTTCATACCACATATAACTCTTACTGCATGTTTTTGTGCCTGGAAAACTTTAGCTTGGCTTGATGAATTACCCCAAAAAATAATCCCATATGACATTATGGAATGAAAGTAAGCATAGTATGCCAGCTTTTTCATGTTTATATCCCGTATGTCTGACACATTCACATTGCAAATAATTTGTTAAGACACTTCAACAGTTAGGTGGTGTGCTCCTCCCAGTTGAGTTTATTATCAAGCTGTAATCCCAAGAATTTAACACTGTCCACTTCTTCTATCTTCTTGTCATCGTATGTTAGACATATACTCGTGGGACACCCCTTACAAGTTCTGAACTGCATGTAGTGTGTTTTTTCAAAGTTTAGTGACAAAGAATTGGCTAGGAACGAGTGATTAATGACCAAAATTAGATTATTAGCTGATATTTCTAAGACTACACTTGATTTGCTATTTATTGCAATGTTTGTATCATCGGCAAACAAAACGAACTTGGCATCTGGTAATGTTACTGATGAAAGGTCATTGATATACACAAGAAAATGTAAGGGCCCCAAAATGGAACCTTGTGGGACCCCATATGTAATTAGTTCCCAGTTGGATGATGCCTGATAGCTTGATACATGTCTCTTTCCTAATAACACCATTTGTTTCCTGCCAGAGGTATAAGATTTGAACCATTTTGCAGCATTTCCTGTTACACTATAATAATCTAATTTACTTAAAAGGATATTGTGATTTACACAACAAAATGCCTTTGACAGATCACAAAATATACCAGTTACCTGCAATTTTTTGTCTAATGAATTAAGCACATTTTCACTGTAAGTGTAGATAGCCTTCTCAATATCAGAACCCTTTAGAAATCCAAACTGTGACTTTGACAGTATGTTATTTGAGATAAGACGGTTATAAAGCCGACTGTACATTACTTTATCTAAAATTTTTGAGAATGCTGGCAACAATAAAATTGGATGGAATTTTGATGCTATTTCCTTATCTCCCTTCTTAAACAGTGGCTTAACTTCAGCATATTTCAACCATTCAGGAAATATTCCACTGATAAACGACTGGTTACACAGATAGCTTAATATGTTACTTAGCTTAGAATCACATTATTTAATTAACTTTGTTGATATTTCATCATACCCACTATATGTTTTTGATTTTAAAGACTTTATGATGGACATTATTTCCGCTGGAGTAGTGAGGGTCAAATTCATATTATTGAAGATACTTGAAATGTCTGATCTGAGGTATTCCATTAATACATTCAATATTAACTGCTGATTAAATGACAAATCAACGCAAGAGAGATACAGACAGAGATTCGAATATGCAAGTTCAGATACTCTATTGCTTTCTCTTTACTGTAAACAGCGGAACGGGAAAAACACAAATTAGTGAGTCTTTCTGTGCGTGGAGAGCAATATCTAGCACGTCAGACATTCTGAATGTGCGTTTAAACATAGATCAGTGAGGTGGAAGAACGCACCTACGTCACATGGCGCCATCTCTCTCCAGCACATGTCTGGGGACGCCGTAATGCCTTTCAGTTGCAGCCCATACGTACATATATTATATATGCCGTTTCCAAGCACCACCAAATTGAGGTTTTCTCGAAAACGCGTCTTAATTGTACAATTTGTTGTAATAAAACGACGGGAAATGTCCTATTGATGATTAAAGAATTATTGTAACTTGAGTATTATAAAAATTTTCAGGAGATGGGAAGATGCCAAGTACAGTCGTATTTTATTTATCTTTGGTATAGCGCAATTAGTAGTGCCGGGTTCAAATCCCAGATGATAAAAAAAGTAGGGACGTTGGATTGTTAAGTGGTGCAAACGATGTGTCTTTGGTGTTTCGCGTTCCACTGCATCCAAACACTTTTTTTTTCTTTTTACGAGACTTCGCGTTCTTTGGTAGGTTCCTGGTACTTTCCTATTAGGCTAATAGAAGTACATGCTACAAAGCGGATGTTTTGTGAATATGAGAGCACCCTTCTTGACGAGTGAGTTTGTTACCTATAAGACAGCTTGCGCTACTTGCAGTAAGATAATTTGCACTATCTTCTTTCAAGTTTTGTATGTAAGACATTATAGAGATTCTACTATTGAATAGGAACAATGATCAAATAAGAATGAACTTAGGGTTTCATTGAAAAGTAGAGATTATGAAATAATTGTTATCTTAAGTGGAGAACTATTTTAAATTTGTATCGCACTGTTTGTAATGGGACTTATATAAGCTAATATCCGTATTGACTGGGCGTGGTATTTTCTCTTTGCGTTATAACGTGTTCATGGATAGTGACGGTTTTCTTTATGTCTACTACAGACAGAGCAACGCCAAGTAGCGTATGCACAAGGGAGGAAAAGTACGTTTTAACAGAGCTAACGTAGGAATTTTACGCCCTTGCGTATCGTAAACAGTGTGATGTGCGAGCCAGATACAGCCGACAACTGCCGCTGAAGCGCGCTGCAGTCTCGTATACCACGTTTTGGTACGTGAGTTAACGAGCATTTCGCTCTCATTTAAGTGTATGGCCGAAAGAGTCAGCCTTCAGGAATAGTGAAACGAACCCTGTCGTTCAGGAGCATGTGCCACAAAGAGCGCAGATTCGCCACGAGATGGGGAAATTCACAGACGTCTATTGTGCTGAATGAGGCCTAAGCGCTGTAGTGTGCGAGTGGGACAGACGAGAACCTACGTGATAGGGAAACCCTGTAGAAGCTGTTTGTGATCAAGGAAGCGAAACAGTGTTAAATATTGCGGACCCAAGATCGGCCATAAAGAGAAATATTTATGAAAACTATTTAATTCTGTAGTAATTCAGGGAATGAATTTTAATCTACCATCCTTCATAAATTTTAGTTGTGATCCCAATAAAACTTGAATATTGATCATATCTATAATAGTTTAGGATTTACTGTTAAAGTGAAATTTGCAAGTTTTGTAACAAAGACCTGAATGCTAAAATCTGAACGCTTTGGTCGATCTTAACGATCGACATTTCATATAGAAGCGAATCATTAAAATGACAAATGTTGTAAATATCAGCTCTGTAACTTTATTTGTTTAAAAGAGGCCGGCCGGGGTGGCCGAGCGGTTCTAGGCGCTACAGCCTGCAACCGCGCGACTGCAACGGTCGCAGGTTCGGGCATGGATGTGTGTGATGTCCTTAGGTTAGTTAGGTTTAAGTAGTTCTAAGTTCTAGGGGACTGATGACCTTAGAAGTTAAGTCCCATAGTGCTCAGAGCCATTTGAACCATTTTTTATTTAAAAGAGATAGTGAATTTAAATCATCAGTATTATCAGTTAAGCATCAGATCATCATTTCCTCCATACAAAACACATTGAAGGGTGACAACATGACACCTTATTGAATCATTAGGTAAAAGAATATTTGTTGTAAAGTTTAGTGCATAATAGTTACTTTTTGTCTTTATTTATTTATCAGAAAGCACATTGCTGCAAGGCTACTGGCCGTGACATTCAAAGTTGAGAAGGAAATTGTATTGGTTTTATGTAAAAGAATTTAACAATGGATATTATTGTTACTTTATTTAGAACGTGAAAATGGGCAAGCTTTGATTATTTAAAAATGGTAAAATGTAAAATAACGTAGAATAAGCTGTAGCCAATCAGATGGACGGCTTCAGGAAAGGGAACTGCCCTAGTCAGTTGAGCGAGGATATTCGGTGCGCGGGAAACGCGGCCGGGGACGGGCAGAGGGACAGTTCTGGTATAGGCACCAAATGGTACGGTGCTGGTGGAGACGCGAAGTCGGACGGTCGGTCTTTAGGCAGCTAGGAAGGGAAACGACTTAGAAAATTTCGCGTTTTGGGGTATCGTGGGACTTAGTCTCTGAGCAGTGAGCAGCCGCGCGCCTGATGCGAACTCTTAACTTTTAACGTAGATATATTTTGCTGTGAGATTGTGAATGATCGTGCTGTGTCAAATAGATATGCTCTCGATTGTAATATTAATTCTAAGTACGACCACTTTCGCTATTAGTTTGCTTTCTGAATAAACATTGTTCTAACCAAATCGCAACTGTGTAGCCTACATCATTTATGGGTCGTTAATTTAGTTCAAATGGCTCTGAGCACTATGGGACTTAACATCTATGGTCATCAGTCCCCTAGAACTTAGAACTACTTAAACCTAACTAACCTGAGGACAGTACATAACACCCAGTCATCATGAGGCAGGGAAAATCCCTGACCCCGCCGGGAATCGAACCCGGGAACGCGGGCGCGGGAAGCGAGAACGCTATCGCACGACCACGAGCTGCGGACCGTTAATTTAGTTCCCGATATTATTATTATTGTTATTATATACTACCTTTGTGTTTCGCAAACTTGTCATCAGTCAGACAATTGAACCAAAAGGACACAAGTGCCTAATTTGGTTCAAATGGCTCTGAGCACTATGCGACTTAACTTCTGAGGTCATCAGTCGCCTAGAACTTAGAACTAATTAAACCTAACTAACCTAAGGACATCACACACATCCATGCCCGAGGCAGGATTCGAACCTGCGGCCGTAGCGGTCACGCGGTTCCAGACTGAAGCGCCTTTAACCGCACGGCCACACCGGCCGGCAGGTGCCTAATTTAGGGCGTGTAATGCGGCACGTGCGGTTCAACCCCTAGACGAGTTTGAGCCAAGGCATATCGACGGAGAGGAACCGCCTGTGAGCCCGAACATCTATGGGATGTTACCTCGGAGGCATACGCGCCATATGGACAAGTCTCATCGTTTCTGAGCTTTCAGCAACGCTTTGAACTCGCCACGCTGATCGTTGACTTACCAAAGCACGGTCCGTATGCTGACTGCTTTATACTGAACCAGTTGAGCTTTCCAGAAGCCCATAAGAGCTGTACACTGTAGAACCTCAGCTACGTGATGCTAACCGGCATTTCAGGGCTCACCCTGAGACTAACTACTACCAGTTTGTAAAACTTCAATCGATATCAAAAGGTCTAAAGTCGTTGACTGTCATTATTTTGATTCGTATGGAAATTATTCAGAATGGTCCCTGATAATTTAAATTCTGTAGTACATCACAGAAGAATATATTTTCAGTCCGCGTTTATTAAAAAAAGTGTTCAACATTCCTATAGGAGTTAACATTAGTCAAAACCAGAAAAAAGTTCCGTAATATGTCCGGAAACTAATACCTGTTGAGATATGGACCAATTGCTCTCTCATTCCCATCTGTCTGTCACGTAGAAGTAAACACCATACATAGTGCATCACGTGGTTACCAGACATCCTAACACGTCCTTCAGCCCTTCTTCGCTGTGAATCACGCATTGGTTCTGCATCTATTTACATACTCCGCAAGCCACCGAACGGTGCGTGGCGGTAGGTACTCTGCACCAATACTAGTCATTACCTCTCTTGCCCCAATCGCAAGTACTGCGAGGGAAAAACGACTATCTATATGCGTCTGTACGAGCCGTAATTTCTGTTATGTTAGCTTTGTGGTCTATACACGAAATGTACGTTGTTCTGGAGAAAGCTTCAAATGCAGGTTCTCTAAATTTTCTTAATAGCGGCCCTTGAAAAGAACGTCGCCTTTCCTCCATGGATTCCCGTTTGAGTTTACGAAGCATATCTGTAATATATACTTGCATGCTATTGGTATCTACTGGCGACAAATCTAGCAGCCTGCGTCAAAATTGCTTCGAAGTCTTCCTTTAATGTGTCCTGGTGCTTATCCCGAACACTCGAGCAGAACTCAAGAACGGGCCTTTAGTGTCCTACATGCGGTCTCCTTTACAGATGAACCACACTTTCCGAAAATTCTCCCAATAAACCGAAGTCGACCAGTCACCCTCCGCACGACAATCCTTACATCCTCGTTCCATTGCAATGTTATGCCTAGGTACTTAATCGACGAGACTGCGTTACGGGCTTGTTTCCTCTACTCATCTACATTAACTTACATTTTTAGAGCTAGGCTCTGGCTCCATTCGGATGCATCACATGCATTCGTTACACACTGATGTAACGTCTGCACGTTGTCAATGGGTTGGGCAGACACCGATGCCTTCTAAAGTCCCTATAAACAGACATCCAACGGATTCAGGTTCGATGAATGGTAAGGCCGTGCTAATGGACTCCTGGACCATTCCTTCGTCCATGATACGTTGCGGTGAATTACTGTTGTACGATCCGTGGAAAAGGGGGTGTTGTCCCGACTTGCGTAAACCACAATCGTTGTCTTTCAGGGAGGGTAACGTTCTCCAATAGCACTAGTAATTCATCACGGAGAAATCTGTGATGCAGAGCACCTGTTCACCTCTTTCGTAAAGTTTATTGCCCTGTGATCCTGTCGCGGACAATTCCTTCCCATACACTGATACTGAAGCAATACTGACGCCTTACCTCCATGACTGTTCGAGGATTTGCATCTGCTGACACGTGCGTATTGTGGTAATTTATTCTGCCATCTATTGTAAATCCTGCCTCATCTGTGAACAAAATACGGGTTACGAACCGCGGATCTTTAGCAGTCTCCGCTACGGTCGCAGGTTCGAATCCTGCCTCAGGCATGGATGAGTGTGATGTTCTTAGGTTAGTTAGGTTTAAGTAGTTTTAAGTTCTAAGGGACTGATGACCTCAGATGTTGAGTCCCACAGTGCTCAGAGCCATTCGAACCATTTTTAGCAGTCTATTGTAAAAGCCGAACAAGTATCGGTTTCTGTACCTATAATTGTAGAAACTTTTCTTGTACGTTTTACCAATGCTACTTTCTGTAGGAATACGTTACACTTTTTTTAAACATAATTTGGGGAGCTCCGCTTCAGAGGCGTTAACTAAGATCTGCTTCTGCCCATCATTGTATTCCTTCTTTAAGTCAATTTGAATCGTAGAACTCTACGCTCCCCATTTCGATGCAGTACCTCTTGACTAGTTATTCGATCTACCCATCTAATGACCTGCAGCGCATATTCGTTGCTCAGGATACTTTCTTTAGGTACAAAAAATTGCAGTTGCCCAATGCTTAATAGCAGACGCGCTCCCATTGTTTCAACAGACGCACCCACTATAAGTGTGGGAAAGCCGAGTTGCATATTATTTACGAAACAGCGGCGAGCCGAGCCGGCGCTGACGGGTGACGCAGCACGCCGCTTCAGTGGGCGCCTGGTGTGCTCAACGCACCCGACTGATGGGAGGCTTTCCCTCCGAGACTGCGCGCTGTTTATTGCGGAAGTCCGCGCAAGTGGCGGTCATATCGGCGGTCGTGCTCACTCGTTAACAGCTGCTGTTCCCTCGGTGATTTCTCCAGCGAGGCGTATTTGGCAGCTCACTGGCAGACGTTATGTACACCCGCTGTTTTTTCTTCCTCAGGGCGTAATGCAGTACTTCCTGCCAGATTATAGATCTGACTTCTTCGCTACGCCTAATACTCCTTACCGCGTTCTCGTCTTTCCATCTACGTGTGAGTAAAATATTATAAAACGTTATGAAACCACATAGCTCCGGAAGTATACCAGTTTTTGTTAGTGCAGTACACGAATAAATCTGTCAGACAGATCCGTTTTAGTACATAGTACGGGTTAACAGAGAGAAGGCCAGAAATCGGTTCCTTAACATACATATCTCTGGTTTGCTTTTCAAGTATTTCGACATTGTATACTCAAATCCGTTCAGGTTATCACTTCCTACAGCCGTATAATTTCATTATCTTTAAGAAAAACTGCGGAATTGGGAAAGGGTCTTATACAAATTTTTTCTTAAAGATGCACATAACTTTACTGTATCCGCTGTTTGACTGGTGATTCGATGACCCCTTTTCCAAGCACTTCACCGAGCAAGGTGGCGCAGTGGTTAGCACACTGGACTCGCATTCGAGAGGACGATGGTTCAATCCCGCGCCCGGCCATTCTGATACAGGTTTTCCGTGATTTCCCTAAATCACTCCAGGCAAATGCCGGGATGGTTCCTTTGAAAGGGCACGGCCGATTTCCTGCTCCGTCCTTCCCCCAATCCGATGAGACCGATGACCTCGCTATCTGGTCTCCTCTCCCAAACAACACAACCCAGGCACTTCACTGCGAACTGCAGAGAAAGCTTGTGGGTGTAGATGCAGATTACCTACTTTTCGAATTTCAGTTGATTGAAGACGATGGTAATACAAGTCTCTAATTTATTTCTTTGGTGCAGGCTATCGTGTGTAGTACTTGTACGCAAACTTCTTATTCAGCATTTGTCTTCTTGTGCTTTTGAGTCTGAAGATTGGATTGATGTAACTCTGTAGGATAGTCTACCTTGTACAAGTCTCTACATCTCAGTATGGCTACTGTAACCTTCTTCTACTTAAACATATTTGTTGTATTCAGCCAACCCTTGGTCTCATCCTACAGTTTCATCATTGTTGCGTTCCGGCTAGTATCAACTGGCTGTCCTGTATACCTTTGACTATATACACTAACATTTAAAAAAACACCAAGTATGAGCTGTACCACATAAATGAATGTTCTTAGACGTGTTTCTACGTATGACTGATGATATCTATTCAAATTTCGCACCAGTCGCGTAAGAGGGGCTTAGTAGCGCCACTATGAGGGTGAAGAACAGATTTGATTTAAATGCACTTTATAATGGTTGTGAGCGTTACTTACCTTTGAGTTTAGAAATGGAGAGTTGGTGTTAGTCAAGAATGCCTTTAAGGCGACAAAGATGCCATTATCAGCACCTCACTGAGTCTGAACCAGGTCGTGTGATAGGACTACGAGAAGCTGGATGTACCTTCTGCGATACTGCAGAATGATTTGGCAGGAATGTAGCCACTGTACATGATTACGGGCAGCAGTTGTCACGAAAATGTACTGTCGCACGAAGATCGGGCTCCGGACGGTCACGTGGCAGTAATAACAGGGAGACCATCGTGTTCAGCGTATGGCACTGGCGCACTGTACTGCATCTGCAGCAGCAATATGAGCAACACCTGGCACCACAGCGACACAACGAACTGGTACAAATCGGTTACTTCAAGGACATCTCCGAGCCAGACGCCGCGTGGCGTGCAATCCACTGATCCCAAACCACCACCCATTTGTGTCTGCCCCGAATAGCTGAATGGTCAGCGTGACGGATTGCCGTCCTACGGGCCCGGGTTCGATTCCCGGCAGGGTCGGGGGTTTTCTCCGCTCAGGGACTGGGTGTTGTGTTGTCTTCATCATCATTTCACCCCCATTCGGCGCGCAGGTCGCCCAATGTGGCGTCGAATGTAATATGACCTACACCAAGGCAGCCGGACCTGGCCTGTAAGGGGCCTCCCGGCCAATGACGCCAAACGCTCGTTTCCATTACCGCCATTTGTGACTTCAGTGGTGTCAAACGGGAGCTCATTGGAGGGCAGGGCGGAGGTCTGTTGTGTTTTCTGATGAAAGCTGGTTCTGCCTCGGTGGCGGCGATGCCAGTGTATTGGTTAGAAGAAGGCCAGCTGAGAGTCTACAAACAACCTGTCTGCATGATCGACACACTGGAAATACATCTGGGATGTGATTTCGTATGACAGTAGGAGCACTCTCGTGGTTATCCCACGTGATCTGACTGTATAGTCGTACGTCAGTGTGGTGATTCGACCTGTTGTGGTTCCATTCATCAACAGCATTCCAGGGGGTGTTTTCCAACAGGATAACGCTAGTCCACATAGCACGCTTGTAACGCAACGTGTTCTGCAGAGTGTCGACATGTTACCTTGGCTATTCGATCACCAGATCCGTCTCCAGTCGGGCACACATGGGGCACCATCAGACGACAGCTTCAGCCCCGTTCACAACCAGCATTAGCTGCCCCTGTATTGACCGACCAACTGCCACAGGCATGGGACTCCACCCCACAAACTGTCATACGGCACCTGGCACCTGTACAACACAAGGCAAGCACGTTTGCAAGCTTGCATTCTACATTCTGGCGGTTACAACGGTTATTCATGTACCAGTGTGCATCGAATTAAATGACATCTGAAAAAATTGTAAAAATTCCGTAAACCCTCACCTGAACTGTTATTATTCAGTATTTTCCCATGCAGTAATAATACACTCCTGGAAATGGAAAAAAGAACACATTGACACCGGTGTGTCAGACCTACCATACTTGCTCCGGACACTGCGAGAGGGCTGTACAAGCAATGATCACACGCACGGCACAGCGGACACACCAGGAACCGCGGTGTTGGCCGTCGAATGGCGCTAGCTGCGCACCATTTGTGCACCGCCGCCGTCAGTGTCAGCCAGTTTGCCGTGGCATACGGAGCTCCATCGCAGTCTTTAACACTGGTAGCATGCCGCGACAGCGTGGACGTGAACCGTATGTGCAGTTGACGGACTTTGAGCGAGGGCGTATAGTGGGCATGCGGGAGGCCGGGTGGACGTACCGCCGAATTGCTCAACACGTGGGGCGTGAGGTCTCCACAGTACATCGATGTTGTAGCCAGTGGTCGGCGGAAGGTGCACGTGCCCGTCGACCTGGGACCGGACCGCAGCGACGCACGGATGCACGCCAAGACCGTAGGATCCTACGCAGTGCCGTAGGGGACCGCACCGCCACTTCCCAGCAAATTAGGGACACTGTTGCTCCTGGGGTATCGGCGAGGACCATTCGCAACCGTCTCCATGAAGCTGGGCTACGGTCCCGCACACCGTTAGGCCGTCTTCCGCTCACGCCCCAACATCGTGCAGCCCGCCCCCAGTGGTGTCGCGACAGGCGTGAATGGAGGGACGAATGGAGACGTGTCGTCTTCAGCGATGAGAGTCGCTTCTGCCTTGGTGCCAATGATGGTCGTATGCGTGTTTGGCGCCGTGCAGGTGAGCGCCACAATCAGGACTGCATACGACCGAGGCACACAGGGCCAACACCCGGCATCATGGTGTGGGGAGCGATCTCCTACACTGGCCGTACACCACTGGTGATCGTCGAGGGGACACTGAATAGTGCACGGTACATTCAAACCGTCATCGAACCCATCGTTCTACCATTCCTAGACCGGCAAGGGAACTTGCTGTTCCAACAGGACAATGCACGTCCGCATGTATCCCGTGCCACCCAGCGTGCTCTAGAAGGTGTAAGTCAACTACCCTGGCCAGCAAGATCTCCGGATCTGTCCCCCATTGAGCATGTTTGGGACTGGATGAAGCGTCGTCTCACGCGGTCTGCACGTCCAGCACGAACGCTGGTCCAACTGAGGCGCCAGGTGGAAATGGCATGGCAAGCCGTTCCACAGGACTACATCCAGCATCTCTACGATCGTCTCCATGGGAGAATAGCAGCCTGCATTGCTGCGAAAGGTGGATATACACTGTACTAGTGCCGACATTGTGCATGCTCTGTTGCCTGTGTCTATGTGCCTGTGGTTCTGTCAGTGTGATCATGTGATGTATCTGACCCCAGGAATGTGTCAATAAAGTTTCCCCTTCCTGGGACAATGAATTCACGGTGTTCTTATTTCAATTTCCAGGACTGTATGTTACCTATAAAAGTGCGTTCCTATGTTCATTACTCTACATTACTTAGTTTCTGGTGTTGCAATTTTTTATCCCGTCAGCGTATGTAACTAAGGTTCAGCCGCCGCCCGCTTAGAGGGCGCACTTCTTACAGCCGTGTACCGCAAGTCTCTAGAGGAACGGAAGGTTCCAAATGATTGGAAAACAGCGCAGGTAGCTCCAGTTTTCAGGAAGGGTCGTCGAGCAGATAGAGCCTGTAGGCCTATATCAGTGACATCGATCTGTTACAGAATTTCAGAACATGTTTTTTGCTCGCGTATCATGTCATTTCTGGAAACCCAGAATCTACTCTGTAGGAATCAACATGGATTCCGGAAACAGCGATCGTGTGAGACCCAACTCGCTTTATTTGCTCATGACACCCAGAAAATGTTAGATACAGGCTCCCAGGTAGATGCCATTTTCCTTTGCTTCCGGAAGGCGTTCGATACAGTTCCGCACTGTCGCCTGATAAACAAAGTAAGAGCTACAGAATATCAGACCAGCTGTGTGGCTGGATTGAAGAGTTTGTAGCAAACAGAACACAGCATGTTGTTCTCCATGGAGAGACGTCTACAGTTGTTAAAGTAACCTCTGGCGTGCCACAGGGGAGTGTTATGGGACCATTGCTTTTCACAATATATATAAATGACCTAGTAGATAGTGTCGGAAGTTCCATGCCGCTTTTCGCGGATGCTACTGTAGTATACAGAGAAGTTGCAGCATTAGAAAATTGCAACGAAATGCAGGAAGATCTGCAGCGGATAGGCACTTGGTGCAGGGAGTGGCAACTGACCCTTAACATAGACAAATGTAATGCATTGCGAATACATACAGAGAAGGATCGTATATTGTATGATTATATGATAGCGGAACAAACACTGGTAGCAGTTACTTCTGTAAAATATCTGGGACTATGCGTACGGAACGATTTGAAGTGGAATGGTCATATAAAATTAATTGTTGGTAAGGCGGGTGCCAGGTTGAAATTCATTTAGAAAATGTAGTCCATCAACAAAGGAGGTGGCTTACAAAACACTCGTTCGACCTATACTTGAGTATTGCTCATCAGTGTGCGATCCGTACCAGGTCGGGTTGACAGAGGAGATAGAGAAGATCCAAAGAAGAGCGGTGCATTTCGTCACAGGGTTATTTGGTAAGCGTGTTTAGCAAACGCAAGTGGCAGACTCTGCAAGAGAGGCGCTCTGCATCGCGGTGTAGCTTATTGTCCAGGTTTCGAGAGAGAGCGTTTCTGGATGAGGTATCGAATGTATTCCTTCCCCCTACTTATAACTCCCGAGGAGATCATGAATGTAAAATTAGAGAGATACGAGCGCGCACGGAGGCTTTCCGGCAGTCGTTCTTCCCGCGAACCATACCCGACAGGAACAGGAAAGGGAGGTAATGAGAGTGGCACGTAAAGTGCCCTCCGCCACACACCGTTGGGTGGCATGCAGAGTATAAATGTAGAATGTAGATGTAGATGCACATTTCCGAGTTTTTCTGCAGACCAGCGGTGCGAGAAGAGGGCATTCTGCGCTTTGGCAGCGAACAGCCAGCTACTCAGAGACCGACCGCAGGCATCGCAGGCCAGTCTGGGCCACAGAAGCCACAGGAGCAGCACACGATTCAACCGCAGTCCGTCGGCGGAAGAGTAGCGAGCCACTTCCTGTCCGGAGGTGCTGGGTTTTGGTCGCGGACGCGAGCAGCACCAGGATTCTGCTCGACACCCTGCAGCATTCTCTGGAGCTGTTGCATTGGAACTGAACTTGGTGAGCGACTTTGGAACGTTTGCATTGTGGTGTAAGTGCGTCACCGGCATCTTTTGCTAGAAAAGGGTTTGCCCCGGTTGTTGACAAATGGAAGTGTCTGGTGGGATTTTGTATTTAAACTCAGGTGTGTTACGGGGAGCCAGTGCTGGTTAGGGATGTTAGATGAGTTTACGTCCCCACAGCCTGTGTTCAAGATTTCCTTAATTGGCGGGACTGAATCGAACAATATTCTCGGTCAACTAAACTCACGAAGCACCCTGTTGTGTGTTTTGGTTACTGATTGAAATGAACGTTTTTAATCTGCTGGTGCAGCTGGTTGGTCTTGTTTACGAAAAAGTTTTGAGGTTGATAACTGTTTTTTCTCCCGTAGTTATGAGTTTCATTACCCGCACTGTTGTCTGAATCGCTTTAGTGGCAAGCATTAGCCGGTGTGCGTTTGTAGTACCAGTTTCGCATTTTTTGATTAAACTGTTTTCTTTTGGTATACACCCTGATTTTCATGCATTTATAAAGTCTTATGATTGCATAAGGAGGCATTGTTGTTTTGTACTGGCTATATAAATGTTTGCATATGTGTAGATCTTAGCTTAGACGTTACTATCAAGTGCTTATAAGATTTAATTCATACAAGTGAACGCATCCAGAAACTTATTAATCAGAGTTTTATTTTTTAAAAGATTAATTTTACCCATGATGATCTGTTTCATTTTCTATATATTTAAATCAATTTAAGGTAAAAGTGAGCGCCTTCCTGCCTATGGAGGTCATTGTTATGTGTTTCCAGAGTCTTGTGATTCCATAAATTTTTCTTAACTGCTCACGTCTGTTAAGATAGTGAAAAGGTTTATCTGTGTTTTACAGAAGTCTTGTCTACTGCATTATATTGGGCTGCTTCCCGTTACATGGCGTCCAGTTCCTGGAGTTACTGGGCGGGTTTAAGTCTTGTCCCACATGGGATTCACACGAAAACTAACCGGACCGTTATTGTTTGAAATACTGTGACCAAAGCAATGTTCAAGGGCGTTTCTATATTTTATTGTAATATTTGTGTAACGAAATTGTTTTAAATGAGTGAGGTTTACACTGAGGTGACAAAGACATGGGACAACGACGTCCACGTTTACAGATGGCGGTAGTACCGCATACACACGGTATAGAGCAGTGCCTTGGCGGAGATGTCATTTGTACTCAGGTGGTTCGTGTGAAAAGGTTTCTGAGGTGATTATGGCAGCGCGGCGGGAATTAACAGACTTTGAACTCGGAACGGTGGTTGGGGGAAAACACAAGGGACATTCCATTTTAGAAATCGTTACAGAATTCAATATTCCGAGATCCACAGTCCAAGAATGTCTCGAGAGTACCGAATTTCAGCCATTAACTCTCACCACAGACAACGCAGTGACCGACGGTCTTCAATTAACGACTAAGAGCAGCGGCATTTGCAAGTTGTCAGTGCTAACAGACAAGCAACACTGCGTGAAATATCCGCAGAAATCACGATAGGACGTACGACGAACACTTCCATTAGGACAGTGCGGCGAAATTTGGCGTTAATGCGCTATGACTGCATATGACCGTCACTAGTGCCTTTGCTAACAGCAAGACATCGCCTGCAGCGCCTCTCCTGGGATCGAGACCACATCGGTTGGACCCCTGGAAAACCGCGGGCTGGTCAGGTGAGTCCCGATTTTAGTTGCTAAGAGGTGATGGTAGGGTTCGAGTGTGGCACAGACCTCACGAAGCCATGGACCCAAATTTCGAACAAGAGAGTGTGCAAGCTGGTGGTGGCTCCACAAAGGTAAGAGCTGTGTTCACATGGAACGGACTGGATCCTCCGATCCAACTGAACCGATCATTGACTGGAAATGGTTATGTCGGTTATCTGGAGACAATTTGCAGTTCATGGACTTCATATTCCCAAACAATGATGTCATATCATGTGGCCACAACTGTCACGTTTGTCGTCCGCGATCTTCTTGCTCGTCAAGCCACACATTTATGGTCAGTACCTGCAAAAAAATTATTTCGTTATGATCAGCTACTAAATATCATTTTGATCAACCTCCGAAATGCAGTTCAATAGCCGTTCTGCATGGTACGGATTCGAAAAAGTAGTTGGTAGATATTGGACCAGAGGTCTCCGTACAGATTACGCAATGCCCGTTAATTACGATTGGTAGTCTATGGGCAACATTCCTGCTTTCCTCGTAAGGAGAACACGGCAAACGCCATCACCCAGTTTTCTAGAAACTTAAGTCAGTGGAAGAGGGTTCAAAATTATTGAATACGTGTCTCGATTTATTCGTAGATAAAGGACCGTTTCTAGGAAAACAACGGTCAAGGTTTTCGACGCAATTTAGATATCTTCTATCGGGCGATAAGTTTAACGGAAGCGTTGGCACAGTTGATAGCGTCAGGGCTTCACGCTTTAGCGCCCCATGTTTGAAACCCAATTGTTGTTTTTTTTTCTTTCTCATTTATCTGTCCGTGTCCGTAGACTATTTCCTATCAAGTTGGGCTTTACAAGGGTGTAATAGTTAAGTAACAAATAGGTTTAACAATAAGTGTCATTCATTGATTATAACCTGTGTATGGTCCATTCTGAGAACTAATTCGGGAATTATGTGTTTTTCTTACTGATTCCCTCAAGAGGAGACAACCAGCTGGACGGATCAGAATCTATTGAATACGAGACACTCGTTTCAGCCGGCAGTATTTAACGGGTGTACTTGCTGGCCGACCGAAACCCACTTCTCGGGAACAAGTACGCAACACTACCAATATAATAAACAAGCAACACAACAGAGATTTGACCTAAAACAATTTCAAATTTTTCTCACTCATTTATTGTTTTACACATTCGTGTAGTAACATTCTACGGACCTTGGTAGATAAACAAAAAAAAGAAAAGAAAAACCGTAATTGGGTTTTGAACACGGGGCGTAAAAGCATGAAGTCGCTACGCTACCCTCTGCGCCAAAGCTTCAGCTGAAGTGGTTATGTCCTGAAAGGCACACAAAGTACCTCAAGAAATTTGACTGAGCCTTTATCATAAATAGTCCAATGAGTAAAGTTGCTGGGAAATATGGTTAAGGCACCTGTTGTATTCTCCTCGTGAGCGAGCAAGCCTCCGGTCCCCACTTTCTGAGATTGGGCCTGGACGTCCAACACCTTGTCACTCAGTCGTGGTCCACCTACCTTCATTCACTTTCTATAGGTGCCCACGAACAGCCGACCAGCTTCACTGTTTGCGAAACGCTGACACGAAGGTGTTGGTCCATACTATGTGCCCTTTATCAGAATCGCTTACGTCAATGAATTTACCCAGTTGCGGTCCTTATCGTCACTAGATTGATTTCCCACTCGCCTCTGTTCCTGTGATATACTTTCCTTACTGTGCAAATGTTCAAATGTGTGTGAAACCTTATGGACTTAACTGCTAAGGTCTTC